>NC_081839.1:33828791-34130041 GCF_030867095.1 Alligator mississippiensis | reverse complement strand
CTTGTTGCAGGGGTCATCTCTATATGCCACAGCGGGTATAATCGGTCACTGAAATGCATGTCTCCCAGCCCGGAGAGGGGCTCACACCTACCTCTGGGGGAAGGTGCTATCCATCTCTGCGTGTGGGGGAGAAGGCATGGTGGAGGGAGCATACAATTGGCTTAGCTCTCTTAATTGGTAAGACAGGCATGATTTATTTGTTAATTAGCAAAGAGAGATGCATGTGATAATGCTTTGGGCTTGATGTACACTTTAAATTGACGCTTCTCCGGAGCAGGGCCGAGGAGGAGGCAGTGGGTGGTGGGAAGTTTGTATATATTCTGGTTGTGGGAGCAAGGGGAGTGGGGGATTTTCAGGGTGCTCAGCTCTGTGGGGATGACCAGCTATCCCCAAGGAGGAGTGGTGCTGGCAAGGCCAGCAACACCAGGTCAGGCTGGTTTGAACTCTGACCTCAGGATATGGCCCCGGCGTGGAAATAATTCTGGGGTTTCCCTCCCCACCAGTCCCTGCAACAACCATGGGAGCAGCAGGCCCTCAGGGGTGTCTACACGAGGAAAATAAATGAATAAGTGGCTGAGCTGTGGTGGCCTAATTAATCTGGCTCAGCTGTGTAACACTCCCCAGGTGGATGCTCTTATCCCACTGCACAAGTGGTTTCTTTCCAGTTTAGCTTTTGTCCCTTTGCAAGTGGCACATTCAGGTAACACTTATCACACTCTATTGTGCACTGTCTTTACATGGGTTAGGCTGGACCAGTGTGGAGAAGCTCTAGGATCTCCTCTTTGAGACCGCACCAGCGAGCCAGCTAACCTGCTACCACCCGGGAGGAGGGTGAGAGCCCCCAGGCTGCCCCAGACACATGAACCCCGGGGGACAGGCAACTCCCCTGTGCCCCAGCCCGAATCAGCGAACCCCTCCCCGATTGCTGCCTGCTGGGGCCAGGGTAAAGATGAACATGCCAGACGGGCAGAGGGAGCGAAGGTGGCAGATAGGAGACGGCTGCATTTGGACTGTCACTGGGTACAAGGCTCTGAACTTTTTGGGGTAGGGGCCATCATGCTCTGTGTTTGTACAGCACCTGGCACACCAGGCTCCTGATCCGTGGTATCAATAGGTTCAAATTAAGGAGAGCGGCTCAGGAGTGGAGAATGGCCGCGGTGGGATCATCCTCCTTCCCCCTTGGCCCGTGCTCGTTAGAGAAGTCGGGTCTCCCGGCTGGTTGGCAGTGCGACGCGCATTCGTTTGGCTGATGAACAATTTATTGTCTTTGTGCGCCAGCGGAGGAGCTGGGGTGGGGAGCAAGGTACAGAGGAGAACTTTCCACTGCAATTGCAGATGCATTAATCGTCTGTTGGGAAATGAACAGGAGGTTTTTACATGATAAAGAAGCCTGAAAATTAAGGATGGCAGCCGCTTCATTTTCTGCCTGGGTGTTTTTCTTTTTTTTAATTTTTATTATCATTAAATTGCTTCTTGTGACCTGTAATATTTTTGAACAGTCACAATGACAACTCTTGGAGGATTACGCCACACGCGTGCACAGAGGCACACATGGAAGCACCTGTTAATATAGTCGTAAGGGCACGACTGAGCCTCCCCGGTGCAAAGATTACGAACCGGGCTCCAACTTGTCATCTTTGTCGTAATGAATCCAGCGGACAGCGTGCACTGGAGTATCATGAAATACCCGTATATCTATAGGGAGAGCGATGGATGAATGAATGGAGGAAGGAAGCAGCTCTGGCTCCTCACTGGCTGAAAGCAGGCACGCAGTGAGCCAGGATTTTACTACCTCAAAGGTCACCAGCGCCAAGATGTGGAACTGAATTAATCAATCAGATCTGTATTCAGTTATCTACTTAGCACGTGGCCCATCAGCTGTCCGAAGGACCCTAGCTATTGATATTGCTGATGTTGTTTCATCGTTAATGTGCTTATTAATCACGTGCTGCTGCCTTATTCCGCGGGGGAGACCAGGAACCCCTTGTGCTCAGTGTGATGCAGGTAATTAGGAGGCTGTGGCCACTGTGTCTAAAGGCTCAGGTCCAGCAGGCCCCTCATCCCCACACCATGCGCTGTTTATCCGATTTATTTAAGAAAGTTGTTTGCATTCAGCTTATGGCAGGTTGGAGGCCTAAGAGGAAAAGTGAGAGAGGAAAGGTGTAGGAGGCGGGTGCTGTGGGAAAGCCTCCAGCTCTCCCTGCACCTCTACTTCAGCGTGGCTCACCCCAGTGGATGGCGTGGATGGTGGGTATCCCCGAGAGCAGACTCATAGGAACATTTGTTTTGCAAGGTGCTGCACTTCCAGACGCTCTTGGTAGAGGATCCCGGAGCATGGGCAATGACACACATTGCAGAGAGTTTCAAGGTTCGCTTCTACTTTCACGTTCTTCCAACACCAACCTGCTCTGTCTGTGCTCCCCACACACGTGCCCCGTGTCCCAAGCCCTCCGTGCTCGCCCAGCGGTGACGAGTGCTGCATCCCATCCTGCGGCCTCGATCCTGGCTGTGCTGTGGTGAAGCCCCATTCCCACTGCTCCCCATCCCACCCGCACAGCCCAGCCCTAAGGGTCACCATTAATTGAGGGAGCTCTGCACCAGCTGAAGGCTCTGCATCCCCCCCATCCCTGTCCTGAACCATCCTGACCCTATAACCCTCCCTGGAAGGGCTGAGCCAGCCACCTGCCTACTCACATGGGTGTAAATCAGGAGGAGCTGTACTGAAATCAATGGTGCTATACTGGGAAAACTGGTTTCGGAGAGAGGCGGCAGCAGCACAATGTGGGTGATGTGTTGTTCGGATAATTCTGCCTCTTCGCTGTAGAAAACAGCCCCGTTTTTGCAATGCTTGAGGTGAGAGATTTCCGCCCCCCCTCCCCGTGGTGGTGCTTAGTGCCTGCTGTTGACGGGTCTCTTCCTGCCTGAAACTCCTGGTGAATATGAAAAGTCGAATTGATTCACTCTAATAAATGAAGCAGTCGGATGTCTCATTTGTAGCTTGACATCCACGCCAGCACCTCAGCTGCTGCTTCTCACCCCTGCCTGGGAGATGCACTTATTAAGATGGCATTCTGCAAAGTTACTGCCATTTACCAGGAGCTGATCTATTTGCACTTGGCTTCTAGTGGGGAGGAAGTTGCTGGTGGGGGCAGAAGGAAAGGGGGGAGGCATTCTGGGAGAGCGGGAGGCTTTTTTCGATGTCAACTTTCTGCCAATAGCTCGTTGGCTTGTGCATTGTGTCCTTGTCAGCAGAGGAACGTCTTCTAATGCATGAGGTGGGTGGGCAGTGGACGTGCTGGAAGCTAAGCAGGATCTGGTTGCTCCGTGTGCTTTGGGCTTGAGTGATGGGAGCTTCTTGCACGCGATGCTGAAGGAAGAGTCCAGCAGGGCCTGCCTTGAGCGGGGAATCGCCCATTCCTGGTGGCTCCCTTGCAGCAGGACACAGGCCCCGTGAGCTCAGGGCAGCCAAATCCCAGCAGCCCCAGTGCAGACTGGAGGCATGGAGAGGAGCAGATGTGCCCTTCCGCCCGGTTGCACTGGCATGCGGCACAGCGAAGGCAGTGGGAGGCTGGAGAGGTTCCCAGGGAAGCGCTTAGCTCTGGTTTCGTGCTTTGTTAGCCATTTCCATGGTGCTCAGCACAGTGACATCCAGGCTCTTGGAGGGAGCAGCCTGGTGGGGGGCTGAGCCGGGTGACGGCAAGACCCTGGCACTGCAGAGGACCAGGAAAAGCAGTGGGGTTGGAGAGGGCAAAGCTGGCAGCCCCGAGTGCAGGGCATGGCCCACTGCCCTTCCCCACCAGGTGCTCTGAGATGGAAGCAGTTTTGCCCTCTCCCCTCCCCTCCCCTCTCTGCTGTGGTTCCTCTGCAGGTTTGAAAACAATCATGATAAATCAAACACCCTCCCTCGGTCTCTGCGCAGCTCAGAGAACCAGGGATAAGAGTTTATCCATCCTAAATAATAATGCACTGAAGTTGCCAGCTCCCTGCCGACTCAATTTGCATGATGGTAAAAATCAATGACCCAGGTGACTGTTTGATGTCAACAGAAGAGAGTCCAAAGGACTTGGTGCTGGGCTGTCCAGGGACATCCAGGATGCTAGAAGCTATTAACAGCGCAGAAGTTGTCGTGGGCTAACTGCGTCCTGGATTTCACACCAGTCCAACAAAGGGGTTAGTTGCTGCGAGTGCAGAGCTTGGGCTGATTAAATCTTTGTTTAAGAGTGCCAGAGCTCCATTACCTGGATCAGGAGGGAATTAATTAAACAAGGAAGGTGGGAGGGAGGTGGCAGCGGATGTGGGCTGGGGCATTTCTGCAGAGACTCCGCTCAAGTGTGGAGTGAGATTGCAGCTGCAAATCTGATGTCTGGACACTGCAAAAGGACAGAGTTTATCTTCATCAGAGCCTGACTAGCTGTGTTACCGCCAGTGATGGAGGGACATGGAGAGAGCTGGATTTGCTTATTGCCATAGAGGCATCTCTGCCTCTTCCTGGGCCGCCGGGACTCGTTGGAGACCAGGGTTTCTCCCAAGGTTTCCAGCTCAGGCCGGGAACACCCAGGACTCAGTGCGTCCTCCCTTCTCACAGCACAAACCGCAATGGGCAAAGGCAGCATTTAACTTCACTCTTACGGGGGCAGCCCTGGGGAGCAAGGTACCCAGTTGGCTGAGCCCCTTTGGGCTTGGCTTAACGGTGAATAGTCAGTTCACTGCAAGGGGGAAGGGGTTTTCATGGGCTGTCTCTAGCAGGTTTTCATCTGTTGCGGTGGTCCACTGCCTTTGCTGGCCCATAGGCAGCCGCATGGGGCGAGGAGCTGGAAGAGCAGGTGGCATTGCAGGTCATGATGGAGGGTCCCTGGCAAAGCTAGGTGGGGACATCCAGAGATGCTCTGGGTCAGGAGTCCAAAGCCATGCAGGCAGAGCTGCATAGCCACACGCCTTTATGCAGCCGCCTCTTCTGAAGGCTGGGCTCAGCGTGCTCCCCCAGGATGAGGGCAGGCAGAATCAGGCCGACAGCACGCCTCTCCTGCGGTGCGTGCCTTTGCATTGGGCATGCACGCCTGAGCTGCCAAGTGCTTCTCCAGCTGGGCGAGGTTTGAACTGGCACCTTGTTCAATTACCGAGGGAAAAGGGGAGCTGATGGGGAAATCAGTGGCATTTCTTTCCGACATCAATAAAACAAATTTCTCTCCGGGATCCCTATTTGCTATTTGGATATCAGACGGGCTGTAATCTGTTTCCATTTTCATTATGTGTGTCCCCGTCAGAAGCTGGAGGCTCAGTGGCAGACACCCCGCTGCTTCCATTTGGCTGTACGAGGCAATAGATTAGATTCCTATTTGGTTCATGGAAGATCCCCAGTGATATCAATTAGATATGTCAGAGGGACCTGGGGGAATATTTCTTCCTTTATTTATTTATTGGAGTTGAACACGTCACAGGCTATCACAGACACGGGATGTCTCTTTCTCTCTCTCTCTCTCACTTCCTTTTTATGGCTTGTAATAAATCACAGGAAAGGTTATTTCCATGAGGAGAGAGATTGTTATTGGGTCTGTACCCAGCTGTGCAGGATTAAGTGTTCATGTTTTAAAGCTCTGGACACATGCTTGCTCGGCCTGTCTCTGGTCAGCGTTTCTGCATTTATTTAAAGTGGAGATGTCTCCTGTTGGTAATTTGATTGTAATGAACTCGTTCTGCCGAGGGCTGCGAGAACATGGCCAGATGGAGTCGTGTCCCGCTCACCATCACCTTGGCCCGTGCCCCGGCCCGTGCCCAGACCCCTCTTCTCCTTGAGACCTTGACAATTTGGGGGGATTCTGCCCTGTCCGCCCCCAGCTGCTACATACCCAAATTGCACCAGGACAGTTCTGGTCAGAAGGATTTCAGTGCAACTACTGGGTCCAGGAGCTCGGTCCTCAGCAGAGTGTCGGACCCGCTAACGATGCATGTTTTATGTTCTTCCTCTCATCTGAAGCATGGTGTGGTCGTTAAATAAGGAGCCCACAGCGCTGGTGGTGGGTGGTTAAATATTTCCCCATTTTTACGCGGCTACACATTTTGCAAGGTTCCCTCTTTCAGGGAAACCTCCCCCAAACTTGCCACAACATGGTGTTTTCTGGGCAGGGCAGTGAGGCAGACAAGGTGACTTGCCCAAGGCCACTCAAAAGCACAGTAGCACACCCAGGATTTCTGCCATGCATAACCACATCTTGTCCATAGGAGAAGGTCATCTGCTGCTTTGCAGAAAACTCAGCAGCCGCAGCCCCTCATCCAGTCCATCTAAACCGCATCGGGCTCCTGCCACGGGGTCTCTCCTGCTCCCATCGTGGTCAATTGTTAGCCTCCCATCCATTCCAATCAGGCTGTAAGAAGTGCTTTATGAACGTTAGCTAATGAATCCCTCCCGCGGGGACAGGGTTATTAATAGAGCCGGGATTTTTTTAAGACCCCATTAAAGGGATGTTGGTTTTTTTAATGTGTGCATGTGCATAGTTGTAGATGTGCATTTGGGGTCTTGCGGCAAGCTACACATTTTGCAAGGTTCCCTCTTTCAGGGAAAACTCCCCCAAACTTGCCACAACGTGGTGTTTTATGGGGAAAAATATAGTTTAACGAGAAAAAACAAGCCATTTTCCATGGGAAGGGAAAAGGTTTGCAGGTTTGTCTAATTATCCCCTTTTTGCCATGGGGGTGATGCTGAGAGCACAGACGACAAGGGTGGCAGGGACCTCAGGAGGTCACATCTAGTCCAGCCCCTGCTCCAAGCAGGACCAGCCCCAACTACGTCATCCCAGCCTAAAGCCTTGTCTACCTGGGTCTTAAATACCTCCAAGGATGGAGACCCCCACCACCTCTCCAGGTAACCTGTTCAGTGCTTTACTACCCCCAGGGCCAGAGCCAGGAGTACTGCGTGGCCCTTTGCTCCCAGTTCTGTGCTCAGGCCAGGCCAAGGGTATGCCCCTAAATGAATTCTCTCTTTGTCTCTTCTTGAGACTAAAAGTAGCCTCTTGAAATAGCTGCAACCTCTCTCTGAGGCAGAGATGGAGAGGGAATTTGGTTCATTAGGCCTATGTTTGCTGCAGTGAGTGTGAGGCACTAGCACAGAAACCCCTCACAACACCAGCCTCCTCTACCTCATTTGATTTCATATTTAACCTGCGAATAACTCAATGAATATCTAAATCAGCAGCGAGAGAGCCGCCCGGCTCGCAAACACCCATTATTAATGCACAAACACCCCCTGAATCGGCAGCTAACTCCAGCTCCGTCTCTGGGAGTGAGTCCCGTTTGAATGTTAATGCCTCTAAGATGAAACCTAGCTGATTAAATTTTAGACTTGCAAATGGGTTTGGTAAATAGACTTTAGGAAAGGCGGGACAGAGACTGCCTGCCTTGATAGCAGATACAGTAAATAGCAGCACTTTGTGATTAGGTGAGAGATTCACTCTGAGAAAGTGGGAGTCTCAAGGGGCTGTTTTCTGGTGAGAAACCTTTTAAGTAAATAAATTTATGGCAGTTTTTCTATTCCCCAAATAAAAAAGTCCTTGGCTGCTGCGCCAGGCATCACGGGCAGGCAGGGAGACGTCACGGGGAGGGCTGGGAGAGGAGCACAGCTCCGCGGGGCTTGTTGCTGTCGGCAGCAGGGCTGTGTGGGCACTTCCAGCACCTCTCGTGTCCAAGGCCGTGGCAGGAGTTGGGGGAAAGGCGGGTGCTAGGGCGGCAGGTGAGAGACCTTCCTTAGTGCTCGACGGGGCGGCAGGCCTGGTGGATACAGCACTAGCCAAGCCAGCGTGGGCAGCTCTGCCACAGACTCTGTGCATGACCTTGGGCAAGTCACTCCATCCCTCCGTGTCTTTGATGCTGGCGCCACTGTCCGCTTTCTCTCCCTAGACTCTCTGCAGCAGCAGCGGTGGTAGGAGCTGTGTGCAGCCTGCTAGGGTTTTGCATTCGGGGGGGACTCCCAGTATTACTGTAGTCCCAGTGACACTGGTCATGCACTCATGGTCCCGCTAGATGTTTAATTCTCCCCTTTTACAGAAGGAAAAACCGAGTCACAGAATGGGGATGGCACCACCCCGGGGTCCGCAGCAAAGCCAGCTCCACCTCCTCTGCCCCCTCCTGAGCCAGTAGCCCTGCCTCCTTCCTCGGGGAGGACCGCTTTCATTTCTGCTCAGAATTCAGATGTATTCTTCACAGTGCAAAGCAAACCGGTTTCTGAAATACCTTTAAAAATGCAGATGACAGGGCACCTCACGCCGACCTCTGTATATAATATATTGGGAGATTTTAATACCAGCGGTTGCATTAGTTCTTATCTGGAGCCATATAAAATATTAAGGAGAAAGAGAGGAAAGAATAAATGCTGGAGCCGGAGTCTAGATTTTGCACATATTAAACCATTTGTCTTTCGCTCCCCTGCTGAGCACAACCGTACGTGGCTGCCTTAGTCCCGCACCGCGAGAGAAACACAGCCCAGGAAAAGATGTCCAAGGACAGTGCGATGCTCAGCAGCGCGGTGCTGGCTGGGCACCTTCCCCCAGCGTGGTCAGGAAACGTGTGTGGCAGCAAAGGGCCTTGCTGGCCGTGACATGGGAAGCCGGGCTGGTGACACGGGTGCCGTGCTCCCTCATCAGTGCCAGCGCTGCGCTGCCCCGTGCAGGTGCTGTCGGGTCTGTCCGCAGGGCACAGGTTGCAGGGTAGCGCTGGACACCTGGGCCCTGGGAGTGAGCAAATGCAGGTGCTGAATGCAGCTGAGAGTCGTCAGATGCAGCTGAGGCTAATGAGGAGTCTTAAAAGGCACTGCTGGCTTGTGCCCAGGCTGCTTGGGAGCAAGGGGTGGGGGGAGTGCATCCCTCAAGGCTCCTCTGTGGGGGAGTCGCTGGAGAAGGCTCTGGCCCCTCACTCTCCTTGCGGGGAAAGCAGCACACCTGAAGCTGCCCAGGGCTCCCAGCGCGCAGGTGCTCCTAATCCTATCAAGCCCAGTAGCTGTTGCAGGGCCTGAGCGATTTCCCAAGCTGGCCCTGAGGCTTGGCTGCGGGAGTCTCCACTGCAACCTTGTTCTTCTGGCCAGAGGCAGGCGGCAGTATCAGTAGCAGTAGGTCCCAGGCAATGTCCGCGGCCTGCCCCTCTCCGAGCAGCGGATGCCAGGGCAGGGAGGCCCCTCTGCGTCCCTCCATCCTCTCCCTTTATGTGCAAGCCGGCGTTGGAGCGAGCCGGGAGGCAGAGTCTTCCAGCCTCAGTGCAGCTCTCAGGACACGCTGCAGCTGAGCAGGCCGCGGCAGGTCTCCTCGGGAGAGGTCTTTTCTGCTCCAGTTGCAGGCATCTGCACCCTTGGCCCTCTCCTGGCTTCCAGCCCGTGCCGGGAGCCACTAGAGGGTGCCACGGCCCGCCACATCCCATCGCCGCTGCACGCGGGGAGGCGAGAGCATCACCCCCACGCTGCGCCTTCCCCATGCAAGAGCTGACAGAGGTATCCTCAGGGCAGGAGCCAGAGCGCGCGACTGGAACCATTGGAAACTCCCGCATGTGGAGCCGAGTGGCTGCCGGGCTCCTGCCTTCAGTCCTTTTTCGACGATGAATTCTAATGCCAGAATTTTATTACCACGGCAGCAGCCTGGCGTTCTGCTGGGGGAGTTGGGATTAGTTAACATCAGTCAAGAATTATGCTTTCTATTTACCTGTCTGAGATTTCCATTACTTTTCTTGTTCTGTATATTGAAACATACATCATCTGTTCATTAAAGCATAATCTCCAAATTATACCGTCTCTGAGCAAACAAGGTTACACTGGCTGCTCGCATTAGAATGAATCAATATAGCACCGCGCCTGCTGCCGCTGCTCGGGAGAAGCTGAGGCCCGATCCTCGCACGTCCGGATCGGATCGGATCGGACCGGCCCAGCCCGCCTCCCTGCAGGACGGGTGATGGGGCCGGGGGCACTGGAGACTTCGGTGTCAGTGCGGCAGTGCAAGTGGAGATAACCAGCGAGGAGGCAAAGGCTGGGTCTGCGCTACCAGGATGGGAGCAGGGCCTGGTCGGTGGGTCCGTGAGCACTGCTGACGTGATAAATGCCCCACTCCCAGCTGGGGGTATTGAGGAACCGGGCAGTGACGGGGGTGGCTTGTCCGCCCCTAGCTGAGATCCTTGAATTCCTCGAGAAGGTCGAAACTCCGGCACGAGAGAGAGAGACGGTCTCTATAAATGGTTCAATGAGGGGGCCAGGTCAGCACACCAGCTCACGGGGAGATTTGGGGGCCACGTCTGTGCAGAAAGGCTGAGGAATTATTGGGGACCTCGAGACCCCCTGAAAACGCAAGGTGAGATTTTCCTCCTCCTCCTTCCCCAGCCCTGAGAGGCCACATGGAAAGAGGGTACAAATGTGGGGTCTAGCTCCTTGCGCAAGGTCTACCTCCTTGTGGGGAAGGAAGCTGTCTTCATGACAGCAGTAAGGGGGTCTGTGTTATAGTGGATGCAAAGTATCGCGCACTTTGAGTCTTTTAAGCATGTTTATTACGCTCCTACTACGCCGTCACTGGGGTTATGAGAGTGCCCCGTGGCATGTCAACACGAGTGATCAAAAGCCTGATCGAGTCCACAGAAGAGCTGCAGCTCACGGCCGCGGGGCCAAGCCAGGGCCACGTCTACAGCGTCGGCTGCACACTGGATTTGAGAGCATGCTTAACCCCGTGCGGGAACGGGCTAGACTGAAGCCGTGGCTTGCAGGACGTTGCCCCCACCTGCTTCCCCTCCCATGAAGAGACACAGATTGCACGTTTCCAAAGACATTAAAACCAGTCGACTTTTCGTTTTGAAAAAAGCGGCTGCGGGTTTCCCTCTGGCGGCTTGTCATGTTATCGGTCCTTCAGTTTTATAGCCTCGCACTACATCCCTTTGGATGGGGATTATTCCACACGCCGTACTTGTTATGTGTTCCATAAAACGCATTGCACTTATATTTAAAATCTGTGTGGCGGCAAGCGAGACGCAGCGTGCATAATAAGTTTTGCCGAGCTGTCCAGCTTTCAGTCGAGTTGGAACAGATTACAGGGCTCCATCTCTTTCGCACGGCGCATTGTTCTCCGGTAGGAGCGCCCTCGACGTTATCACGGAGAGGCAATGCTGCAGTAGCTGGCCGACGGTCCTCCTGGGTACAGTAGCTGCTTTTGATTTGACAGTATTCATGGGAAAGTATTTTAAATAATACATGAAGTTTCTGTGCAGTTCAAGGCTGGTGTTCTCGCTCAACAGCACTTGCGATGTGTTACCATCTGATAAACATGCTTGTTATATATTATGTATATCACATCCCGATGCCGGATTCATAGGAAGGTTTTTCTGGTCATCCAGCCGGGGCGTTTGCTGTGCATGTGGATTAGGTTACCTGAGCAGCTCCTCTGTAAACACCGGCGTGTAATCGCCCCTTCCAGCCTTTGCTTAAAGGAGATTGTAATCACTACATCTAATTCTAGAGACGGGGAAATCAATACAGAAGATGTTTAAGGGTGCCTTCTGTTTTCTGCGTGCTTTCCTTTCCGCTGGTGCAGCCGCCAGCTTCGGAGGAGTTTTGCTGGCAGGAGCAAGGGACGCATTCGGCCTTGTATTAGGAAAGTTCAACAGAATTAGCAATGAGTTGGGGAGAAAAGGTGGGTGTGGGGCACAGGGGAGGCTGACCGGCGTGGGGGAGCTGCTGCACATCTCTTTTCTCCAGTGTTTCGGTCATTTTCAGCAGTGGGTCTCAGTGCAGCAGCCCCACGTGCTGAGCTGCATCTCCATGTGTCAGGCTACTCGCCCCGCTGGAGCTCTTCCTGGAGAGCATCCGTCAACCCCAGCACCATCCCTGGGTGGGAAGGACTTCCTTGCCAGCTCACTCCCAAGCTAGGTCCCTCAACATTGTCCCAAGCAGGCCATGCGGAAATTAAAATGCCAGGCCCTCCTGATCTGTCCAGCCCCAGGTCCCTCTGCTCCCATCCAGCAGGCTTCATATGTCCGTCCAGAGGAGCCCATGCTGGGCAGGACCGGGGTGTCTGCGGTGCCTTGTGCCCAGCACTCAGGCTGCCCTTGCTGAGCTGCTACCTTGGGACAGGTAACGCGGGCACCCTGGCTTGGCGATGGGGTGCCCTGAGGGAGCAGGATTTGGGGTTGTTCAGAGGAAATAGGCAGCAATTAAAGCAATGCACGGGTCTGACTATTTTTGACGGTTATTTGTGTCCTGCTGCCAGCATCTGGCAAGGCACGTTGGCTTCCACGACAGAAGCTGCCTCGTGTTGAGAAGCCCGGGCTGAGGCCGGCTCCAACCCGAGTCCACCTTCCTGTCTGCTGTTAGCAGCTGCTCCGAGAAGCAGGAGACCTGCCTCACCGTGCACCTGGGACTGACCTTTCTTGCTGACCCTTACAGGGATCAGCCTCAGCCTGACGCATGACATTGGATTATCCGATGGCCGTGACCGCTGCACAAATGGGACCAGTGGGGCAACTGCTCCGTGCTCCCCGTGCAAGCAGCCACCGCTGCCTCCGACAGCTGCCGGCTGCTGCTCCCAGTGCAAGGCCGCTTCTCGCACCTGCCTCCTGCAGCAAAACCAGAGCACGGCCCCATCAGAGCAACTCCTGCCTGGGGCCAGGGGGAGGGAGGCCTGATTCAGGCCCAGGTGCGGGTCGCTCTGCTGACTGCCCCGTCAGTGCTCAGACGGAGGTGAGCAGCCAGGGGAGGACCGTGTAGGGTGGGCAGGTTGACTAGTATCAGGTAGCCCCATATCAAGTTGTGCAGCTGCAGGAGAAGCAAAGAGGAAGGGGCTAGAGGGCCACGAGAGTACTGGGGAATGCAGGAGGACAGCCTCTCCTTCTTCCCAAGGTGGAGGAGCAAACCCCCCTGACCTTGGGCATTTGGGTTCAACCTCCCTTTCATTCACCTGCGGGAGAGGGCTAGCATTTCTGGTGATACAAAACCTGTCCGCCAGCTTCCCCATCCTCCCCCAGAGAATACAGTGCAAGTCGTACGGGGTCTTGGCAGCCTCTGCCATGGTGCCGTCGTGGGAAATGCTTCTCCCGTGCGGCGGAGGAGGTTGGTAGTGCCACAAGGTGCCAGGAGCAATGTGCGCTTGTACAGCACGCAGCAAGCCTGTGCCCAGACCCCAATGCAGAGAGGCACCTTGCTCTGATGAGTGCTGCATCCCCACCATGCAAACCCCCTTATTCCCCGCTGTAGCTCCTCAGTGAATGGCGGTGTCTTCTCCTGTCTCCTATTAGGCGATCAGCGGGAGTTTGTCTAAGACAATCGCTAAGCACCTCCTGGATCAAAGGCCCCTGTCTCTCCAGAATGCCAAAGGATTTGCTGTTGAAAGTGCCTGTTCTTCCTTCCCTCTCCCCTGCTCTGAGTGACTGGTTGACAAAATAAATCTGTGGAAGAAGGAGGCAGTTCTGATCTGCTGTCATCTTCCCAAAGTGCTCCTGATGCTTTTGCTTTTCTCATTACCCGTGCGGTGTCAGCTTCTCACCTGCGAGCGTGCATCTCCACGTCTCTGCCCGGCTGCGCGCCAGCTGCAATGGCACTCGGCGTCCCAGCCACAGCTGCTCCTGACATCGGCATGGATCTGGAGCGGACGGGTGGGCATGCTTGGCCTGTTGCCCTTGCCTTCTGGTATGGATCCCTCCCTGGCCCGGCCTTGCAGTGCAGTTACGGCCCCCGGGCACCACAGCAGCATTTCCCTGTCCTGGTGCCCTTCGCCCAGAGAACACAATTTGTAGGAGTGGATTTCCAGTAAATAGTGGCCAGGCTCAGTGGGATCGGGGCTGCCGACGTAGCTCACATGAGATTGAAGGGCAGGGGGACCTGGCTTGAGCCGGGTCCTGTACAAGCTCCTCTATTCCAGCTTTCCAGCTACTGCTTCCCCGCAGTGCCCCTCCACCCTACGCTAGTCCTGGCTCCCCTGCATATCTCTGCCATGCCTTGCAGTCCAGCCAGCAGCCCATCCCATCCTGAGCATCCATCCCCTGCTCTCCCAGTGCAATGCAGTCATGGTCTTTACACCCTGCATCGCAGCACCCCAGTCCTGGGCTCTCCTTTGCACGAATGCACACGCGCCAACCCAGCAACCTTGGCCAAAGCAACCTAAAATGGCTCAATTTCAGTTTTCTGGTGCTTTGCTGCAATGGCTCCCAGTCACTCCGCTGAGGAGCTGCGAGCTGAGACCTTCCTATCAGGGAACAAGTCAGAGCTCTGGGAAGGGCGGTTGGGCTGATTCACCTCCAGCACGTCTTTGTGGAGAAGGAGCAATTAGCAGTCTGATAGCAAGATTAATAGCAGATGCTCATAATTAACTCACTATGCATGTAAGCAGCTATTGTCTCCGTTTTATCCTGGATAGATTGATATGCAAGAGTGAGTGACTCATCATATAGCAGGAACCTACTTTGCCTGCAGAGCACAGTCGCCAGGATAGAAATTGCAATTAGAGTTGCCGGTGTCCCTGCCAAATGATGCTAGAGGAGAATGAGTTTGGGTGAAGCGGGCGCCTCTCGCCATCTGGGCAGCTGCCATCCCTGTGCGGATTTGGGCTCTTCTCTCCCTGTGGCTCACCTTCCTCTTGTTCAGCCGGAGCGGGGTGGAGGGCAGGTCTGGGTGACGGCCCGCTGCAGGAGGCTGCGTCGGTGCCAGCCTTGTTCCCCTGGCATCTTGGAGGTGGGGAATTCTTCCTGCTCGACGAAAATGGGCCAGGACTACTCAACGCCTGAGCAACCCCACGGCAGCAAACAGGTGCTCACCCAGTCACCGCAGGGTTGGTTCCTCCTGCGCCCGGAGCCAGGCAGCTGGCAGGATGTCCCTGGCTGCCCTGCATCCGTGACTTCAGGGCTGTGCGTGCACTGGGCTGCTCTCCTTGCATTTTCGAAGTGGAGGTTGAAAAGCAAATCATCACCCTGGACTTGGCACTGACTACAGGGCCGTGGCCAGCAGCAAAGCTCCCAAAGAGAGGTCCAGCAGTGCCCCCCCACCCAGGCCAAGGCGGCGTTATGTCCGAGCACACCTGCTTTCTCCAGATCGATGCTTCCTCGCTTGGTGAGAACATGCCTGATGCCCAGAATTAGCTTTTCAGCTCTTCAGGACGGAGATCTCATCTGCCGAGCACATGGAGGTCTCAGTCCTGCAAGCTGGGCTCTGGGCATTGCATTTGCACAATTAACGAGCAGCACAAAGGGACCCTGCCCCCGTCCCAGCATGGACCATATTTCCCGCCACCGGTTTTAAACCCAGGCTTGTTTTCAGCTTGCTCAAACACGCTGCAGCCTTGAGAGGCAGATGCAGCGAAGGGAGTGCGGATAGCAGCCGCTCACCTGGTCCCCGCCACCCCCAGCACCTCGCCGTGCCAGTGTTGACTGGCTAAACAAGCCGAGCGGTTCCCTCCCAGCCCGGGCATCCGCCAATCTGCTCTTGTAGAGCATCTCCCCCACCCCACACCTGCAGTTTGGACCCAGGCCTCGCCACAGCTCAATAGCCTTCGCATCGATCCCAACAGGGCCTTTAAAACACATCTCTCATAGTTCAGGAGAAAACAAATGGTTCAGCCTGACTGATAGATGGAGCTTCAATGCTCATCTCGAGACGCGTAGCGATCACAGAAATTTGTCAAGTCCTGTCAATGGCTGAGTGGGAATTGGCCTGTCGCTTCGGGAAGAGAAAGGGTGGCGAGGCGCCGGCTGGGCCACGAGTGAGGCTTTTGGACTCAGGGCAGCGAGGGAAAGCTCAGCTCCAGAAGTCCTGAAAACGGGCTGCCTCCAGCCATTGGGAGGGATCGGGGAAGCCGAGAGTTGGGGCTCCGGGGCGACCTGCACCTCCGCCTCTCCCTGTCCTGGGCTGCAGGGCTCTGGCTCACCCCTTTTCTTCTCCCCAGGGTAGGACTCCCTGTGCCCTGGTCCCCACCACGGTGCAGCCCCTTCTCCCTACCAGGCTGCTCCTGCTGGCCTTGGCACCCGCACGCCTTCACTGCAGCTCCCAGGGGTGCACGGGGAGAGCAGCCACATTGCTGCTGCCTGGACATAGCAGGGACACAACAGAGTGGAGACTGGAAAGCGGCCACCAACCCACATACGCGTCTCCTTAATGCACAGAAATGCAAAACTCTACAACTCCTTGTTCAGAGATGATACCTTGTATTAGACCAATTCATTTTTGGGGATTTCTTATTTTTTTTCTGCAAGTTTTTGGGTACACATGCCCTTCCTCAGCCTCAGGAAAAATTAAGATGGTAAAAACACTTGACCTGGGCAGCCACGGACTGGTGGGGGCTGGCGCGGGTCTAGCTTGCTCACACAGCCCGGCAGGCACCCACGGCAGTCTGCTTTCCTAGAACAATGTCCTCAACAGCGGCCTCCTCTCTGGAGAAAGACACTTTAGGCTGCTACAGGCCTTTTAATCTTCTTTTAGGCTCCTGACTTCTCTCCTGTCCAGCATTGCCCCTTCAGCGTGTATGGAGGGCTGGAATAGCTGGATCCACTCCTGCATGTCCCATCTGCTTTTCCTGCACCACGTCCCATGCAGCTAAATGAGTGTATTCAGAGGGCAAGGACCCCAACAGCCGGGTCACGCTATTTCCTAAATCATTATGGACCCAAGCCACTCCTCTCACATCTGCAAAGGGTAGCGATTAGTCCTGTGAATTTTTTTGCTTCTGTCCTGTGGGACTAACTGTCCCACTCGTGCTGCCATCCTGATTTTACCACCCTCAGATCAGAGCACAGAGCAGACCCCACTGAAACCGTGGCCTCGTTGTGCAGTCGCTGCAGACACACATAGCAAAGGACAGCCGTTTTCACAGAAAACCCACCGAGCCGCAGGTGGAAGAGGAAACAGATGTTGGTGCAAAGGGAGCAGCGCTGGTGACTTCAGGACAGGTGTCCCTATGGGCACCCCTTCTGGATCGGGACCTTTGCTCCAAATCCCAGCCCAGCTGGAGTCTGCGCTGGGATTTGGAGGCAGATTTCACGTATTTCTAGCCTGTGGCCCGCCAGTAGCACCTCTCAAGCCCTTGCTGGGACAGGGAAACAGCCAAAGGGAGAGGGCCAGGTTTTGGAAGGATCCCAGTGCTGCGGGGGCCGGACTCTGGAAGTTCGGCTGGCGCCGTCCTGTCCACGCAGTACAGACGTGATCCATTCAGCCGATGATGATCTCACATGACATGAAACTTGCTACGCCGCACTGAGGCCTCAAAACACAAGCTATTTTGCTCTTATGCCTCCTGAATGGACATCTCGGACGCCGCAGGTCTCCCTTCCCAGAAGAGGATGGGGTAGGTTAGCGATGCATTATTTGGACTAAAACAACGGGTACAGCACAACTGGAAGACTATCCCTCCTCCTCCTCCGTCTGCTCCTATGCAACAGGCTAAGGAAAGGGGGATGAATTAAGCACTAAATACCACTGATCCAGTTAATAACATGCATAGGGAAAGCACCTCACCCTGCCCTGACTCTTGGGGAAAGGAGTGAGACGAAGCTAGAGATAGACTCACCGCCGAGCTGTCGTCGCCTCCAGAAGTACGGCCCGCAGCAGCTCTGCGCAGAGCGTTAGGCCAGGACGTGACGCATCCCGCAGGCAGAGATGATGCCAGGTATGGCAGGGGTCCAGGCAGGTGGCAGCTAATCATCCCCGCTTGAATGTGGCCAGGACAGTGAAGTTAATGCTTCTGCTCTTAGCTCCGAGGGGTATCGGGAGGCCCTGTGTAGACCGGACTAGAACTGAGTGAATAATTCATAAGGAATCTTTTATTTCCCCTGTTGGGTCTTTGCTTTCTCTGCCCATGAAGAGACTGTGATTGAGCCACATTTACTTGTTATTTGAAATCATTTGCTGAAGAATCCTGCCGGTGATTTGGGTGTATCACCTGCTTGGGAGCAATTTTTCCAAGTGTCTAACACAGCATCCCAGCGGCTTTGACTGGACACGCGGGGCACGTGGCCGTTGTGTCTGTTCAGATGTTCACTGAGAACAACGCTTAGCATCCTTTTTCGGCGTGCAAGCCCGTGATTGGGACGGAGGAAGCTGCTGCCTGTGAACAGCCCCTGCCGCGCTCTGTTTGGATGAGCGTCTTGCCGGCAAACTTCCTTGCTCGAGAAGGAGAAATGCCTTTCGCTGCTGGTTCCTGTATTCGAGTCGCTGGAAGGGTATCTCAGCTTTCTCACTCTCCTCCTTCCTCCCCGATGTTCTCCTGGGCCCCAAGTTTCTCCCTTGAGTTGGAAAAGGTGAACCCAGTGCAACTGGAGGGCTTCAAGCCAGAAGGCAAGTGGGAAAGCCCTGGGCTGCAGCATGTGTGAGAAATCTGACTTTGCAACTAGCCAAACGGGGTCTTGGCAGCCCCACAGCACCTGGGCATCAGCCCAAGACAGACTCGGATGAAAGCACAGGGCCCGTTTGCTCCCCATCACCTCTCCCTGCAGCAGGCTCCAAGCCAGCCAGGCACTAGCTCGGCGTGGCGGATGGCAGGGCCCCACTCATGGCACCAGGTGGTGGTGTCACCGTGAGGACGCCGAATCCTCCCTGCTTGCTGGCTCTGCTCTGCTGCTGCCTCTTGCCAGGAGCAGGTTCAAGCAGAACCTGCCTCCAAAAAGAAACCTCTAAAGAAAACATGGGGATAATTAGGGAAACGCGGTCCAAGCGCCTCTGCGACAACCTGGGCTGGTTGGAGGGAATGTAGCGGCGCTGACCTCCTGCACGCCGCGGCACGTGCTGCTCCAGCAGCTGCCAGTTTGGTGCATCAGGACACCTGTTAAACATCCATTAGCCGCCGTGACAGCCAAATACAGTCAACTTGCTCTTCATTATTCCTTTGCTCACGCAGCCGCACTGATGGGGCATTAAGCTGCTTGCAGATGCTTTCGGCTCCAAGAATGGCACCTGCGATAGCCAAGCCAGGCGCGGGATGCCAGCCAAGAATCATTACTTGGGACTGATGGACATGATGCCTGTTGGGAAGAGGCCTCTCTGTTTGAGCAGCATGGTAGTTTTCTGCCTGTCCCGGTTGCCTCATCTCCACCGACCCCTGCAAAGCCGCTGGTGGGAACGCAGCTGGGCTTGCCTCTTTCAGAGCTTGCAAGCAGCTGATCTGTGTGGCTGCCCAAACAGCGGATGCTGACTTCTGACCGAGGCAGCAGGGCCGGCTGCGGTGCGGGTCTGAGCAACGCCTGGTCACGCGAGTCTTTTGGAGGGAGGTGGGGGCTCAACAGCAACTCTGCAGCTGCTCAGGTGGGCAGAGGCTGGGGCAGAACAGGGGAGGCTGATGGACGGCGGTGCATGCACAGCGCAGACAGCGGGTCCCCCTCCATCCGGAGCAGGGCAGCACATGGGCAAATCAGAGCTGGGACAGGGCACGGGGCGTGCGAGGTCTGTTGGGAGGAAGCATCCAGGACACGGCACTGACCTGCAAGGGCTGTCTCGGTGCCTGGTCTCCCACAAAAGCAAGGCAGGGGCATGGGGGGCTGTGAGCCCTGGCTGAGCCTGACCTCGCCTGGACACCCTCCCCATTCGGCAGAGCAGGAAGCGTGTCCCCACATACCAGCACGGGATCGGGGGCTGTCCTGAGCGGGGCCCAGCTGGCATCAGGAGGCGAAGGAGAGCTCGTCAGCTGCGAGGCTGGAAGAACCCACAGAGCAGCTCGTTCCTCCCCTTGCTATGAATCATCCAGGGCTCATTAACCCTCTGCACAGGATGACGGGGGAGGATCCCGCTTTCGGGGCCCTTCTGGGGGCCGCGCCGCTGCGGCTCCGGCTGCTCCGACTCAGCCAGAGGATTTGAGCTCCCTGCGACACAGGAGACTTTGCATCAAAAACAGGGCCGGGGCTGGTCCCCTGGGATGGGCAAGGAGGGGCTTGTCCCGATGCCAAAAGCAGACTAGGGGAGACGGTGCTTGGAGATGTCGGGTCTCCCATAACTTACCCGCTGTTTGCTTCTTGCTCCTTTGACCCTCCTCTTGCTGGAAGGGTTTGGGGGGCAATGCAGCCACCGGGACCCATGCAAAAGCATGCTGGAGCTGCCCAGCTGGGCCAGATGAAAAGCTTTCTAGCTCGTTGCATCCTCATTGAGGAGACAGGACCAGCTCCTTTCTCACACTGCCTGTGCCCCTCACCGTGGCATCTGACCTGGGCCTGCGCATACCTCGCCAGGAAAGCTGCCTTTGATGCCTTGTCCCAGGCAGGCAGTGCTGAGGTCTGGCCCTGCGAGTCCAGGCTGCTCAACTCTCTCCCCCCAGGCCGCCTGCCCCAGCACCCCAGGCAGAGCGCTGCAGCGCGGGCTGTCCAGACACGCCAGGCATTTGCAGAGCAGGTGCAGGTGGGAGCATCCTTGTTCCTGCCCTTGCACACAGGGAGGGGCAGTGCAGAGGCAGGAGGGGATATCCTGCCTGCCCCTGGGGAACTGGGGGGCCCCCGGAGGTCCTGAGCACAGCACAGGATGGGCAGCACGGCCTCTCTGCCCCAGGCCAGTGGCCCGTGCCAGCACGGGTGCTCTGCGCTGTGCATGGGCAGGACAGACGGGGAAGAGCAGAGGAGAGCCCAGGTTTCTCCACGGGGACAGACAGGCAGGCAGCCGCCTGTGCTTTCTTGGGATCCACAGCTGCTCGTGTCTGTGGGCGCGGGATCCGGCGTGGGCTGGGGGGTGCCAGCCTGGCAAGGAAGGAGCGCTTTCTTGTGAGCCTCCAGCTCTTTGCTCCTACATCTTCCGACTGGCTCGCACTGCCTCCTAACCGAGCGCGAAGGCGCAGGCATATGGCAATGCATATTTAACTGGTATTTACATTCAACATTGTCTCTGTGTAGCTCTGTTTTCCTTCCCAAACACTTGAATACCTCCAGGCTGCTGGCGGAGGCAACGGAGCCGTGCATGGGGGGGAAGGGAGATTGGGCATGATAGGCACATCTCAGCCTGAGTCTCCCCGGCCCACGGAGCAGCTCTGGGCTTGCTAAAGCCCATGCAGGCGCCTGGCAGGCAGACCCTCAGCTAGCCGTTCCTAGAAGTAAATGAAAGGGTCTTTTACTCTGATTAATGCAAGGCTTCATGGGCAGCTGCTTGCATGGTCCTGGGTGCATTTTTTCCTTACGCGGAAGGAAGCCCAGCAAGGCGGGTGGCCAGACCAAACTGCTCCCAGCATTAGGCATCACTTTGCATTGGAAAGCAGTTCATCTCTCACTTGCTGGCCCCTTGCTTAGCTTGGCCAAGTCCCCCGGGGATCTTCAGTCATCTTGAGTCATGACAGACCTAAACAACCTTGTGTCCTCTGCAGGTTTCTGGGACCAACAGACATAATTCAGTCGCTGGCATCATGCTCTGTAAATCCCAGCAGTGCCCCAAGAGGAAGGGGCTCGTGACGGCATCCTCATGCCGGTCTCCCTGGGAGCCTGTTCACGGTTTTTGCCTGGCTTCTGCGATCCTACTTAGGGGCAGGTTAATACATCCCAGTTCTCTAAGTGGATCAACTGAGGCCCAGGGAGTTGCAATTAGGGGGCATGTCCTGGCGGGTGCAACAAGGCAGCAGCCAAGCTCCCTGCCTCCGGCAAAGCCCCTGCCCCTTTGCTCAGCTATGTTTTGGGCAGCTCCCCATTGCGCAGACTCGAGAAGAGATGGAAAACCTTCTCTGTGGGTTGGACACGATGGGTGTCACTTGCAATCACTTATTGCTCGTTAAGAGATGGGAAAACAAATTAAGAGTGGAGGAAAACTGTTAAGGAACAAACGACTCGCTCCTGTTCCAATTGACTCTGCTGCTCAGTCTCGGCGCTCGAGAGCCATCGTTATTCCAAACATACAGGCATAATAATTAAACATAATTACTTGTAGGTTCTGGGCTGGTGACTATCTATACCTAACGCTCCTAATGAAATTTCTATTAAGGAATACGCCAATGGTTTAATAAATAACAACAATGCCTCTCTGTCTATTCAGCCAGAAGGGCCAAAGAGCACATTGGAAACCCCTGGGGTAAGTCCCTGGGCAGGAGGAGGAGCTGCCACCGATCACAACACGTTGCCCCTCTCCCGTGCCTTCACCGGGGCACCAAAGTGCTCCACAAACGTGGTCTTAGTCACACCAGCCTGTGATTTTAGTGAGATTCGGATCACATCAGTGTTCCCAAGGCCTGGATATAGGGCTTCTGTTGCTCCCCAAAGCTTTTGCACAGCTGAGCTGGGATTAAAGGGAGGCAGCTGCCTTGGCAGTGAGCCCTGGGCACCTCCATGCATTGCTGGCAGGAGGTCCGCGGTCCACCCTTTTGCGCGCTGCAGTCCTCTGACCTAGGGATGGTTTTTCCCCCTCGGCAAAGGCTATTTTGCAAATGGGCAGTGAGGCTGCTGTCGGACATGCCACACAGCCCACAATAAATTCCACTTTACGGCTCCCAGAAAACCTCCTGGCTCTCAGCAGTTTTTTGCAACCATAAACAATAGAAAGATGATCAAGCGCCACGTAAAAAAATATTTCTTGTTGCCAACACACTTCGCTGGCAGAGCCATGTGTCCCCCACCCCTGCAGAGCGCTGGCTTGTCACCAGGCTTTGCTGCTCTTCTGGGCATTGTCCCCGTGTCACAGGAAGGCAGGGGTAGCCATCCCCAGGGCAGGGCTCAGTCTCCAAAAGAGCCAAAGCCAGGGCTGCAGAGGAAAGCCAAGGATGCCTCTTGGCTGGCAGGCGTTGGACGATCCACCACCCATGGCCACCAGTGCTAGGACTGGATGCACCAGCTCTGACTGCCCGTTGCAAACCCCTGGGTGCAGTCTGAGTTGCAGCTCTGACTGCTCCAGGTCCCCATACGAATGAATGGCTCCTTTTGGGCTCTTGTGAAACTCTTGGCTTCACGTTGAGCCCAGAGCCCTGGGGGACAAACCCTCGTCTTGCTCCTGCACGTGCCGGTGGGGGCTCCTCCTCACCCCAACTGCGATTTAGATAGAGGAGGAGGATGTGGATCCCCTGAGCGATGGCGATCCCACCCCGAGGCACAGTCCATTGCTCTGGGGCCTCGTGGTCTTGCAGCAGGTTATTCCAAGAGCGGGTCTTTCCAAACATCCCTGCGCCGGGCAGTTCCTGAGCCCAAGCCCTGTCAAATGGCAATAAAGCAGCCCTGCTCTAGGACCCCCTCTCTCATCCTCCTTAGCCCCTGCTGTTGCACAAAGAGCTCAGGCCCACGAGGAGCGTCTCAGAACGAAAGGCTCTAATTGATGTAAGAAAGGCTCTAATTGATGTGATTACGCCCTCAAGTGAGGATGGAAATTGGGTTGGTCTGTAAATTAATGGCACGCAAAAGGTCACCCTCTGTCTGGGCCTCCCGCTGTCTGAGTGGCAAAGGCTCATCCCTTATCTCCGGAGACAAGTGGAGCAGACGATCGGCCTGGACTCCTATTTAGATGTGCCCCAGCTCCGCAAACAGGGCCCATCAGCTCTGGCAGGAGGGCTGGCCCTGGCCAGCGGGATGCATATCAATGAGGATGGAGAGAGTAATGACCCCCGTGCCCCTAGTCATTAAGGCCACCGTGTGACTTTTCTGGCTGGGCCCTGTCACCTCCCTGTCTCATGCTTCGTGGTAACTCCGGCTGTCACAGAAAAGCATGTGTGATGCCTGTGAGAAGGGCTGGCCTGGCAGGTCTCTCCAGAAAGAGATATTGGGTTTATCCCGGGGCTGACTGCGCCGGGCTGTGAGTCGCATCGAAGAAGCACAGGGCTGCTGGTTACACACAACTTGGACTGCGATGAACTCATATCAGCTCCGATTGTCCTGGGAAAAAGCACTATCCCGGATACTTCCCGAGTACTTGAAGTGTGGCAGCGGGCTTGCACATCTGCAGGATCCCAGAATAAGGGGGTTTGTCCCAAGAGAAGTCCCATCCTGGCCCGTCCTTTCATTTCCATGCCGAGCTTTCTGCCGTCTCCATGGGCCTTTCCATCTCTGACACCTCAATGAAAGAGGGCAATTGGGGGATCATCCCCGGCAGCGACCCCGACCCACCCAAACCTGGCCCCTTGGCGGGCGGGCGGAGGTGGACTCCGCTGCCGCTGAAAGCGGAGCTGATGTCTCTCCCTGGGGCCTCGTGCCAGGATGGCAGCACCGCTGCAAAGGTTAGCAGGCTTTTCCCCATCTCTCTCTCTCCACATAAATGTTAAAAAGCAAATGATTATTTTAGTAACGAGAATGTCACCAGGAGCTCCACTGAGAGAGAAATCACCTGTTTAGCACGGAACCTTTTCCTTGAGAATTAATCCTAATTTAGGATCCAATTATAAATACTGAGGGTGCTAGAACGGCCTGAAACATTAGTCAAGGCAAATTCCATAATTGATGGCTGCTAATATGAAACAGTTTGAAAACGAGGACGCATTTTGTTTTTAAATTCCCCCTCCTTCCCCTCCTCCAGAGAAATCTGCCAGGCTTCGAGCGAGGCACTTCAAGAGAACAAAGACCCTTTGAAAGCGGCTTTTTTTTTTTTCCCCTTTCAAATGCTTATCTGAAAGGACATCTTTTTCCCCTTAGTTGCTGTAATCATAAAAGCACAGGTGACAAACTGCTTCATACCAGGCATCATCCATTCTCCATCAGTTTTTTTTTTATAAAAAGGCAGCGGCAGTAACAGAATCCCGGCTCCGTAGGAGCAGATGATCCCTATCGGATCGCCGGGGAAAAAGCAAGCCAACAAACTTTGCTAAGTGACAACTTTTATCTCTGGATCTCCCATCGCGGAAATGTCAAGTTCTGGGCGATGGGATCTCGCTGACAGCCCGGGCAGGCGATGCTGCTGGCACTGTGCTCCCGGGGAAAGTGCAGGACACGGCACTTATTACTGGACGTGGCTTCTCGGGCGCTGCGGTGATGCTGCTAGCAGTGCCGGGGGGTCGTGCTAAAGGGACGCCTCGGGACATTGCTGGCCACTGCCAAGGGTTTGCAAATGCACCAAAGGCTGGTGCTGCCGGCCGAGGAGATGATGCCTCTGCATCCGTGCTTTTCATCACCGCACGAGAGCACAATAACTTTTAACATGACAGGTCCAAG
This sequence comes from Alligator mississippiensis, assembly GCF_030867095.1. Taxonomy (NCBI): domain Eukaryota; kingdom Metazoa; phylum Chordata; order Crocodylia; family Alligatoridae; genus Alligator; species Alligator mississippiensis. The sequence continues at coordinate 34,105,033 of NC_081839.1, read as the reverse complement.
TCAGCCCCGGTGCAAATTTATGGGGTAGACGATGTAAATCAGTGGAGCTCCAATAGCCTCCCTAGAGCTCCGCTGATTTACGCTGACTGAAGAGCTCAGCTCACCCCTGCACCGTTGTAATGGGCTGCAGCAGCATTCCCTCAGGGATGGGTTTGGCTCAGTGAGTCCAGTGCTGGGGTGAAGGCCATAAACCGTGCTTGCAAACCTGCCTTACAGTCCCTATTTTTGCCTGCCACGGCATAGCGAGGTAGCATTAATGCTATCACTGTATGTGCTGTAGTCCCGTAGCGGTGGACTAAGGAACGGCGCGTGGCCACCGAGGATGCTATCGCATGGCTCGGTGATTACGCGCACGCTGATGATTGTACGCGTTCTCTCCCTGTGTGCGATTTTGCTCCAGCAGATGAATGGGGATGCCTCCATCCACGCCAGAAAATAGGAGAGACCAAATGCTGATAGGTTTTATTGCTGCTTTGTCTCCCGTTTCAGCCCACTGGCCGCGGAGCAGAAACAGCACCGTGCGACATATGTGAGTGAGGACCTAGCTTGAGTTCGAATGCGCGCCAGTCAGTTTGTGTAACACCCTTGCCTTGCATTTCTGAATAACAATGAAGTTAATAAAAAGCAAAGTATGCCCCGAAATTGGGGCTGTGCAGGTCCCTCCTGGAGCAGAACTGCACGTGGATGGATATCAAGCGCGCACAGTCAGGGGAGGCTGCAACTCTCGGTCTTGTTCAAGTGAAGCATCCAGCCCTCCTCTCAAATAACCCCGGGGCTGTGAGCCGCCCCGCTTCTGCGCTCGTCCCTCCAACCCGCTCCTTATTCAGCTTCCCTGAGCAAACAGCGAGTCCTCTCCCCAAGGGGCTGGGGAAGCAGGGCCCGGGGGTCCACGCACGTCACGGACATCACTGCGTTTCCAAGGTGACTATCTCCTCGCAAAGTCTTTGAACTCCAAGGTGATTTCTTGTCTCTGAACATGACATCGGGTCTGCCAGCAGTTCCCGGCACAGAGCTGAGATGCCTCTGCTGCCTGGCACGCCTTTCCCGGGTTGCTCAACAGAGTGTTTTGGTCAGATAAGGCTGGGTGAGATAGTCACGCACTTAAATATTTATATCTGTCTGTCTGTCTGTCTGTCGGCATTAACAAACCAGTCACAAATATTGAACGAACTGTTGCCATGTTTTATTTTTTTCCTGACATGGAAAGGGAGCAGTGAAATCACAGAGAGCCCCTTCGTGCGCTGGATATCTCAGGAGACAGATAGGAGCTGCAGGCAGAGATACACAGGTCACAAAGTCAATGGGTTTTGCTTTTGTGTCCTTCTCAGATTATAGGCACAGATGCCCTGAAGTGCTGGGCAAGAAATCATGGCCTAGACAGTGGAGGACTGAAAACACAGGACCCACCGGAGCTCGGAGGGCACGAGGGCCTGATTCCGATTCCTGAGCAGCTGATTACACTAGTGCAAAGTGGGCGTGCAAAGCTGCCCACTTTGCATGAGGGTGGATGGCTGTTGGTGGGCTGGAAGGGCTACAGACACCCAAATGCTTCTTTTGGGCTCATATTTGTGCCTCCGGCGTGATTCTACAACAGCAGGGGCGCGGTAACGTGTCCCGATCCCTTTGGGAGGTACCTTAGGTGCAGGCCTTGCACTTAAACCCCCGGCTGCCTTTGCCGTGCAGGAAAAGGAAGGGTTGGCTTCTGTCAGAGCGTGCCTTTCCCCTATGTGCACGCTGCTTCCTGGACAGAGCCAGCAATCGCTGGCCTCCGACTGCAGTGCAAGGTAAAGAAAATACCCGGGACACGGGAGATCTGTCCTCTTCCATGCTCCACTCCAAAACCATTGCCAGGTTGCAAATGCATCCAAGGACAAAAGCCACTTGAAGGCCAGGGGAGGAAGGAGTATGGAGGCACGTTGTAATCTCTGTTCCCAAGTGTCTGGCAAGGCCCAAGCCAGGCAAGTGTGAGCACGGCCGCTCAAGTGCACTCAGCTTTTCCAGCTCCAAGGCTAATAAACCCTTTGTCTGTCTGTCCAGCTAGGATCAGACATCACCACCTCTGAATCCTTCAGGGCACATCCGACTGCTCCATCGCTCTCCCTCTCCCCTTCCCCAGATGACAACATCTTCTACACTTCTCCCAAATGATCCCCGAGGCGAGACTCTGCCCTGTGCCGAGGACCTCACCCTGGGCAAGGCACCCCATTTTCAGAAGCCAGCTCTGCATTGACCTGCGGGCACGACAGGTGAGGGGTGAGGCTCCTTGCAAGGGCGGACAAGATAATTTGCTTATCTCAGAGCCCATTGCGCTGACACGGCCCTTTCAGGTGAGCAGAGTTAGTGCAAGGCCATTAGGGATTAATGCTCCCCCTCCTGTAAATCTCTGCAGCTTTCCTGGCCATGCGATGCGCCATGGGATGGTGGTGCCAGGCACTAATAGCATCGCATCATAAATTCCTTTGCAGGAGCTTAAAAGCCTGTAATTTTGGCTCGGTCGTGAGCTTTAGTCTGCGCTGTAATGGTGTTGTTTGTCAATAGCCAAGAGTCACCTCTCAGAGGAAGGGGGCGAAGAGGGACAGAGCTGGTGGCGGAGGTGAGCTGTCACTGTCCAGTGGCTTGAGGTTTGGGGCTGGAAGGGACCTCCCAAGATCATCAGGTCCAGCCCCACTGTGCTTGGGCAGCAACGACTGCTGGAGTCAGATGACCCTGGCAAGGTGAGCGTCCAGATGTTTTTAAAAAACAAAATAATGACCCTTCCACAGGATCCTTAACCTGTTAACCAAGGGCAGGGCTTGTGCCTTGCAGTGCTCAGATAAAAGCCACCGTGTCATTGCAAAGCAGTATTCTTCTCTTGGGAATGGCTCGTTCCCTGGCTGGGGTAACCAGCCCAAATGCCTCCTCCGAACCGTCCAGCCAGCTGCATTCCAGATGTGCAGTCGGACAGCTCGTCCCTTCCACATGCCTGGCAGCAGGTAGGTGAACCGTGTCCCCACCAGGAGCCCAGGGGCACCCAGCAGGCTCGCGGCAGGATGAGGGGAGAGGCTGTCTGCCCTGCAGCCAGGCTGGCACTGGGAAACACGCCTGGGGAAGCGACCTGGAAGCAAGTCTGGATTGTCTTCCCAGGCAGGGCTGGCTGAAAGGACTGCGCTCTGCACTTGCCTCCCGTCTGGGTTCCTGTGTTTGCACGGGGGACACAGTGCCACCCAGACAGCCCCACCCATGTCCTCACGCAACGGCCCCCAGAGCCACGGGCAGTGCGTTGCTCCCTGTGGCCCTGCAGAAATATCCCCGTGCCCAGCCCGAGCAGCAGCAGCTGAGTCTGTGGCTTGGCCTCTTTGCACTGCTTCCTGTGATGCTTTGTAGTGATCTCCAGCCCACGAGCACCAGTCTCCAGAGTGGCTAGACCACGAGTGGCCAAGCTACCTGACCCCCCTGGCCACAAGCTGGACGTGGCCAAGAGATGCAGGGTGCGTGGCGGTGGAGATGCATGTGCCCTGGCATCGATGCACTGTGCCCAGCTCAAATGGCACCTGTCACTAAATGATTTCCTTCAGAAGCCTCTTTTAAATGCCCCAGGAGCTGGCCGGTGCAGTCTGGCCACCCTGCACGGGCCCCTCTTTCCTCTCCATTTTGTTCTTGGCCTCCTCCATGGAAGAGAAAAGCAAGCGAGAGCAACAGGGAGGGAGGGAGGGACAGAGAGAGGGAGGGAGAAGGCTTCTAGCTCAAGATCTACAATTGCAAGAGCTTCAGATCATTCAGTGAAGCATCCAAACATTGCACCCCAGGCACCAGCCAGAATTGGGCTACAAATCTGCAGTTTCATCTTCATAGCGCTCCTATTTCCAGCTTGAGTAAAACCAACGTTTGGAGGACCGCTTTTCTCGCAGATGTTCTGAGAAATCAACCTCGTAAACCCGGCTGAAAACAAAGAGCCAAATAAAAGCATTGAGGGAGGGTGCCTTCACGAATCAACCCAATAACCTCACCTGGGAAATGTCCCTAGATAGAGAGCAAGAGCCTCCCCCCCCCATATCCTGTCTCCTGAAAGAGCCGATTAGCTTTGCAGGCCCCTTTTCTTCTGGGACCGGATTCCCTGCTGGGATCAGCCCAGTTTGACACTGGAGTTACATCACTCGAATCCTGCAGGAGTGCATCAACTCCTCTGAGTTTCGACTTTCCCAGGTGGGGAGTTTCTCTTCAGTCTGTAAAGCCCAGGAACACTCTGTGGGTGCTGCTGGTTTGATTTACACATTAGCACTTGTATCCTGAGCGCCGGGGAAACATTTTGGAGCAGTCGTGATTGCTACGCGTGTCAGCGTTTCTCTTTCTCCTTCTGTGACATCTCTTTGTAAGTAGGTTTCAAAGAAGACTCTTCCCCCCTCCCTTTGGAAGGTTTATATAAAACTTTAATTATAGTGGCACTGTTTAAAAAGGATCATTACATCTGGTGAACAAGCAGCAGTCAAAAGTGATACACAACTACACCACGAAATATCAGGGTGACAAAATACTCACAGTGCTATCTGCGGCACGTCAGCTCGTTCAGTGCCGGATAACACCTCAATTTGTAAAGACGGCCGCGTGCCATGCCCTATGATAAATGTTTAAATGAGGCATTCAAACGAGTCAGACGCCGAGGAAGGAGCTGATTTATCCTCCTGCAGAAAAACATCCCTGTCGCACCTGCTAATAACCCTGCGGATGATAAAACCCAAGTTTCAAAGTGAGCCTCATTCCACGCTCGCATCTAACCCAAGCAGTGCAGAGGAGATAAAATAGGAGTTGACTGAAATCACGGCTCCAGCCCTTCAGCCCCGTCTCGGCTGCAGGGCTCCATTTCCAGGGGCGCCTCTTCCCCAAGTGCCTTTTCCCACCCAATTTTTCAGCAGCCCATCGTCACTCTCTGTGCTCGGGCACCTGTACCTGGTGCGGAGCGGGGCAATGGCAGAGTAGTTGTGGCCTCTTGCTCCAGGTCTGGAAGTGCAAGGGCAAAGCCTGCTCTGGACTCATGCCACAGCTTGCTGCCAGCTGCCCTAGGAGTGCATGGTACGTGGTCATCCAGGCTGGGTTGTCCAAGGTCGTCGGTGTGATGCCGGCCTTGTGAGCCACTGGCTGCAGAAGCTGGTCAGCCTGAGCCATGCTGGACCCGAGGGGTGTTAGGATCCGGGGGATTTTTGACTTTAAGATGATTCAGGGAATGGCTTGGCCAAACCATGGGAACCCAGCGTTGGCTGCTAGCAACGCTGCTCCACGGCTTTGGTAGTAGCTCACCCCTCGCTCTGCAGGCAAGACGCCACGCCAACCACGTGTGTGACACGTCCCTGCTGCTCCATATCTCGCCTTGCCGTCAGCCGCGGGTCTCCAAGCGCTCTACGATAGACCATCCTTGTGCCCGTTTCACACCAAAGGGAACTGAAACCTAGGGAGCCGGGAAGTGGAGGGGCAAGTCCTGAACCCAGGTCCGAGAGCTGTGCCCACCAGACATGGGGCCTCCTTACATCCCTAAAGGACAACTGCTGCCAGCTAATGGGATTATCCCTTTTGCTCAGTGCCGGGGCTGAAGGTCTGAAGTTCAAAGCCTGCAAGCAGTCTGTAGTAGGGCTCGTTACAGACGCTGTAGAGATGATACAATAAGTAACATTTGAGGGGAATATGGCAGATAATTGCTGAGCTCAAGAGAATAAATCTCCAACATAAGGGGCGGATGTACAGTATCATAAAGCACAGAACCAATATAACAGTCTACATAACACCATTAGTCTGGGACTAGAGGCGTTTGATGTAGAACAAGAAATGGCATGAGCCAACAGGTCTGCACTTATTTATTTTTTTCCTACATTTAATAAAATGTTCTGGGTGCAGCTTTCTGTGCTCAACGTGTTTTATTGTTTCGCTTGCCCTGAAATGGGACCTGCTGGCGCTTTTGATAAATGGATCGAAAGGTTTGGCTACTTTCACTTGCAGCTTCCTTCTTCTCTCTAACTAAATAGTGCAACTTCTTGCAGGGCTCTGCCTGGCGATCGCTGTCCCAGGGCAAGGGGAGCCTGCGTGCAGGGGCCAGAGGACCGGGGCAGTGGGTGTGGGGGCTGGAAGGGCCGGGGGTCGCTGGGCAATTGCAAGCGGCATCTGCTCAGCTGAGCAAGGAGCCCGAGAGTGGCACAGGGGTGAGGCAGGACACGTCTGAGGTGTGCTGCCAGGACCAGGGAGAAAGGGCAAGCATGGAAAAGAGGTGAGTGTTTGCAGGGTATTTGCAGGGAGGGGACTTATGAGCCAGAGGGCAAAACTCTTCATGGCCTAGAAGCCCGTGTGCGAGCACGGCCCGTCTGCCACGAGGTGCTGTGGCTGCAAAACCCAACTAACCCCATGGGGAGCACAAAAAATAATCCCTCAGTTAATGGGAGGAGAAGGGGAGGAAACCAGGAGAGGAAGTCCTCCCAAAAGAGGATGCGGAGAGGCTCAGGGTCCCCAGGGTCTCTTTGCCACTCGCCAGCGAAAGCAGTCGCAGGTAGTTAGCTCGCTCCCCAGTCGAGAGTGAGCACCCGTGTGCCTACAGTGATGGAAGGAGCAGTATATATTAGCTGTGGAATGACATCCACAGAGTATGATGCCCTGGAGAGGAAGGAAAACAATTAAGGAATTGATAGTTTTGCTTTATTTCTAAACCGATGGAGGCCAGGGGATGTCTGCTGGGAGAACGCGGCTCGGGAGGCACGGCGAAATCGTCCGCTACAGGGGATCAGAGCTGGAATCCAGCAAAAAGAATGAGCTGCCAGCACGTAAACACAGGTCTGCCATGTTCTGGAGCCCGCCCGCAGCCCCGCCGCGACCCGCGGCTGAATGATGTCCTCGGCCACTGGGGACGGCACGGTGCTCGCTTGCCGTGGCACAGCCGGGCGATGGGTCCGAGTGCCACCGCTGCAGCCAGCGCCATGCCATCCATCCTCCTCATCTGTGAAGCAGGGCTAGTTTATCTGCATCGCGGCAGGGCCTCCGGACCCCGAACAGAGCAGACCCTGCTGTGGCAGGTGCGTTGAGAGAGACGGCCCTGTCCTGGGGACTGGAGGACCTGAATGGACCAGGGGTTGGGAGAAGGCAGCAGGCGGACCCCCGTCCCCTGAGAGCACTTGCAGAGCTCTGGTGGAGCAGCAGGGACCCAGCCCTTGCACCAACCTGGGAAGAGTTGGGGCCTGATCCTGGGGGTGCCAACTGGGCTCCAGTTCAGAGGAAGAAGCGTACCCAGAAAGCCCCCTCACTTGCTTCTCTTCCTCCTGGCCTCCTTGTCCTTCTCCCCCTGGCCTGGGCAGGCTGCGGCCATGGCACGCTGCAAGGGAAGGTGTCAGGGCCTGTCCCCACAGCTCCGCTCAGGAGTTAATTCATTTAATGACTCTGCAGATGAAAGGGAGGCAGTGGCGCCGGTAGCAGAAAGCATCCATGGCAGCATCTGCATCTCCGGAAGGAAGTGTGGCAGAGCTCTGATTATCCCCCTTTGATGTCGGCAGCCAAGGCTGCATCCACCCAGGTCCCATCTTCTTGATCTCCCCATTAAAGCTGAGCCCTGCCTGACAGGTACCAGGGGCTGGGCTAGCGCTGGGCTCCCTGTCCCACCTTGTGCATCCATGCAAGGGGCACAGCAGAGGCACGACCAGGCCTGAGCGGGTGCCCGGGCTGGGTATAGCACCACCGGGGTCCAGGTCCTCGCCCCAATGCCAGGTGGGGTCTCAAAGCAGATATTGCTGTGGCCACTTCCTCTGAAGTGCCCGAGTCTGGCCCCCAGGCACTGGAGGAGGGCAGGGTGGGCTTTCTTGGGTGGCAGTGGAGTCCGTGGACATGTATTGCCTAGCGCCGCGGGGACTTGCTAATAACACGTCAACAGGAGCGGGAACGTCCTAGGAACATGGCTGAACACACCTGGGAGGGCGCTTCGGCGGCGAAAGCCATTTTGGAAGATAAATGTAATCTCTGGATCTGAATATCCACAAGTGAAATATGGGGGAAAGATAAAAAGAAGCAAAAAGTCAGGGATTCCAAGCGGCGCCGGGTGTACTTCAAAGGGGACAGGAGCCGGCTTATAGATTTACAGCCAGTTGTGGCGGTGTCTGCGCGGAGTGGAGAGCTAGCATGGGAGAGAACCGGGGAGGCAGAGGAAAGGGAATTTTAAAAGCAGAATTTCAGGCGTCTGTTTCCCTCTGGGGGAAATTACACAGAGAAATAGTCTGGCAAACTACGAAAGGGACTGAGATGAAAGCGCAGCCCAGAATATACATTGCAAATGACATCTGTCCAGGAGGAACAATGCGAGCGCGCTCAGAAATCAGGAAGGTGTTTTTCTGCATGTCCCTGTGGGTTGGTTTCCAGAGCTGTTTTCAAGGCTGGAGACAAGGCCTGGGGATCTGTGCTGGAGGGGAGCGGGCAGGGGCCAGCCGTGGCACTCCAGGACCCCCTCCCTGGGCTGCCGTGGGCTGCTCTTGCAAAGGGGACCCAGGACCTCCTCCCTGCCTGCCTGTGCTGCGAGCGCCTCGGGGAGGGGTGTCTTTCCCTGTGCTTTCTGCAGCTCTGGTGCAGCTGGGCCCTGACAGTGCTCAGGGTCTCCCAGTGCTCCCAGCAAGCAGGCACCAGTAAGGGTGCAGTACAGCGGGTGCTTCCAGGGGTGGGGGACGGTTCTGCATTCGAGTTTTTCCATGCGCAGAGCCGAGCCTGCACTCACACATGCACCGTGCAGCAGCTCTGCTTTCTGCTAAGATAGGATTAACAAAGCGCCCAGGGAACAAGAGATACCTCCTTTGGGAGGGGAAGGTGCATGGGCCTGCTCTTCCAAGCTGCAGACCGGAGCATTTCTCCTGCTCCCACAATGGAGCAGCTCCTTTGCTGCCAGCTCTTCCCCTCTTGTATGGACTAGAGCCCCTGCAACAGGCTTTTGCAGGGTATTCTGGCTCTTGAAGGGAGCAGGTTGCCAGCCGCACCTGTGCCAGGCTCTGCTCTCCTACCCAGGTGCAGGGAATGAGCGCTGGAGTTGTGTGATGGGAGCTAGGTAGGTTATAAAGGGCAGCTGGGCAGGGAGAGCAGCTTGCAGGGGTAGGAGCCAGCTCCGAGGAGGACAGACAGACAGACAGACAGACAGACAGACAGACAGACAGACAGACAGACAGACAGACAGACAGACAGACAGACAGACTTTCTGGAGCTCCTGAGGGGAGATCTGCAGAAGGGGCCCAGCAAGATAAAGGACAGTGCTGCTGCATAGGGCTATGAGCAAAGCCAGGCTGGGTCACCTGGGAGGCAGAGCAAAGCCAGGCTGCAGACATGCGTGCTGTGGAGGGATCTTGCAGTGCTGCCTTGCTGCTATCCATGCCATCGCGGGAGGACTGCTCCTTTCCCCCATCTCCATGCTAGGTCGCTCCGGCACAGTAGTAGGAGAGCGCTGCTGATGCCACAGACCCTCAGGGCACTCGTGTTGGGGGTGCCTGGCTGCACAGAGCGGTGTCCCATGGAGCGTGCTGCCTCCGAGCCAGTCGCTCTGCAGCTCCCTGCTCTCTGGCCTGGGGTGCTGTGTGCATGGCGGGAGGCTCTGCAGCTTGGTCTATGCTACAGCTACATGCCTCGGGGGACCACTGCTGCTGGGGTACCGCTGGGCACGTAGGGCAGCGTCGCCGGCGGCTTGTGCCAGGGGAGGATTATGCCTTAGGAGAGGAGGAAGGCGATGCGATGTAGGCGATGCCGCAGCTCTAGCTGGGCCGATTCTCCTCCCAGCCTAGCGCGCTGGGCCAGAACACTCGAGATTTATCACTTGGCAATCACCATGGTAACATCTCCTCGTTACCAAGGACCGGGATGGAAACAAAAGAAGCAGATAAAATATCTCTGGCTCTGTCCAGGCCGGGTGCCTGGGAATGCCTCCTGCCCTGGCCCCACTCGCCCTGCCCTCTGGGCTCATCTGTCTCTGCAAAACCAAACCCGAGCACGGGGCTGGGGGCAAGTCCTGCAGAGCCTGGTAGCAAGGGGATCGCAAGAGAGGTGCTACCGGTGCAGCCTGGGGCAAGGTGAGAGGGCCTGTTGTCAGAGCAGTTATCGCTGGCAATCACAGCACTTGGTAATGGTGCAGCGTGCTGCTGGAGGGTCCTTGCCTAGACGGGTCGCACAGCAGAGCAGCCCGAGATGCAAGGCCCTGCCTGGCAGGTGGGGAGCTGGGGTCCGGAGAGACCGTGCACCTCCGAGCCCCGTGGAAAAGCCAGGACCCCTCTCCGGTCTCCGGGGTCCCACACCAGTGTCTCAAAGGAGAGGCCAGTCCTCCCCTTCTGCCTTCCTCCATGCAGGTGGCTGTAGGGCCTGCTCATTCTGCATGTCTGCAGTGTGTGTGTGTATGTATATATATGTATGACATATACAGAGCTGTCTGCTGGCCTCATTGGGTTTGCAGGATCACACCTACCCCTTTGAAACCCCGAGAGTGGGGGGCTTTCTGGGGTGTCAGCTCCATGTCCCGCGGCCTCTCAAACCCTGCGAAAGAAACGGCCGATGGACTTAGGAGCTCGCCCGCCTCTCTGTGCGCTGCGCTCCAGAGCCTCCGAAAATTTCCCATCCGCAGCCCCTGTGCTGAGCTGCCAAATCTGGCATCTGAGTAGCAAGAGCCGGCTGACAGGACCTCTGGCCCCTCTCTGCAGAGAGAACGCCTTAAAAGGATGAATTAAGGCTTTTTAAAAAAAATGGTGGTTGGCTTAATAGAGGAGGGAAAATTACAGAGGCAGAGGGCAGTGGTTGCAGTACGTGCTCATGGGAGAGACGGAGCCTGGCGATGCGTCCATGTCACGCCACTCGCATGGGATCCGGCGCTGTTTCTGCACCTCAGTCTCGGGGCGGCTGCATGGCCATGCAGGGAACCCTCCCTCCCCTTCCTCCTGTGCCTCTGCTTGTTCAGTGCTTGCTGCTTCCAGCAAAAACCACCGTCCCAGGCTGGATGCCCTGCGGTTTGCATGTACTCCGGCCCAGAGACTGTGAGCTTTTCTCTGAAGGCTGCTGGAGGTGACGTCTGCCGGCCCCGCAGATATCCAGGGGTCTGTGGGAGTGCAGGGGCCGCCCTGCACAACTGAGCAGTATCACAGGCAGGCAAGCGTGAAGGAAATGCTGGAGCCCGGATGCTGCGGTGCTTTTGCTCCCTAATAAATTGCCCCTGCACTTCCCCAGTCTGATAGGCTTAAGGAGTCAGGTCCTTTAAATGAGTGTTAAAAGCCATGGCGAGCCCTCCCACAGCATCAGGGCTCTGCCCTGGCACCTGTTCTCCAAACACGGTTTTGGACCGTCTGCCCGGCGGAGGTGCCGGAGGGGATGCGGGCAGCAGCTGCAGGCCGAGGCAATAACATGAAGTCGGCTGGCGCTGGCCTAAGCTGAGCCTCCCTTAGCAGAGCTGTTAGATCTCAATAAATATGTTTTTAATAATCAAGCAGTGTTTGTTTAGCATAAACCAACTCCCGACTAAATCGATGTGGAAATACAGAGTTAAGCATGGTGCAAAGATGTAATTTAAGAGCTGGCTGGCAAGGTTGCTAGCCAGGGCTGGAGAGGACATAAATCTCTCCCGGTGCCTGCCGTGTCCCTTCGTGTCTCCACTCTTCAGGGCAATGCTGGACTCGGCACCTGGGCTGCTGGCTTAGGTCCGGTTCCTGGAGCCTGGTGAAATGGTTGGTGCTCTAGTGCAGCACATGTGCCTCGTGAGGGCTGGGCTGCGTGTGGGATCTGGGTGTAGGATGCTCACCTGTGTTCACATGCCAAGCTCCTTCAGCTCCTACTGCCTGCAGCTGGGGTCTGGGGGCGGGAGGGCTGAGCACCTGCATGGGTGCTCTTCACCATCTGAGTCCTTTATGAATGCTGCTGTCGCCAGACCAGGCCTGTCCAGAAAAAGCTGACAGCTCATTAGTACCACCCGTGAGAGTCCACAATTTCCTTCCCTTTTATTGATGTTTCCACATTGATGACGGCGAAGTTCTTTCTGTTTTACATTGTTGTAAGATATACGGATCTCATCCTATATAATATGATGTGCTATAGGCATATACCTCTTACATATACACACGCACATGTATTTCCTCATGCACGTTGCGGCTTCTGGGGCCCTATACATATGCACATGTATTTCCACATGCACGTTGCAGTTTGCGGGGCCCTATACACACGCACATGTATTTCCACATGCATGTTGCAGCTTGTGGGGACCCATATCTTTGCCAGAGGAAAGACACCTGTCACGACTTGCTGATGAGTGCTCCTATCAAAACTGGCAGCTTTGTCTTTCAGCAATGGTTAGGGGAGATTCACTGAAACTAGACAAACCGTTCGATGCATTTATCAAAGTGTTGGCAGTTCCCAGTTCAAGGCAGACAGCATTAAATAAGTGCAGAGCTGATCATCAGCCAAAGTATTTTAAACAAATAGGAAGCAGCTGGGGAAGAAGTCAAAGAGTGAGGGAGGCAGGGGGACATCTCAGTGCAGCACTTAAACTGGTGGAACTAGCTGTTTTAGGACGCTGAACAAAAAGGGCTCCAAGAGACCTAAAAATGACTTCTAGCAGAGCAGCAGGAAAAGCAATGCTGGAGTTTCCCCTTCCTGGGACGTGCCAGCCTCGTGCAATTCCTTCCCGCTGGGAATAGGAACAAATTGCTGGAAGACGGGGCATCTTTGCAGGCAGAGAAATTCTGCAACGTTTGGAGTCAGAAGGGCAGAAATACGAAATTTCAGCCCTTTTGATCAAATAGAAATGAACCGACACAAACCGACAGATTGAAATGCACCGACACGCCGTCTCACGTGGAGCTGTCCCCATTACACGCCCACATCCTTTGGTTTTGATTCTCCCAAGTGGAAAATTGAAAATTTTTGTCAGAATCAACATTTTCTCACGGCTTCCAAAAAAAATTTCAGTTAAAAAACCCCCGTTTGACTAGATGTCCATGAATAAATTGTTCACCAGGAGTCAGGGAAACTATTGCACCTCTATGTGCGGGCAGGGAGAAGGGCTGGCTGGTCTCTGAGCTCGGCAGCGCCAATGCTGGTGCAGGGGGCAGACGAATCGCTGGCTTGGGCCCTAGGAAGAAAGTCTCCTTGCTCTCCCGCGTGGCGCTGCACAACGAGGAGCATTTAGGGGGTGTTAGACTTTCCTCTGATGCTCTTGCTGCCGGCCACTGCGGGTGCCCAGAGGCTGGAGCTGATGGGCTGTTGGCCTTTCCTATGCAATGGATGTGCGGCAGAGAAGAGGCTGAAGCTGGTCTGAAGGCTTCTCTGAAGAAACCAGCGGCCAGCCCTGAAAGTCTCCCAATGGGGCTGGTGCAGAAACACGACAGCACCTGGGCCCTTGCCCTGCTGGTGACCAGCCTCAGCAGCATCTCGGCCAGTCCTCTTAGCAAAAAGCCCCCCCCCAGAATAGATGAGGTGCCCTTTGAAAGGGGCTGCTTTTCTTACCCCATTCATGGGCTGATGGGAAGATCGGATCAAGAGGGGACTTTTGATGAATGCAGGTTTGAAAAGCAGCTGGTGCCTTTGAGCGGGCAGCGCGACGTTATCTTTGAGAAGGAGACGCAGAGAAAGGAAGCAGGCCAGCTCCTCTTGGTGGGGACGCGGTGCCGGCGGAAGAGCTGAAACGGAGTCTGCGGCGTTAGCACAATCCTTTATTTTACATGTGATATCTTGTTCAGATCAATATGGATTCCTTGAGCAATTCGGGGGCTTGTAGTCTTCTGATTAGCTGTCCTTTTTATCCAGTTAGATTTGCCTTATCTAGAGTAATTGTTGTTCCAAAGTACATCTACGGCTGCAACGTGACCTTACAGGCAAGGGTACGATAATACGGCACTGAGAGTTATGTAGTGTGGCGGGTCCCGGAGAAATACGGTTTCCTTTCTCTGATTGTCTTCCCCCATCTCCCCACCAAGTCCCTCTGTATTATCTCACCATAAATTGTTTATGAAAGCTTTTGTTGCCTTCTCAAGGTGAGACGGGGCAATCCGGAAGGCAAATATATAAATCTAAACAGCTTAAAGTCACCAGCAGGAACCATGGGGAGGACGGGAAGGGATTGTTTACTGCAGCCGCTTGCATATTATAGCGGCCTGCAATCGCACTCCAGTATCTCTTTTGCCTGATGTGCTTTGAAGGGAGTTTATATTAGCCGGTGCAGCTTGTAAGTCTATTTACAGCTTGGGCGTCTTCGGTGTGTTTGTGCGAGATGCTCCAGCCTGAGATTAGTTAAATTGGAAATAAATTGGTTGTTAAATAAAAAACCTCTCCAGATGTGACAGTGATGAATGAGGGAGGCGAAGGGGATGCAGAGAGGTAGCTCCTTTCTTGAGACGCCAACAAAAATCTTGGCTGTGCTGCTAATGGCACCAAGGAAAACTTTATTTGCCTCCGGCCCAGCCTCCCGGAGAGGAGGGGCGCGGGAAGCAGTCGGTGCCTTGCAGGGTGGGGACGGGCCAGGGCGTCGGGCACAACTCGGGGAGTGGAAGTTGTCTCCTGTCGGCCAAGAGCACGGCCGCGCCAGGGACAAGAGCCAGGCCGAGGTCTGAGCGGGCCCGCCTGCCATCTACTTCTGCTCAGCTGAAGTCAGCCAAAAGGGCGTTTGCGAGCGCTATGCCAGGCGTGCAGACTGATTGCAAACGGGGCAGCAAGTGACTTGCAGGTGAGACCTGCCCAGACAGCGAGGGAGCTGGCTAGAGACAGGCTTGACCCTAGCAGCGAGCACCTCGCCAGCCAGCCAGAGCACTGCAGAAATGCTCATGAAGGTCACAGGGGTGTGAAAAGCAGGCTCCAATTCCCCATACCAGTGCTCTGTGATCCCGTGGCACGGGGGACCCTGAGAAGAAAGACCCCTTGCAGCAGCCTGGTGTCAATGACCTGTTCAGGACGCCGGGACCCTGTCTACTACTTGGCCTGGGATATGCGCGCCCTGAAGCTGAAGGCTCACCTCCATCCTCATCCCAGGCTGGGCAGTTTCCCTTGTTGCTTGTGGCTTTCCCCACCCCGGTCGGCCAATCCTTTTCTTTTTCGGACGTAGCCCCCCACATAGGCCTGCAGTGCTGTGGTTTGTACAGTGCCCTGCACAGTGCCCGCGTGCGAGCAGAGCCAGCGCACGCTGCCACAGCGCGTGCCGACTGACACCAGGGATGCCACAGGCAGGCGGCACGTGGGCCCCTCGGGGCCAGGGGTCAATTCTCCCGACTCGCTAGCCCCGCACGGCAGCCCTCCGATGGGATCCTCCGAAACCTGCCTCTCCCCGGGCTGCTTCCCGAAGCAGAAACCCATCAGATCAGGTTGCCCGCGGCTCGGCGCTCCTGGGACTCTCTCACCCAGCTCCCCGCTCCCCCCGGCTCCTCTGATGGAATCTCTCTTTTCTCCTAATTAGTTCATGGAAACAAATACAGGGCTGACAATAACGGATAGATTTGCTGGGTCAGGCTCAATACCAGTCCCTCAATGCCATCTGACACTGGCACGGGCTGCACTTTGGAAACAAACAGCTCTATTAAATTCCATGCATGCCTGAGCAGCTCCGGAGAGGCTGTCTCCGCAGAACACCTACCTGCGCTTAGCCTTTGTCTTCACGCAAGGGGAAAGAAAAAAAAGAGGAGGAGAAGGAGATGATGCTGGCATGTTTTCACCATGAGCAGACACCAGCACCTGCCGTGTAGGGTCCTGCCGAGATCAAGGCCCTGGAGTTTTGCTGCAGAGCAAACTGGGGAGGCCAAACACGGCCAGGGGGTTGCGGCTCAGCTCGCCAGGCTACCGGATTAGAGGGGGTTTCTCAGCTCATTGAACAATCCCTGCAACGTGGAGTTCAGGGGAGACAAAATACACCACAAACTGGGCTTGAATCTGGTGAGCAGCTTTGGCCGAAAACATAAAAGAACCGGGATAAAAACCCCCCATCAGAAATATCCAGCAAGCTCCTTCCAGAGTTTTCAGAACAAGGCTTCATGCTCACCCTTTGACAGCTGACCTCCAGGAAAAGCAAGGAAGAAAGGGAGTAGATTTGGGAAAGGTTTGTCTAGCCCCCAAAGGGAGCAAAGCGGGTCCCGGTGAGCTGGGCAGTCTTTCGGACTGAACAAAACTGAACGTTTGGGGCTTTTGTGTTGTGCGATGCAGTTGTGTTTGGGTCCAGACCTGCCAGCCAGGATGCAGGGCTCTCTTCCTCTGCCAGGCTTTACAGTGTCATTGCTTGTGATGACTTTCGGCTTTACCCTCCCTTCCCCTCCCCTCCCCTGCATACCCCAGCAAGGAGCCATCGGCGTCTGGCCTCTTGCTCGGGTAACTTAGGAATCAGGCTGCCTTCTTCCAGGGACCCCAAGAAGTCACCTTGGCTCTTGGCTTTTCCTCTGCCTCTCTCTTCCCATTGTTTGCAAATTGCCCGGTGAATCCAGGGATTATTGATTTCATTTCTCTGCTGCTTTTAGGCCCTTTCCACTTGGCAAACTGCAACTTCTCAGCCCGGAGCTCTTTGCGGTTTGTTGCTGTCTGACGGCCTCTATAAACAGGGAGCCAGGTCAACAGCTGGGGCAAGACTGCCCAGTCCATGCAGCTGCCTGGCACCCGCTGCGGGCTCTGCCCGTAGTGCCCCGATGCCCTGGGAGAGGGGTGCTGGCTGGGTGCTGTGGCTTGCAAGGTATTGCTGCCGCGAAGCCATCAGGGGGAGCTCAAACCATTGCATTTTTGTAGGGTCTGCACACCCGGGAGCTTTTCTCCTGTTCTTTCCTTTCCTGGTGGTGAGTGCAGTTAGGTATAAAGCTCAAGCCAAGGAAAACCTTTCCCCTCCTCAGACAGAGCCTGGAGAGCAGCTTTGGTGCTCGGGGCGTGCACACAGGTATGCCGGTTGGCACACTGCCTGTCCCTGCTCCCAGGGCATGCTTGTGCGAGTCTCTCGGCCTCCTCGTGCCCCTCGCCCGGCGTTCCCCTGTCCATCTCTTCTCCAAACACCAGCCCAGGTGTCTCTCTGTATGTACCTGTATTGTCTAACTGGCTTTTGTAATGCTCTGATTGTGTCCATGCACACTGGGCATCTTATTTCACTAGTCAGCTAGTGTGTAGATGCTGTTTAAATGGGCACATTTACCAGGCTCCTGTACCTACTAATGTGCTCTGACACAACCGCTTCATAACCACCCAGCTTGGCCCGTGGTGTCCGTGGGGGAGGCGTGCCCTTGCTGTATCTCCATGCACCTTGCGCCGGGCAGGGCGCACGTGTCTGTCTGTGTGTGCCCTTTCCCCGTCACCTCTCCCTTCCCTGGCAGGGTGCAGTTCCTCCCGACTAATTGGATAATTCCTCCTCTCGGCGCTTGCGGAGCACACTGACATTTCCATTGTCAACGAGATTGTTTGTTTCTCCGCTGTTCTTTTGCACAGCGCTCCTGACATCAAAGCTGAGTCACACGCCGTCACGATAAGCTCTTCCAAATGATCCTCCACTTAAGTGACCTATTTAGGCCTCCCGTGTGTGTGATGGGAGCCATTATTGCTGGGTACCACGTGGAGCGTGGCTTTTGGCCCTTTGGGGTCAGCCTCAGGCCTCCGGACGGACGCTTGCACGGATGAACCTTCGTGGGCATAAGCAAGACCAACCCCCAAGTGCCTTGTCTTCTCCCTTGCCCTTGGCCCCTGTGTTTGGAGAGCGCCTGGGATTGTATCACCCAGCCTGTCAAATCTATAGGGCGGGGAGTATCTTGTGTGTGTGTGTGTGTGTGTGTGTGTGTGTGCAATGTCTAACACAGCTGGCCCTGATCCTGAAGGGGGGCCTTTGGCGGCTATGCCTCCACAGATCGCAGTGCAGGGAAACAATCAGAAAGGATCCACTCTCTAGAGAGTATTAGACCCATCCTATTAGACAATTCAGTCCCTGCTGCAGGCTGTTTTGAAAAGAGACCTGCAGAATTGGTGTCATTCTCCTTTAAATTCCATATCATTACACGGTTGTCTCGATAAAACTCCAGCGAGTCACCGCGGGACCCTGCTGATTTTGCACCTATTAAGTTGCACTGGACTTTTCCATAGGGGAGGATGCTCCGAGTCCACCGGCACTTGAGAGAGAATCAACGCCGGTAACTAGTGCACAGGAGCGACACCTCTTCCTCTCTCCGTTGTAACTAGGCTATGATGAAAACTTCAGCAGCCTGAAGGGAAGGTGGCAGGAGAGGAGGTCAGGAAGGGAGAGGTTCCCGTTGCCGTCCTTCCCCGGGAGGCGCCATGCTGCTCCCAGGCGTGCCGAGAGGGCAGGACGCGGCGTGAAATCTCGCGCAGGGGAAGGGAAGGCATCGACTCACAGCCCTGCACCTGGGCACGGTGTCACTCACCTGCAGCCTGCTGTTTACTACGAATAGCAAATGCAAAGGGGGAAAATATTTCCACTTTTGTGAAGTATAATTTCATCTAAAAAGATGGCAAATTCTTCACTAAATCTGCAATTATTTTATTATGCAGCTCTAATGAAAAATACACTTGAAAGTCTAAAAAGGGCCTATGGTAAAGAGTTACTTAATGGAATAAATCACTTTAAATCAAGCAATTATTCCCCCTTAAAACACAAATTTGCTAAAGGTGCTTTCCTTACTTTTTGTTAGTAACCCAAGTGTGATTTGATATACAGTGAATGGCACAGATCCTGCTGTCACTGAAACTGGTGTCGGTAGGGTTGTTCCCAACATAGCGCTGGTTGGACTGGGAGCAGGGTCTGACCCCCTGTGAGGGTGGCAGATGTGAGGCACAAGTGTTTCCTTTCCTTTTGGGAAGCCAATCAAAGGCTTGTGGATGGGGCTGTCGGGCTTCTCCTGCCCTGGTCGTATCCACCTGCTTTTACACCTGAGCTCTGAGGGGCACGGTGCCTCTTCTTCCTCTGCGTGTACAGCACCGAGCGCACACATGAGAGAGAGCAGGCTTCTGGAGGGAGGTGCATGTTCATCAGTGATGCAGTTTGCACCCACGGGGGTTTGCAGCCAGAGATCTGAGTTGAGTTGGGGCATCCGTGCTTGGCTCTCTGCCCTGTTTGCAGGGGGAATAGAGAACGGGCTCGTTGTCCGCGTTCAATGAGCCTGGCGCCCCTTGAGAGTGCAGCGCGATCTCCTGGTGGGATGAGCTCATGCTGGCCTACAAATATCTTTAGACAGGCAGCATGCAGCCCGACTTTCTCAGCCGGACGTGGTCACCTGCAATGGAGACAGGGTGCGTCCCCCTGCCCTGGATGCAGAGCAGTGGGATCATGAGCCCAGAGCTCAGCTCACTGTGAGCCTCCCCGTGCCAAGGCTGGGAGCCCACCAACTCCCAGCACAGGCTCTCGCACGCACAGGGGCTGGTTGCCCACATACTTGGCACCAGGTGAAGTGAGTGTGCGAGACAAAACGTGGTCCAGCGGCCCTGAGTCCGCAGTAGCATCAGGCAGAAATGCTCAGGCGCTTGTACACGTTACATGCTGTTTAGATACACGTCATGAAATGGCAGCAAAAATCGCCGTTTCGCTAGCTTAGTCACGTGCAAAAATACATGTTGGCATCTTTTTATTGTGGCAGATTTAGATTTATGGTGGTAAATTAGACCACCTCTGGCAGGGCAGCTTCTTAGCTGCAGGAGTTGAATAATCCCCAGTCCTTTGCAGCCGTCCTGGGTGCAAGTGCTGGGCATTACTGGGACGTGCATGCAACGGGGAGCTCCTGAAGTGGGCACAGGCCAGCTCCACGGGAAGGGAAGTGACCCTCACCATTCTGCTCCTCTGGCCTGCTTGGCCCGGAGAGTTGGGGGAGGCACGGCAGCCCAGTGCAGCAAGCATTGACTGCAGGGTTTGGCCCAGCCCAGCACGCCTGCGGGAGTGGGTCCTATGGCAGCATTCAGTCCTAGTTGCCTTTGGGTTTCTCCCGGGAGCCCCGGGAGAGAGGTGTGCTAGAGGTGTGCTAGGTGTGCAGTTGGTTGAGCAGCCCCGGCCACTTGACACGTGCACTGCTGCCTCTGTCCTCTTGCTGTATCACCCCACTTGTATAAAGCACAAAGCCAGCCCTGGGCATATTCTTTCACTTGGCCCAGGCCCATCACCCTGGCCTCTGAGCTCTGCTGCCATCTCTGCCTTCCTCCCCGGCCTCAAGCTGCTGCATGCTTCTTTGTGGACTCTTTAAATCTAAATCAACTTGATCCAACCTGACACCATCAAACCACCAGGTTACATAATATGCTCGCTCTGATTTATACCATTTTGCCGGCATGGACTGGCGTGTGCAGCGCTGTAAGCAGAGTGCTGGCATGAATGACATGCGTTCCCGTGGCGGGGCGGGTGCATGCACAGTCTCTGGGGCCTGGCGTGCTCGCCCCTCTACAACCTGAGGACTGGGAGTGTGAGGATCGAGGGCTTTGCTGTGCCACCAGCAAGAGGCGAGCAGATGTCTGATATCCCCGTCCAGTTGCTCGTGAGTTTGCAGGGAGGAGGGGCTTGCATCTTGCTGCTTGCCAAAGGACTTGGGGGCCAGGAGAAAAGCAATGCTGCTTTTGTTTTGCGGAGCTGCACAAAGCCTCTGGGTGCTGCAGTGAGTGCAGCCGGGGCACATCTGCTTGCAAACAGCGGCTGGGATCAGAGCTGGTGGAAGAGAGGAACGTCCTCTCTTCAGCCATCAGGTCTGCGCTCGGCTCTGCATATGTCATGCAAGTGCTTCCCTGCACCCATGCCCGCGGATCTAGGCCCTACGTGAGTAGTGGGATGGTGTATCTGCTCTACCTGTGCACTGATGATCCCATCATGGGGGACTCCTCCAGCCTGCTACAATTCCTTCTGCTGGGACATCCCCAGAGATTTCATCCAGAAAGACCCAGACCTGGCATGCTCCTAATGGTGTGTCCAGTGCCTACGGCATGCCCCGGTCCCCGGTGGGCACCCTCCGGTGCTGTTATCAAGGACAAATAAAGGCCAAGAACTGATTGAAACCAGGAGCAAATTTGCTTTTCTGTCTCCCGGAGGGGGGCGAGGAGACCACAGCGGGGTTGTGGGAAGGAGCAGGTGGGGGCACGAAGCGGGCGAGCGGCAGAGCCGTGATATGTGTGGTGCTGTCAAACATCCCCAATGCTCCCAGATGCCCACGCTCGTGGAGGCTGCCCCAGCGAGTGAGCAGATGATGCCTGATGCCCAGGTCATCTGGGGTCACGGCCTCCTGCCTTCTTCCTGCTGGTACCAGCGGCGCGGCGCCGATTCCCGACCCCCTGGTGGATCCATCCATCCCCTGGCTCGTTTGTTAAGTACCCTGCAATTATATAGCAATAAAAGGCTCCCATAGATTAGCGGGTAATTGCACTTAATAGGAACACAATGGATATTCCTGGTTAACTGTTCGGGTTTGCAGATGGATGGCATCACCCTGGATTTGCCCTGCAGTGTTACCAGCCTGGCAGTGCTCTCATTAACCAGTTGTTGCCTGGCTTGTGACCACGTCAGTCATCAGCTAACAGTCACTGGTGCATCTTGCAGGCCCGCAGCTCAAAGCCTTGGCAGTGTTGGGCTGCTGTGTCAAGAGCCTGGTGTTACACAAAGGGCTGGGGGATGTGGACAGGCTGGGACTCCTGGGGGGAGGCCTGTCCCTGTGAAGATCTAACCGTGGCGAGGAAGGACGGCGTGGGCTGGAACGGGCGGGCTGAGCTTGCAATCTGCTCTGTGCCGACTGCTCCGTCAGGGGTGCCGGTGGTTCCCCCAGAGCCTGGGAAGAAACCTTGCTTTCTTTGCAGTCGGTCTGGCAAGAAGGGTGGTAGTCCTGGGAGCGAGGGTGCAGGGCAGCTGGTCTCCTCGCCCTGTTCAGCGAGGGGATATTGCCACGTGGGCATGGAGGAGCAGCAGCCTGGAGGGTATCTGCTACCAACCAGCAAGGAGCGTGGGCGTGCAAACTGAGCCCTCCGACCCATCGGCAGGTGAATGCAGAGCCGGGAGAAGCCTGATCCGTGTCCAGGGAAGCTAAACCAAAGGTGCCTCCAAATCAAGTCGGGGCAGGGGACCGGCTCCTGCTTCTGAGCAAATGGTGGAGGAGACGTCGATGTGTGTAGAGAGCGGGGTGGGAAAACCCACTGCCCTGTGCTCCCGCAGCCGGCGCTGGAGCTGTCTGGGGTGGAGGAGAAGGCTCATCAGCTGCAATCGGTTCTACCTTGCTCAAAAGAAAGGCACTCGCAGCCTCAGAAGTTCCTGTTACAAGCACTTAGACACCTTATTAAACACCTCATATCTGTTCTGACAAGAACTTCGGCAGTGGCTGAGAGCTGCTGCGGCCGCTGAAGGTCAGACTGCTCGAGAGACACGCGCCTCTTCATTAAATTGAAGGCATGACACGAGCGGGGAAGGGGAGGGCAGTGCCTGGGCATGCAGCCCCGAGGTCTGGGCACCTGCAAGGACGGGCTGCCACATGCCCACCCAGCTGTGCCGCGTGCCAACAGGCTCAGGCCGAAGGGACCGACTGGACTGATGTGTGCAGACGGAGACGCACACGCGAGAGGCAAAGTGTCAAAGACACGCTTGACGAGGGGCACCGATGACATGCGGCGACAGGCACGTAGACACAGGGAAGCATGGGCTGGAACAGCCGCGGGTCTCATATAGTTTTGGTAATCTCCCAAGTCCTTGATGCTGGAATGATGTCCCTGGTGATGGTTTTCACTGGAGAGGGCTCAAAGCTTTGCAGGAGAGGGGCAGGACATCTGCAGATCGCTGACCGGGGGCCTGGGCTGCCCTTCATGCGCTTTTGGGTTTTGAGTCCATGAGCTGGCTTGGGTTGAAAGGCCTTTCACAAGACGCATGTGTTAATGCTCTTGGGGGAAAACACGTGCGTAGGCACAGATTCTCCCCATCAGAACAAAATGCACGCATGGTTTGTTGTGAGGAAAATGCTTGCTGTCTGTTCAGCTTTGGTGTGAAAACATGAAAGGAAATACATATCCTTTCCAGTTTCTAGAGGGGCTTTTTCTGCCTGTTAATCTTGTACCCGGATTGCAAATGCACATACATACATAGGGACACACGTGCACGCGTGCCTGTTGTTTATAAGGCTGCGTGTGCATGTGTTTGTACGTGCACACGCGGGAGCTTTCTCTCTTCCACCTCCTTCCAGAATGGAGTTGTAACCCTTGCTCTGATGCCCAGCACCGAGGGAAGGCCGAAGGCAATATTACCCAGATATTTTCAAACCTGCTGGAAACTCGGTGATGCGCCTGCGACAGGGGAGCAGTGCTTTCAGGAGAGCCAGACGGCCAGGGTCCTCTTTCACCTTTTGTTCCACAAGCGTTTTCCTCGACAGGAGGGCTCTCGGGGGTGTCCGTGGGGTAAATCACTGTGCAAGGGCATCAAAGACTAGCCCCGGCTATTCAGCTGCCCGGCTCAGCGCAGCACACAAACCCTCCATCCCAGCTGGCTGTAGCTCTCCCCGCCCTGTCAGCCTCAGCGCTGAGCGGATGGGTTGAGCTGGTCATGGAGATCAAATATTGAAGAGTTTATCCTCTTGCCCTCAGCTCCCATCCACCGCCTTCCCCGAGGGACCCCGGGAGGCCTCTCCATGGCTGCTGTCCTGGATGTGTTGCTGTCTTGCTCCTCTTCCCCTCCCCGCCTGATGGAGTAGCGGCAGTGCCAGCCTCCGCTGCTGTGACCCAATGTAAAACATGAGGACATCCAGGAAAGAGATTATTTCAGGTCTGATACCCACCATCAGCTTGGAGAGAGGGTGGGTGATCCAAACTCAGCCTGGCAGATGGAGGCAGCGCACGCAGGCTTCATTCGCAGGCAGGCTGGAGCGTCTCTGGCTCGCAGCTCCGCGCACACAGCCTTGCAATCTTCACAGCATTTTCTGTGCATCCCATGGACTCACCTGGATAGCATGTCGTGCTCGCGGTCGTGCTTCACCTGAGGAGCGGTACCAGGAGGATCTCAGCCAGTCTCCCGGCCCTCCCACGACCTGCAGCGATGTGGGGAGCAGTAAGTTGAACCCCGGAGGCCTGGACCTCAACCCTGTGCCCTAACCAGGACACGAGCTGCCACGGACCCCGAAGCCACTGGGCCTTCCCTGCACAGCCGGGCCGGGCGATGCTGATCCCCAGTACAAAGGCTGGCGAGACGTTTTTCATGCTGGTCAAAATACTTCCGCTTCCCAATCAGAAGTCAAAAGATCCCAGTGAAAACAAACACTGGGAATGCTTCTGGTTTTGTCCAAAAAGCCATTTTTCAAGCCCCAAAAGGGGCAGAACCTGCGCAGGTCCCTTATCGTTGCCTCCATCGCGGGCGTTGACTGCGAGGTTACGGAGGGTGTAACAGCTTCTCCCAGGCTGCAGATGCTGTCGGAAGAGAGACCCTGGTACCTCATCCCTATCCTTCGTGGAGGCTCATAGGAAGAAAGGCCATTTCGTTCCTCCACCGCCGGCTCTTTCCTGCATCCACCCAGTAAAACCGGGCACTGGCTGCATCTACGCGGTGAATGCCATGCGCTCTGGAGGGGTGCATGCAAGCCGGCCACATCCTGAACCTGCAGCTTTCTAAGCCCAGATATAACTGCTGTTGCATGGTGCTTTGGGCAGGCTAATTAGCAGGGGGCACGTGCTAACTGGTGCTGGCCCTCAGCAGAGCTAATTAGCTGTGCTGCTCCTGGTTTCTGCTCGGGAGCACCGCTCTGGAACTGGCTGGAGGAGACGACAGCCCTGGGGATGCTCAGAGCTCAGCTGCTCTGTGCAGGCCACAGCATGAGCATGGCTCAGTCCCTTTGGGGATGATGGAGAGAGAAAGCTGGTGGGGGACATGGCTCTGTTCACAGGTTTCACCTTCCTCCTCAGGCTGCTCCTCTTCCTCCCTGCATCCCTCCAGCCTGCCCTGCCTGTGCTGGAAGTGCTGCCTCCAGGAGAGCCTGTCATCCCACCGCAGTCCTTCCCCGTGACGCCCCTGCCTCGGTGCCCCTCATCCCGCCACACGTCTGCTTTTCTCCTGCACACAGAGGATGCTCCTTGCGGTCGATAAGCTTGTCGGTCTCCTGCGCTGCGAGCCCCACGGGCTGCCAGCAGTCTGGCACATGCCAGCAGTAGACGGGCACTGACCTTTGTAGCTCACAGCAGGCTTGCAGATAAACAAGCCCCTCACCCTGAACTCTGCTGCCATCTTCTCTTACCGGTGGAGTCTGGAGCGGAGACATCCAAAAGCTCGCTGGCCGGTGGGCAGGCGTGCAAGTGCTCCCCACACGCTCCGGCAGGGTGGGAGGGCAGCGTGCATGGTGGGCTTTCCAGCTGGGGTCTGACC
Organism: Alligator mississippiensis; assembly: GCF_030867095.1. NCBI lineage: Eukaryota > Metazoa > Chordata > Crocodylia > Alligatoridae > Alligator > Alligator mississippiensis. The sequence goes on along the minus strand of NC_081839.1, from coordinate 34,079,784 downwards.
TTTTGCCTGGGAATTGCTGTCAAGGGAGAGATCTGAGGCTGCTGAGCATCGCTGAGCATTGCAGGGAGGGGAAGAGGAGCTGGGCAGGGGCTTTGGGAGCAGGGCGAGTCGTGCTGTTGGAGCAGGGCAGTGGCAGGCCAGCTTGGACCCCTGCAAGTGGGAGCTTTGTATTAGGAGGCTGCAAGGCTGTGGCCGTCCCTGCCTGCTGGAAACGGCTGGGTGGGCAGCAAGAGTGGAGACAGAAAGAGACCCAGGCCCCAGGTGCTTACCAAGCTACCCCACAAACAACTCCCCGCAGGGCCCCGGCGATGTGCTCCCTGCAACCCCGTGCCAGCGGGTGATGAATGTGACCACTACCCAAGTAAGACCCGATCACAAATCTGGATTCTCTCTGGACTTGCCACTCCTCCCTGTCACGAAGGGCCTCTGATAGCTATGAAACGTGCCCTTAGGAGCCCGAGAGGGGATGCAGGGGGAATCGGAGCTGTAGCAGAGACCCATCTTTTGCCCTTCGCTGCAGCCTGCATGCCTCAGACATAATGCACTCTACCTCGGGGCCCCGAGCAGACTCAGACCTCCATACACATTGGTGCATTGGTACCCATTGGTGCATCTCCATGGAGTCAATGGAGCTGCTCTGCTCCGTGCCAGCGATGGATGTGCCCCAACTGCAGGTCTAGATGCCTTTCCTGGCGTGGTCCTATGTACGTGCTGCAGAACTTCTCCAAAGGAGCTGCCGTGGGCTGGGTCTGCCCTATTAGAAGCAACTTACTTGCCTGGTTAAGAGCTTCATAAAGACCCCCAAGGGTAATGCTTCATCCAACAAGCGGTGAAGGGTTAAAGCATTGCAGGCTTCATTAATAAGTGACACCCACAAATCATCCCCAAGGGCCATCACAGCCTCATTTTGCTATAGTAAATATATCTGGCATTACCTATTCCGGAAATACATGCGACTAGTCAATTGAGAAAGGCGTCTGCTGATGGCAGCATGACAAGCAATATCCATAACTGCTTGTAATCTTCCTCAGACATTCAATTGCTCCAATCCAGCTCCATTGAAGATGAAGAGGCTCCTATTATCTTGAGATCCCTCTGCCACCGATATTGCAAACTGATGCTGACATGCGGCCTGGGCACATTCAGAGCAACGTGCTTATTAAAATATGTATTTTGTCATCTCTGGCAACACAATGGGATGGGGGAAGGGAGGAGCGCCACGGGGGGAGGAAGTGACAGGACTAAGCGGCCTCATGCCCATGACAGGGGGTGTAAAAAAGATGCTACCCTATGCATTAACAGCAAGGGTATCCGGCAGCGAGGCCTGCTGAGAGGCGGTGCCTTGTCTATCCCGAGCACGGAAGATGGGATGTGGGATGGTCTGGCCCATTGCAGGAGGAGAGGTCGCGGGTCTATCAAACCCAGCAGCTGCAAGCAGACTCCACTTGGCTGCTGGAGAGTGCAGTGGAGAGGCCGGGAGACGTAGGAAGGGCCCAGAGCAGCGCTTGCACTTGGCTTGCACTGCGGGTCTGTGATCCCGCACCCCGGCACCACCAGCCAGCTCACGACCAGCCTGTCGTTTCGCCTCTGCAGCTTGGCTACCGAGTGCACAAGAAGTTCATTGGACACGGCATGAACCTGATAATCCTTGGAGCTGGACATCTCACAGCTCAGCTGCATTTATCTCAAAGCTTTCCATGCTTTGTGCAAATACCTCGCTCCTGCGGGCAGGTAAAGTGGTTCCTTAACCCTCTGGACAGGGCTGGAGCACTGGAGAAGTGAGTGAGCTGCCTGCCTGGCTAGGAAGGAGCACTTGGCCCCAGACCCCACATCACAGCTTCGCTGGACCAATTCAGTGTCCCTTCCCCTTGCTTCATCTTTTGCACCAGCAATGTGAGCGTGCAGGGGGTGTGCATGCCACCGGACTAGTGCAACAGGTGCACGACTCCCTCGGAACGAGTGTGCAAGTTGCATGGGGGTGCATGTGGCTGCATGCAGCATGGTAGAGCTGTCTCCGGACTTCAGGGCAGCGTTGTCCTCTCAGAGGCATCCAGAAAGGAGCTGTTGCTCTTGTTTGAAGGCTGTTTGAATGCCAGCCCTATGATGTGTTCAAATAATATTACTAAATACAACAGCAGCCACAGGGAGAACTTGGTATTTGCTGTAAATGCAGCATCTAAGCAGAGACATCATTTTGTCTTCCACAGTTTAACACCATTCATAATTTTATGTTTTAAAAGATTTCCCCCTAGGGCTCTGAATCGCCTTTTTTTATTTGAGGCTATTCCCAATTACCCACTGTGCCTTTTAAGGGCCGGCTCCTGGTTAAACACGTGCAAGACTGACTGGTTTGTAACAAAAGCGCTGTCGAGACACAGAACATTAAGCCCCTCACCTCTCTCTTCCCAGGTGTCTTAACGAGACCTTTGCCTCCCGGAGCTGGGCCGCGTTTACTCGTGCCTGCCAGCCGGGCCCTGCACCGAGCAATTCTCCTGCCTGATGGATAATTTATCACAAGGCAGGGGCTGTGCAGCCTTTCTTCTCCTTTGAGGGGCTTGGCAAAGCGTCTGTCTCTCTGGCTGCTGCATCCCTTGGTGTCCTTTTGGATTCAACTGTGAAGAAATTTCTCTGTCTTCTCCTATTCAAATCCCCCTTCGACTCCCCCTCTCCATCTGAGCTTTCTTCCTCCGGCCCCTGTGCTTTATCCTCCCTCTGCTCCTCTGGGGAAGGGTTTTTTTTCAGTAGATGCCACATGCACCTTCTTTCAACTCAGGCAAACTTCTGGCGACTCTGCGTCCCCAATGGTCCCTCGCTCTCTCATTTGGAGAATGAAAGCGCGCTGCCTTGTTTGCTGGCAGAAGAAAGGAATCCATTTACATGTGTGCAACATCTGGAGCGCTGCCTTTGCAGCAGGCCCCCAGCTGAGTGCCGGAGGTGGCAGGCACCTGCGGAAGCAGTTGTCCCTGGGGGCTGCCAGGTCATCCGGCCAGAAACAGCCCGCTCTGGGCCAGCCAGCGAGAACGAGGCATGAGCCGGGTGCTTCATTGGGGCACTTAATGTGTCCTTCACACCTGCCTGCTGCAGACCTGGTCACTTTGGAGTCGTACCCCACATCCCTGAGCTGCTGCTTTGGGCCTGTGGATAAGCAACCCGTGTCATGGCATAGCATGGGAGAGTCTGGGAGCTCCAGCCAACGATTTGGACCTCGCTTCATGCAGAATAATGAGGACGAGAGTCCCTGGTTGGGATAGCTCACTGTCTAGAGACCCCCTGCATCCTTTCCTTGTCCCCCATTGCTGGGTTGTATTCGCCTTGTGATGGACCAGTACGTGCAGCTGCAGAGAAACGAGCCCTGGGGAGCGGGAAGGGCAGGAGGAGGCTGAGAAATATCAGGGAGGGTGGGCAGAAGTACAGGGTCCAGTCCCAGCGAAACAGCCCACCCCAGATGTGACCCTTTGGCGCAGCCTCGCGCTCTTCTCATTGCACCAGCGACCGGCTGTGAGAGGGACGGGCCGTGTCCCCGTGTGCTGTCGAGAGCGAGCCCAGAGGGGCTTTGGCCCCTGCAGCTCTGTGGGGCTTTCCAGCGCTCCCGAGATGCCCCGTCTGCCCACAGACGGGAAGTCTTTGGCGGAGGGCGAAGCGCCGATGCCCGCACAAGTCATTAGCAATTCCACTTCTTAAATCCTCGCAAAGTTAGGGAGCTGTGGAAACTCTATTAGCTGGAAAGATGAAAAGAGGTCAGGCAGCCGCCGAGACCCCGAGGCTCCAGACAATAGCCTTATCGTCTCCAACTAGTCAGGGTATAAGGAGAGGATTGGATGGTATCATTCTAATTTACACGGGATTTTGTTTCCTTCCAGGTACTTAGCATGTGGATCTGGGTGATATCAAAGGCAGAGCATTATACAATAAATAGGCTTAACCTCTATCTTGCTCACTCTCATCTCGCTGTCTCTTCATTGAGGCTGCGGGAAGCTGAGGCTGCTAGGGTTGCCATAGTGACCAATTAGGATTACTGAAGTGTTCCTGTAAAGCAAGGAGACCATATTGATTCCTCGCTCATGGGGGCAACGTATGGGGGAACGTCCAGGGGGTGCACGGCGGCTCTGCACCAGGGCCCGGGCGTGCGAGAGCGAGGGCACCGACTCTCCGAGAGGGACAGTGGGGTCGGTGCCACGTGGGGATGACGCTCTCCACACGGAGGGCTGGTGCACGTGCACGCTGCGTGGGTGGTGGTGGTGCCCCACATGCACCGGGTTGCATGACGATGCACGCTGGAAAGCCATGTTCCTGGCACTGTCTATCTGCATTGCTACGCAAGCACCAGCTGGGGCTCGGGGCCCTGCCGTGCCAGGTGCTGGCACGCAGACAGCGCGTGTCGGCGTGTTTGTGCAGCTGCCGTGGAGGCTGCGTGCGTGGGTGTCTCCGGGTGCAGCAGCGTGGGGGCAAATGCTGCTTCGGGCCTCGTGCGTGTGCTGCAAAACGGAGGGCGAGTCGCCCAGACCAGGGCCTGTGCAGGGACAGGTGTTTGGCAAGAGCCTGGCCTCTCTCCTGGCCACGGCAGAGCATACAGAGAATAACTGGTGAGAGATTGCTGCAAATAATGGTGCAATTCAGGACGGATGGCACGGCGAGTAGGACAGCGGTTTTGGTTAAACCCCGAGTCCCAGTGTCTTGGTTCTGCTCTGGGAGCAGATGTGCACAGCTTCGCCAGCGTGGCTTCGGGGGCCCGAAATCTAGTGATTGCAAACAGTCTTCATTGCCCATGAATGTCCTGCAATATCAGCTCTGGATCCCCCGTGCACGGTGCTGCCCGGAAACCTGTTTGCAGGAAGGCTGGTGGAAAAGGATCCCACAGCTGCATGGGGGGGGATTTGTTTCCAAACTGAGCAGGGCCACAGCTATGCCTGCACCCCCTTTTTATTCAAATGTGGGTTGCCAATGAATTTTCTCACAAAACCAAATTCCCCACCAGCGTTGTTGCTCACAGTAAACGTGTCGGTCCCCTTAGGCACATCCTGTTTTTCCACAGAAAAGATCCACCCTGCCCATCCCAAACTGCAGGACTGCGTTACTCTCACTGGATTTCCTATTTCGATATTTTTGGGGGAAAAAAAACCCAAAACAAGTTTAAAACAGCTGATATTTTAAAACCGAAGTTTGTTTTTCCCCCATTCAAAATGAAGGGAAAACAGAAATCGATGTGATTTTTCTTAAATAATAATAAGAAAAAAATGAAAATACGTGACCGATCCAATGAACAACTTTTTGTTTGGAGTTTCAGCTTGTGACCACGGTCAGAGCTTTTACTGTTTTGCCTCTGTTTTGTAGAGGACAAAAACAGAGAAAAATGGATGATTCTCCTGGAAGGAGAAGCCTGTTCCCTCCTGTCTCTCCAGTGCTGCGGGGCGCTTGGGGAAGGCTGGTTTTCTGAGGTGCCGGTTCTGCAAGATGGCGCGCGCCATCAGCTCCCTGGGAACCCCAGCCTGGCAGCCAGGAGCACGGAACGGAGCAGCAGGAGTTTTTGCTCGTTAGCGGAGCCGGGAGAGACAGCTCCGATACAGACTCATCTCACCGGCTTGGCTCTGTGCCTCAGTGCCTCCTCCAGCGTAATGGGGATAACGCTGCTTCCCTCCGTCACGTGGCGGGCAGCATGCACTAATTGCTCGGTGACAGCGAAGCATGTTGAGCTCCGAATGGAAGGCGCTAGAAAAGATCAAAGCGGCAGAATAAATGCGCGAGCCTCCCTTCCCTTCCCTTTCCTTCTCTTCTCTTTTAATTATCTGCCACATCTCAGGTGGGCACGTTAATAAGGCAGCACGATGCCGGCTCAGGTGATATATTTCTGGGGATTATCGCATCCTCAACCCTCCTGCTTTTAGCCTCGTCTTGCTGCACCCCGGGGCCCTGGCTGCGCTCCACCCCCGGGGTGACGTGAAACCACGGGCCCAGGCGGGAACCCAGCGTCTCGAGGGCTGACTTTTGTGATGCACTACATCTGAGCAGAGCGGGGCTTTCAAGAGGTGCTTCTCCCACAAGAGGCGGGAATCAGATTTAATTGGGGTCGAAAGATAATGTTACCCATGGAAAGCAGACCCCTGGGAGCGCCTGCTGGGACTGGGGAAGTGCCTCCCAGACAGCAGGAAAGAGCAGGAGCCTGTGATTAGTTTTGCCACACGCATTATTAAAGTGCCTGCTGGGCCGGCATGACGAGTTTTCAGCCAATTAATCCACTATTTGGGACGGCCTCCTTTCTTGGGGGAACCGCTCGGATTTGGGGAGGTGGGGCAGCTATTTGAGGCGGTGCTGCAGGTGGGTGCGCAGGGGATGGCAAGCCAGGCCAGGTGCCACAATGCTCCCCTCACACGTTTTGCCTTGGCACGTGGACTGCACGGTGCAGACGTCAGCCACGGCCTTGCCCTCCAGTGCCGGCCTCCCCGGGGCAAATGCATGGCACTTTCTCGGGTCTGGGGGCCATGTGCTCACAGCAAACTCCCGGCCGGGCTGTGCCCGTGCCCCCCGTGGCTTTGCTCCTGCGGTCCCACATGCAGGGTTGTCAAAGCATCGTGCCCGTAGCACTGCACTGGGATTTCTGCAAGCAACATCCAGCTCCTGGCTCATGCGGGGGCTTCTTTCCGTCGCAGGTGTCGAGCCATTCGCGGGGGTCGCAATAACCAGTCTTACGGTCTCAGAAAAGCCGAAGATGATGCTGTGCGTGCTCGGGCACCATCTACTGGCATCTACTCTGATAACTCCTCACATGCGTGCCAACACGCAGCTCACCTGCTACACCAGGAACGAGCTGCCGTGGGGGTGAAATAGGAAGCACCAGAGGTCTCTAGAAAAATCGTCTCTCCCTAGAAGTCCCACCTGCTTTTGCAGGCTGGCGGGGCTTGGGGAGTTCAGCAAAGCGGCCCATTCTCTCAGCATCTGCCTGACATGCATGGGTTTCTCCTCTTACAAGCAGAGATGCCATTTTAATAAGCAGCCGTGCGGTTTCAGGCCTGCAAACAACAGAGTGTGGAGAAGAAGGAAGGAAAGGGGCCGGGAAGCATGAGCAAGCTGGAAAGGGGGCCTCATTAGCCTTGATTGCACCTCCTTTCCCCACTGATCCCAGGAAATTCTCTGTCGCGCAGCCAGGAGCCCAGGGGCTGGGAACACGGCTTGCAGATGCAGTTACTGTACGGCTCTACCTGGTTTTGCACGGGGATCGAGTCCTGAGAAAAGACGGGCCATCAGGGGCGTGCACGGGGATGTTTCCCATGACTCCAAAGCCAGGGCACGCAGCAGGTGCCAGGTGTAAAGGGAATCGAGCGGTGCCAACGTGTCGGCACAGCAGGGTCTCCTTTCCTCCCCAGGCAGCTAATAACCAAGTGGCTGCAAACCTGTCTCCCTCTGTGGGATTAATTCATTATTATAAATCCCATCATGGTTCCGTCAGCTCCGAATGCTGGAATTTAATACTCAGCTAATGAGTCAAACGCTTTCCTTTCCTTTCTGTATTTTTTCCCCTTCCCTGAACACATCTGAGCCTGCAGGTGCTGGGTAATTAAACCGCGCTCAGCAGAGCTCCGCATCGGATGGGCTGGGGCCGGAGCCAGGAGCCCCCGAGCCGATGGCTGCCCTTGTGGGCACCCCGCGTCTGGCTCAGGGACCTTGGGTGCAACGTTAGGGGAGGGGGACCAGTGTCTGGAGAAGGCGAACTCCCCAGCGGAGTGGGAGGACCCCAGGGCCATTCAGAGCTGCAAACAAATGAGGGAGTAGGGTGGAAATGAGGGAAGAGGAGAGTCGGGGGAGCCGTGCCCTGGGATGGCCTGGGATGATCCAGCCTGCTGAGCTCAGCACTGGTACGGTGCCAGCTGCCGAACCAGTCCAAGCCCTGCCGTGCTCGGGCCTGCATGGGCACCCTGAGGCCGTCCCTGCCCCGAGGAGCTTACAAGCTCGACAGGCGAGAAGAGTAGAAACAGGGTGACTTGCCCAAGGCCGCATGGCAGCTCAGTGGCAGAATTGCAAGGGTGACGCTGGAGTGATTATTTCTGACTGCTACTATTCAGGCTGGGCTGTAGACATGCCCTGAGGGCTTCTCTGCCATGAGAGGGGGCTGCCTGGCACCTGGAGACAGGCTGAGCCGAACTGGACAGGAAGGCTGGGATTATTCCTGAGGGACATGAATCCCAGACTGCATTTACTGCTGGATTTACAGCAAAATCTGTTTGAAAAATGCCAGAAATCCCTCGCAGACTGAAGCTCTGTGTTTCGCCCAGCTCTGCCCTCGGTCACGCCGGGGGAATGCGACGCCGCGGAAGCCGCGCGGAGAGGAGAGCAGCACCTTGTGCACCGTTACCGTGTCCTCTCCCTCCCCGCACCCCACAATACAGCAGCTTTGGGGCTTGCATATGTTTAAAGGGAGGTTTAGCCATGTAATGAATTTAGATTTAATTTGCAAGTGAAAAAGATCGCTTTCTTTTGTAGCTTACGCTGCAGCCCAAATGTCTAAGCTTCTAGGGTTTAAGTCTAATTAACTGCATTTCACAGCTTATTTAAAGAAAAGAATGGAGGCATTAAAATTGTAAAATCTAATTTTTAAGTAAATCTTTCAGCACAAAATTAATGTCGCAGTCTCCCAGCCGTCTTGGCAATATATCTCTTGTCTTCAAATTTCAAAATGAGCTTTTGCAAACATGAAATTATTCATTAGACCGTCTGGTAAAAGGATAAATAAGTGTCTCTTCACATCCAAGATCTCCCGTTTCCTATTTAGTCAAAGACCGGCTTATTCACTCCAGTGACTAACTGCTGATCAGATCTCGTATAATGCGGGCAGGTGAGCGGGAGGATGGAGAGCGGGGAGATTTGGGTGCCCAGGTGAATGCGACCTGTGGGCTTTGGGCAGAGGGAACGGGGCATGGTGATGAAGCTAAGGGCGCAGGGAAATCCTAGCCACGTCGACCGAATGGTTGTGGTGGTGTCTCGGGCAAACGATCTCCCCTGGCCGTGCCTGCTGCCCGCTCGTCCAATCCATCACCCGGTTGCTTTGGGATGTCGCCGCTTCTCCCTGCAATTGCAGCTCGCCAGCTCCGTGCCGAAGTCCTCCGAAACGCCGCGCCACACGGGAGGGATGAAAGAGCAACCCACTGCAAGGGCTGCACCGGGGAGCAGCCAGCCCACGGACCGCCTTCATCTCCCTGCTCCGGCGCTGCCCTTTCATTTTCTTTGCCGTTTCTTTCTTCCCAGTCTGAGCTGAACTCTTGAGACCGCAGAGCTCGGGCAGTAATTAGACCCAATGAGTTCAGAGTTCATCTTCCCCTGCCATCCCGCGCGTTTCCACCCGTGTGAGAGCTCGGCTTTAAAGGGAATGTGTGCAAACCCTCCGTCCAGGGCAGCCTTCCCCCCCTGTACATCTAGGAGAGCATCAAACACCCTTTACGGTTGTTAAAAATTAAACACAAGCTTAGCACTGGACAAGCAGGTTCTAAGGGGCTTATTATTCTGTGTTGTTCCTTGCGACGGCTCCACCACCAGCCGGCTCTAATTGGCATCTGCTCCGTCTGGGGAGACGGCGCTCTGCCGAGGACTTGCAGAGCCGTGTGGCCTTTCGAAAAACGTAATCAGGATGTGGCCTGACTGGAATCGGAAAGAGACTCCAGGTCAAACCACTCTGCCGGGGCCACGGCAGGGCCGCTCATATCCAAGAGGCCTTTGCAAACTTGAGCTCCCCAGCTCCGCGGAGGGCCGTGAGCAGCCGTTACAGCCAAGGCAGGCACTGCAGGTTTCCTCTTTAAGGACATAAGGCACCTCTTCAGCTCGTGGCCACTGCAGGAAGCCAGCTCCTGCTGCATTTCCAGCTGTTAGGCCCAATAATGCGTCGTCTTGAATGCCGCCCATCCCTTCTTTCTAGGTCGGGTGTCCCGGATTCCTGAGGGACGCTTTATCTTCCACTAGTCCGAGTTGTCTTGACTTCCGGAAGCTGGAACCAAAGCCAAATTCAACCTCTTTTCAGTTAATCCATTGCTAGTCGTAATCTTTTAAACCTCTGCGAGAGTGCCGGCTAATCTAGGATTGCCTCGGGATCCTGGTTGTGCTGTGATGCTCGACACGGTCTCTCAGGGCTTCGTGGGGTCGCTGGGCAGGACCTGAACCCCCCCAGCTCCAACCCAAGCACTTCAGAGGACCCTGCGAGCGGTACGGGGCAGATGCACACAGCAGAGCCAGTTCAGTCCCCTCTAGCAAGGGACGATGGTGTCGCACACGCACTGTGCACTCCTCCGTGTGTTTGGGAGTTGCAGTGGGCATCGGGGAGAAGAGCAGGGGACCGTGCCTGTTCACAACTCATGGTGAGAAGGATGCTTGGAAGGAGGCCACTGCCAGGTGCCAAGTTGCCCACAAAGTGAATGCACCCAAAGGCCCCTTCCCCCTTTGTCCTGTTTGCTCCAGCAATCATTATTGCTTTTTAATGTCACCCACTTTCTCCTTTAGACACAATAGATGAAGACCTTACCAAGGAAATGAAATAAATGACGTACAATGGCCTCGTATATTAAATCTCAGAGTCAATATCACCAGGGCCTCCTTCCATTATTAGATCAAGGCGAATGCAGGGGGTTTAAGTGAAGTGCAATATAATACCTGGGAGGAAAGGTTTGAAACCCTGTTGGCTGACACAATAGATTATTAAACTTGCACAGCCCCATTACAGGCAAAGAAGAATTGTTTGGACTCCGGGCCCTTTATGGAGCACAGAAATCTCCATGGGACGGTGGTTCGAGGACTCGGCGCCGCACGAGGCCGGCTCGCGGGGAGACACCGCGGAGAAGCGTGGAGCAGAGATGCAGGTCTCAGGTCCGGGCTCGGTGAGGGAAGCCGGGAAGGAAGCGTATCCATCTCCCCGCCACCAGCTTCACACCGCACTAATTTCTCTCACTAATTAAAAAAATTAAATGGAATTGAAAAAATATTATTTTAATAAGTCCATTTCCATGCCACTCTTTAAAAACCTCGCAATTTTTGTACTTGATTAAAGTGAAATAATTAATTGTAGGAGTGACACGTTTAATACTAATGATATAATTGCTTTCCTGCAGGGTTTCTTTAACTGGGAATCTGACGTTTTGACCTTGAGAAGACTCTTGACTCCTTTGCGGTGTGCCGGGGAGGGAGAGATGGAGGGAAACCCGGGGCAAGTAAACAAGGAGGAAGAAATAAAATAAAAACTATTGTCTTTCACCCTTGGCTTCTGGTTCAGCGGGTTTTCGGTGGAGAGGACCTATGATCCCACATGCTGTATGATATGGAGGGAATCACCTACACGCTACAATATACGCCCCTTGACACAGTGTAGGATGTCCGGCATCTAGCAGTCAACGCTATACCATAAGGCATCTGTCTATCTGCATGTACAGACCCTCTGAAAAGGGCTGGGTTTGGTTTATAAAGCTGTAAATGTCCTGAGACTGACTTGTCCAAAAAGCTACCCCTGCCTCTGGACCCTGCAGCCACCGTGGTGATCCGCGGCGGGGCCGGAGCAGGACACGAGGGCCAGGATCCCGAGGGCTTCGTACAAGGCTGTTGGTTTTGCAGAGCAGCGAAGTGGCGGTAGTGATGTGAGTTGTGTGAAATGGGGTGATGGTGGATGTTGGCTCAAAGGAAGGGGTGACTGGCAGGGTGCGATGCATAAGCCAAGAGGCTTTGGGACTCATTTCCCCGTCAGGGCCATCCTCTCTCTGGTATTTGGGGCCTCAGTGCGTGTTTGAAAGGATCTTTCCCCTTTTTAGCAGCAGGAGATGGGGTGGGAAGGTCATTCATTTGCCTCCTTGGATTCATGCATCCTGGCTTGTTGCACTGTCTCGTTTCACCTCTACAAACACAGAAACGATGCTGTTTTTCCCAAACCGGGTGGAATTTCTCTGGATTTGGAAGAGGTGGGAAACCTGGCGTGAGTCGCACTGACGGTGCCTCAGCGCTTGTGGGTGCACATTATCCGGTCCTCCAGACTTAGGGCTTTTTCACTTGATCTTGGAGCAGCAGACGTGTCTGCTCATTGATCCGTGTCACCGCTAACTTCTCATCCGGGAAGCTCAGTGCGTGGGACAGGTGCCCATCAACTCAGCAAAGTAAAAATTCAAATGAATGAATCCATATGGTGATTAATGATCAAGGGATGAGGATAACTAGAGTTGTCTCTCTCGGGGCTGTCAAGAGGCTGTCAGTGCAAAGGATGGGATCTCCTTTTCAGTGGATAGGCGCATAGATTTAAGTAAATAATTATATGATTTTCTGTTGTTCTGTACTGTAATTCAATCTCATGCAGCGAGTACCTAGGTGTTTTGCCCTAATATCCTGACACGTTTTACAAATACAATTAAAAATTGTAGATTATTCTAGTAACCCTGACTTCATACACTACTGTGTTTGTCTGTACATGCATTACACACACACACACATATAATAGCTCATAACACATGACAATGCAGACACACACAGATACCCACTAATCACTGTAATATCTTCCAAACGATCCATTTGCAACCTGACTTCTTATTTACCGTACATGACTAAATGTCAGTATAATTTATCTCCAGAAACTCTGAGTGTAGACTACTAACAGATTCTCGACTTCCATTTATTTAGAAGGGCATTTCTTTTTCTAAATTACAGAGGTCAATCAAATCAACAAACCAAATGAAAATACTAAGATTTTCCAGGTTTTTGCATGTTCGGAGTGTTAGACTTGCTCTCATTATCATGTATTTTATGTGACTTAGCTATCTGTGTTCGTTAGGAAGTCAAGCTCTCCTAAAACAAATACTCTGGGGTCCTCCGAGATGCTGTTTCAGGGGCTCACATTTGGCTTTTTGACTACTTCTGTCCCGTTTCCTCTCCCTGCACTGTTTCATGTAGACATGGGCAAATACCATTCCCAGACACGCACCGAATTTCCACTCCCAACACCTGCTGGTAGCTGTGTTTCTTACCTCCCCTTTGCCGTGCTTGTGAAATCAGGAAAACACAAACTCTCCGCTCCCCACCTTAACAAGTAATTAAAGCATGACCTTGTTTTTCCAGTGCCTTGCTTTGCATTGCCCTCCTCAGCGAGCGCGTTAGGGAGGAAAGCTCTTCCTGCTGTCACTCAAGAGACCTGGTCTCAATTCCTAGCTCCACCGCAGACTCTGCTTGCGAGCAGAGGACACCTCTGACTCTGTACCAGAGTCCTTCAACCACCAAATGGAGGGGACTGTATTGTCTTCTCCTAGTCTCCCTCTTGTCCATTTGGATGGTCAGTTCATGGGAGCAGGGGCAGCTGTCTGCACAGCACCCCCACGCCAGGCTTCGGTCCTGGGTGGGGGAAGTAGGTACCAAAGCGATGCAAATGTAAAATGTGACTCTGCTAGTGGCAAAGAAGTGCACTTGCGAAGACCCGTTCAGGGGTAATTCTGACCGTGCAGCTTTCAGATCTCGCACCGGAGGGAACTTCTGTTCAAGGGTCTGGGTCTTGGGCAGATCTGGCCCTGGGTCTGCAGAGCAGCATCTGAGGCAGTCCAAAGCAAGTCTGGCCAACAGAAAGGTCAAAAAATGTTGCTTTGTTTCCAGGGAAACCTTTTACAATCATAGAAAATGAGAGTTGGAAAGGGAGCTCAGGAGGTCACATCCAGTCCACCCCCTGCTCCAAGCAGGACCAGCCTCAGCTGCATCATCCCAGCCAGGGCTTGGTCTACTCGGGTCTTCAAAACCTCCAAGGATGGAGACTGCACCACCTCTCTGGGTAACCTGTCCCAGTGCTTCACCACCCGCCTAGTGAAAAAGTGTTTCCTAATGTCCAACCTCAACTTGCCTTGCTGCAACGTGAGCCCATTGCTCCTTGTTCATCATCTGCCCGCACTGAGACCAGCCCACTCCATCCTCTTTGCTCCACCACCAAGCACATAGTGCATTTGATCCTGCAAAGTTTTTAGTTTTTTACTGAGGGAAATTGCTCAGTGAAGAGTCACTTGAAGCTGAAGTGTTGGGATGTTTTGGTGTTGCTGAATTGTAATTTTTCACCAGCTAAAGTTGCAGCCCAAAATATCTGCCCCACGCCATTCCTCCAGCGTAACTTAACCCACTAGAGACATGGGCAAGAGCCGAAGAGGTTGTGGGTGGCCTCCAGGCTCTGCTTGGGGTCCCTTCCTCACATGCTGTTCACAACCCAGGATTTTAAACTTTATTTCAAATTCACTGTAATTATTTCACCAGGCTGTCATTTCACACTTAGACTGGCTTTTCCCGAGGCAGGCAATCCACTCGATCCTCCTCGGCAGAGCTCTCCCGGCTGAGACGGACGTTGCGGATTCATTATCGGTGCCCACTCATCTTCCCTTCTCTAACCCAAACAGGCAGGATGCGCCTCTTCGGTTCGTAGCCGAGAGTTAAAATTGAAAGCCGCTTCTGAAGTAGTGGCGATATAAAAAGCACATTAATTAACAATGGGAGGCAGAGAGCAGGAGAGGAGTAATTAACTGATGGGAATGTATATAAAAACCACGCTGGTTAGCATAACCCAGACTGCCCATATTGAAAGAGGGACTAAACGAAGGAGGAAAGTTTTGCCTTCCAGCACCTTTAACTGCAAAGCAAAAGTGGGAGAGAGTGAAGGTTGCATGTGAATAAAGAGCTTGGATATGCTGAAGGGTCTTGACTGCTGAAAGCAAGATAACCCAGGGGTGGGCACCAAACTGTCTGTCCAGCGTGTCTGCTGTGGGCTCAGGGGTCAAATCCTGTACGGACTCGGAAAGGGTTTTACCACACCTTTAACTCTCCTATGAAATATGAACTTTCATTTCTACCTGGGAGAACTTTTACAATCTTTTCTCCGATGCCCGAAGAAGGGCGCTTGTGCCCGAAAGCTTGCAAGTAGAGATTTTTTTTTCTGCAAAAATCTAGTTAGTCTGATAAAAGGTGTCACCTCTACCACAGGTCCCGATTCCAGAAGAGCGAGGAGCCGTCACACCTTGCAGAGGTGTTGGAGAGAGCATCCCTTGGAGAGGAGGGAAGCCGGAGCTGAGCCTGGAAATGAGAGAAGCCAGATCCTCTGCCCATGCCAGTCCGTGTCACCCCCAAGAGCCCCCGCATCAGTGTGTCTTGGCCAGGGGTGGGCATAGCCCGAGACGTACCCAAAACCAGGAGTGGGCAGGATCCAGGGATGAATGACCTCTGTGTGGTGCTGCGGGTGCGTCGCACCTGTGCTCTGTGTGTGGGGAGCTGTGGCCTTTGGGGCGCGGGAAACTCCTGCCCGCTAGCCAC
The DNA here is from genome assembly GCF_030867095.1 of Alligator mississippiensis. NCBI lineage: Eukaryota > Metazoa > Chordata > Crocodylia > Alligatoridae > Alligator > Alligator mississippiensis. The sequence continues at coordinate 34,064,508 of NC_081839.1, read as the reverse complement.
GGACCTCGCAGAGCTGCCCGCCATGCCTCTTGTGCTGATGCAAAGGTTGAAGGAGAGTTTGAGGATGGGCCCGTGACTTCCCCACCTCCCTGGGCTGACGAGAAGATACCCTGGGCCCTAAAGCAGCTGCCTTCATAATGGGACATCTAAGCCGTGAGGGGTGTGCATGTGTGCGTGTAAGAGCCGGGCTGGGAAGGGGAGAAATGGCAGGTTATTGGGAGGACTTTGCAAGACTGAAGTGCATCCTCCAGCAGCTGTCAGGAGAAGGGGGCTCATGTCCAGCACTAGTGATGGGGCAGCATAGGTGACCCCTGGCAAGTACTGAGACCCCTCCCTACTGCTGCCCTCCATATCCCCCCACCCACCGGGGCAGGGAGACCTAGGAGCAGTATCTAATCAATGCATAAAACCAGGGGGAGCTTCCCCACAGAGCTCCTGCCGAGAGCACCCAGAAGTCTGGCTCCTAAACCCCTTGGACCTCCCCATTGCAGCGCAGTGGGCCAGACGGGCAGGGCAGCGGCTGCTGACATGTTCCCTTAGCACTGTGCCCGTGTCCGTGCCATGGAGCGGCTCAGGCAGGGTGCCAAGGCGGTGCTGGTGCTGCCACCACGCTAATGAAGTTAGCACCGGGCATCGGGAAGCCCCTCGCCAAACACTTGTCACCCGTACGGGAAGCAGCACCAAGTGATGCCCTGCCAGAGATGTTGATAAGCTAATTAGTAACTTATACCTAAACCATTTGAAAAGCCCATTAGGAGCTGAAGATTATCATTTCTTAATTGAATAAATTATATTGTAAGAACTGCTTTCAAAGCGGGCATGGGTTTGTTTCCCCTGTTCTCCAAGTTGACAGTCTCCTCTTGCTATCTCCCTGATCCGCCGTGCCACGGAGACAGCCCGGAGGCTCCTGCAGGAGTAGAGGGACATTCAAGGGAAATAATAATCCACACAGGGACAGTTTGCTTCTTAGCCATCTCTCTGGAGGCTTTACGCTGGCTGCTGCAGTCGCGGAGGTGGCTGCTAATGAAAGCCGGTGGCTTGCAGTGCTGGGTGGTTTTAAATAAGTTCACACATCCACACCCAGGCAGCGTCCTGACACGATTCCTGATGTCCTGCTTATTTTTCATGTCCTCTTAGGCTCTCTTGACACTTCCCTGAGAAGTAATAACCCCTGACAGCATCTCTTTGAAGTGGGGAGGAATTACCACCCCCATTTCACAGATGGACAAAGTGAGGCAGACCATCTAGTTTCCAGCAGGGCTGAGCATGTAACGTGCAACAATGCAGAAATCAGAGAGGGGACCTAGGCGTTCCCACATCCACTCCCTGCAATGTTGGGAAGCAGGGGTGTCATGGCTCTGCGCAGGGGTGAAGGGACAGCTCGGACGCGGCCCTTCTGATTCACCGGACCCTTGTCCCCGCAGACAGGAGGACCCGTCGCCAACAGCAGTCATGGTGAGCAGGCACATCTGAACTGCTGCGGGGCACGGTCCCTCGGATAGCAAGGGGAGCGCTCCCCGGAGAGCAGAGCAGAAACCACATTTTCCATTTGGCGAGAAACTTGGCAAGTGCAGGTTTATTTTTCTGGGTCAGAAAAAGCAAGGAAAGAAAAACCCCGTTAACCATTCCAGTGAAACAACATCATGAAAACTGGCTTTCAACTGAAAAGTTTCGCCTGCAGCATTTCGGTGTTATTTTACATGATCTGCAATTAAAAAAAAAAGGAAAGTCCTTTGAAAATGGAGGAGCCATACAGCCTGCTCCTTCACACGAGGCTTCCCTCCCTTCCCCTGCTTCCAGGTGCTGAGGGGCACGCGTGTCGGCACAACGCTTCACTCGCACTCACCACTTTTCACTCGAAAATGTTTTGTGCACATTTCCGCCCGGCTCCAGCCAGACCCGTAGGCTGCACGCAGCCTGGTCCTTCGGGGAGCTTTTCCTCCAGGCTGCGGGACGTGGCAGAGGTGCTGAGCGCCCAGAGCTCCAGCTGAAGCCAGTGGCAGCGGCGGGGCTTATCTCCTATGAAACCCAGGCCCAGGTGCAGCTAAAGAGGATTAAAAAGAGGTTGGGATGAAGGACAGAAACCTGTGGGTTTTGGGAAGGAAGTGCTTGTTCCCTGCTAGGTACAAGCTGCCCACGTGCGGGGACTGAGCTACTTAGAATATGTCCTTGTAGTATTTCCAGTCCTTATTGCTTTTTAAGTAATTCTGAATTAAAATGCATTTTTGCTGGCTCTACTGTATGCCTGACAATCAAATTCTGTGCTAAATCAGTCCATGGCAATCAATGCTTTTCTAATGAAGTCTGAATTCCTAATGTCAGGACATTACATTGCCTGCTTATTTTCTCTCTGCCCTTGTCTTATTCCTCTACATTATTCTTACAAGTTACGACAAATTGCACGCGCCTGTGTGTGCGTGTGCCCGTGCGCACACACGCAAACACAAAGATATCTTTTTTTTTTTGCCATTTCTCCACTGCAGACCTCATTGGAGGAGTTAATGGCGTGTTTCTGGAGTAATTAGAATGATTTAAATGGCCTGGTAACAAAGTTCTTCAAGATAAGAAGCCACTTCTCACCCTCGGTGTTTGTCATATCTTTGCAAGAATAATAAGTGTAGGAAGAAAAAGATGGGAAATGGAGGGAAACAGACCGCTGGTGAGGGGATCTGGGATCAGATTGTGCAGATTAATTATTCATCACCATCCGTTCTGCGGGATTCTCTGGTTCTGCATTTACAAATCCATCCCATGAAGCATATGGCGGTCGCAGCAGTCTGTGTCCCCGCGCTCCTGCTTACAAGATCATCGCTGCTGATGCACACCTTGCCCCAGGCCTTGGCGTATGCTCTTGTAGGCCATGTGTTTTCATTGCCCTGACACCCAGCTCCTCTCCTGCCTACCCTTGGGGGCTAACAGTGCCTGTCCAGTGGGCAATCCTTTGGGCCTTGCTGTTGTACTGCGGCAAGACGGTCAGGAATGAGCGTGCTGCGAAAGCTCCAGTTATCTCAGTGCGCGGAGGCCAGGGTCTGAGTGATCCTGTCCAGCCGGAGCACGTCGACCCAGCACCCTGCTCTTCGTGGGTCCTGGGTCACATCTAGGACCCCTGCTTCATGCCCTGTTCTTGCAAGCACCTTATCAGAGCAGCCCACACGAAGCGGCTAAGCTACTGGTATGAACACAGCTCTTGGGTCCTGCTACCAAGGGGCTGTTATCCCAGTTTTACAGCTGGGGAGATGAGGCACAGGGGAGTCTGGCAGAGCAGGGGACTGAACTCAGGTCTCTTAGTCATTGAGCTGTCCTTTGTCCAGGGCCATGCTTGCAAAAGCGGGGGGCCATGGGAGCGTGCGGTGGGGAGAGCCCATGGGCCAGTGCACAGCTCGCTGCCGGAGCCTGGCCTCCCTGCAGCAGCCAGGGGAGGGAAGAGGAGCTGCACATGCCAGCGGCCTCTTGCAAGGACAGGAAAAGCCCCCTCACTCTGGTCTCTGGTCGGGAGGGTCTCCGCAAGGGGCATCCGATAATGTCAATGCATTCGCGGCCCAGCATCCCGCACCACAAACGTCACTCCCAGCAGCAGGAGGAGGAGCCCGTCCTCTGCGAACAGCACTTACCAGCCGCTCTGCCGCGACTGTGCTCTGAACATCTGTATTTTGGCCCTAAGCAACAGGCTTGCCATAGCAACCGCTTCTGCTATCCCGTGGTCCACTCATTGCTCTGACTCACTCTGACAGGCTGTGCTGGTGCATCATTAACTCCAGGCCTAGGAAATTTTTGAGCAAGAACAAGAAAAGGAAGTTGCTGGAGCTGTTACGCAAAGAGTTCGGCGAGGCTGTTTGCAATGCATCTTGTCCACCCTTGCGCGCCGGAGCACAGCACAGGGAAGTCTGCCAGGATCTCCAGAGCCGCTTCCCTTTCAGGTGGCTGGGGTTGCACTCTGCAAAATGCAAAGCCGGCATGACTCACCCCCGGGTCCCAGCGTGTCTGAATCCCAAGAAAGAACCTAAAGGTTAAAAGCAAATTAAAGAGTTGCAAAAACAGCTTTCTCTTAAAAGCTAAGGATTTGGGTTTAATGTGGAAGCAAAGTTCAGGCTTGCTCTGGCAACAGTGGCACGTTTGCTTAGCTGTGCTTCAGAGACGGGGCAGCATCACCCCCATTCCCACATCTTGCAAGAGGGCAAGCTGGGGTCTAGCTGCTTCAGGCGTCTCTCCCCAGCGATGCAGGCAGCGGCATCACGTCCTGCAGCAGGCAGCCATAAGAAAAGCCCAGCCTCCTCCTGCCTCTCCTTGGCACAGCCTTTCGTGCCCTGATGCACGGGACCAGGTGCTGGGTGCGACTTTTCCCCAGATCAGTAGTGAGTCAGACCAGATGGTGGGAGGTTTCCTCAGCTGATGGGGGCTTTCAGCCCCTGAAGCTGGGACCTGGGGGCTTCTGGTTCCAGCCTGTGCCTCCCCCCGGGCTGTGAAGATAGAGCCCGGCTTTGGAGTCTCCTCCACGCTCCCCACAGAGCCTTAGAAATTAAGAATCAATCCGATTATTCAGGCCCATAAACAACATCATAAAAATAACATCAATTTGCACAGAAAGGCGCTGCATTAATGTGCCGAAATAATGATGCACTTTTACATCATAAATTTACAATCAATCTTGCTTTTAACACCACGAAACAACAGTCGGAGGAGGATCAATCCTCTGCCTGAATTAGAGGCCTGGAGTCAGACAGGATTGGGGGGGCTATTTTTGGAAGCTTTTAACGGCAGCTCGAGCAGGGCTTTTGCTAACAAATTCACCAGGGGTGGTTGTGTGACAGGCTCATGCAGGAGCCCTGGGAAATGGGCTCTCATTTTTGGCCGCTCGGCAATGAGATGCACCAGTAGCAGTGAGAGCTCAGCACCGCCCTGGGACCAGCGCCGGTCATCCCTGCACGGGTGCGTGCCCCTGAGCATGATGCCCCACGGGGGTGGGGGTGCAGGACCCTTCTGCTTTTCTCTGGAAAGTTGCACATCCTGCTGGACCGGAGTAGCCCCGGCTCCCACGGCTAGAGGGAGCAGCTCCGTGCCTTCCTGCATTGCTTCTGGCTGCCTGCGTCCGGCAGCAGGCTTGTGGATGGAAGCCAGCCTCGTGCCTCGAAGTCACCTCCCAGGCTTCAGATGCAGGCAGGAAGCCTGGTCGTGGCACCCCGGCCCTGGGCATCCTCACTGCGGGGCCACGCGCTGCCCGGTTGAGTTGGCAGAGCTGGATGTGGGGCCCTGAATGAGCCAGATCTTGGACTGCCAGATTCAGGATGCAGCGGTAAAATCCAGCTGCAAGCTGCAGGGCCCGCTCCTCACGCTCCTGGATTGTCTGTAGGGCTTTGGCTCTATAAATTGCCCAGGGCAGGGGTGGGGGATGCCTAGGCTATACCCAGCACATGACATGGCTTCGAAATCTAGCAAGGCAAGGGGTGCAGTCTCTAGCGGTATCGACCCCGCAGAAGTGGGATCAGTCGCATGCGACTCCCTCTCCTACACGTGAACTGCGTGGCGGGGAGTCCAGCTCCTTCCCTGCACCACCGGTGCCTTCGTGTCACGGCTCAGGTCCCTATGGCCCGGTCCCTCGCCAAACCCGACCAGCACCGCTCCTGGGTGTGCGAAGCCTGACACTGCGCTTCCTGCAAATGGACACCAGAAAGGAACCTCTGCTTATGCAGAGATTGATTAGGGAACCGGCTCAATTATATCTTTAGCCGAGAGCTATATTAAGCAATGCAGCAAAATGATTGCTCTGTGCAAATCCATTTTGTTCAACAGCTGTTCTCAGGCCCAAGAAGGAGAAGATGGAGGTTACAATTCCCTTAATAGCCCCCCTAATTTCCTCCCATTGGGAAGTCCCATTCGTTACGCGGTGCAATCAGGCTGGGGGAATCGGCCTTGCCCGCTCCGCACTCAGCTCCTCTTGGCTGCACTCGGCTGCACATTCATGCTGGGGGCATTGTCCCTGTGCCAAGTGCCAAGGAAAGGCTGCGCCCGGCCGGCGGAGGGGCATTGTGAGCCTGCGCCTCCAGCAGAGGTGTAATGGCGGGGCCAAGCGGCACGCCGTGCGGCGCCGGCAAAGGGGCCGGCAGGAGTTTCTGCAGCTGCTGGACAAGCGGCTGACACCAGCCGATGCATCCAGCTCATGTTGCACTGCGAGTAGGATGTACTGGCATGGGGAAACGGCTGGATGTGCATCAAGTGTTCTCCAGGGCTGCAAAGCGTGGCCAGAGCTGAAGGAGCCGTGCAGGCAGTGCAGGGGGGACCGTTTGCAGATACGTGGCCCAGTGCAGCCACGTACTTGCAGCACAAACCAGCCCTCCATAAATATTGGATGAGGCAATATTCATATCCTTGGCATCCTGGGGTCATAAATAGCCAAGACGAGCAGTGCTCCCCCAGAGCCACGGGCAGAGAGCACCGCTATGGTGCAGCGTTTGGCCAAGGGCAGCCAGGACGTCCTGCAAGTGCCTTTGCAGCACAGGGAAGAGCAGGCTTGCAGGAGTTAACAGGTGCCCTGGAAAAGGTTAGGCTTTAATCGCAGCTCTTTGGAGAAATCTCCTCCGAACTCTGACTGCAGTGTTTATCCGCGGCGTATGGAAAGGCCAGCAGCCTCCGGAGGAATTCCTGGAGGGCAAGTTGCCTTTTTAACTAAGCAAATGCAAGATGCTTTTCTTTTTCCAGGAGGAAGGAGAAGCAGCCTGCGATGTAGGGCAGAGCGCAGAGGGAAGGTGGCAGCCGTCAGCCTGCGTCTGGTGGGCCGTGCCCGGCACAGCCCTCGCCCTGCTCCAGCCTCACCGGGGGTCACAGGAGATGGTGCAGAAATAACTCAATCAGGGAAGGATGGTGACAGAGGCGGGCAGGGGATGGAGCGGAGCAGAGGCCTGGGTCGAAACCAAGTGAAAGGTGCCTTCAGGACCCACATGGCAGTGGCGAGGAGCCCACCCCGCAGCCACGGTGCTCAGCCCCATGACAGAGGACACGCTGCTCCGCCACAGCCGGCCTCCAGCACCTCCTGTGTGAACGAGAGCTCCTGGGCGGGGATGAAGGCAAGACGCGGCGCCACTGACCTTGCACAGAGGAGCGCGTGAGCGATGTCCTGAGGGTGACGCATGCTGAGATCCCCCCCAAAGTACCTACCTGCCCACCCACCTCCCTCCCAGCCGTCACAGGGGGAGAGGGGTCATAGCACTGGCAAGTTTTGCATCTGCCTGACAATTTGTGGGCCGCGGTGGTAGGATGGAGAGACCACGTCAGACGGAGCCAGTCGTGCAGGAGAGCGAGGGAGCTCAGGGCAGTGCAGATTTTGGGCCGGGCAGGCAGGGACCAGGTCCCATTTCTGGGTTTGGTGCTGAGCTGGGGGCTCGCTGGAGGGCAGCCTGGGTGGGAGGCCACTTCTCTCCCCCACCCCCAGCTCATCCCCAGACCCCTGGTGACGTGCAACCCTTTTGTAAGCTGCAAGCAGCTCCAGCTGCGAAGCCAGCCCTGCCCTATGAAGCATTGCACCCCTTCCTCCGGCGCCTGCTCCCAAACACGCAGTGCCCCAGGCGGTGCCGCTGAGCTCAGCTGGGGAAGAGGAGAGATGGGCCTGGCCTGCAGGACTAAAGCTGGAGGGTCAGGGCTTTTGTGCAGCCCACTACACAGCCTGAAGTCCCGAGCCCCTTCTGCCTGGGAGCTCCCGCTTGTGCCTGGATGACTCAGACCCCGGTTCTGGATCAGGCTGCATTCAAGGGGGGCATGGGGATGATGCCAGGGTATGGCCAGGCCTATGCTAGAGGCGGAGGTTTTCTCCAGCCGGCTGGCAGGAGAAGGGATGGGGTTTGGGACGGCGTGCTGGACAAACCCCATCTCCTCACAGTCATTTCCCACCAGGCTCAGAGACCCCGAACGGGAGTGATCCACCCCGGGCTGGCTGCAGACAACAGAGCCCCGGCGGAGCCCGGTCCCATTGCCTTGCTCAGAGGGTGAGGCAGGATTTCCAAGTCTGCTTTGCTCTGCCTCTCCCTGCAAACGGTCGCTGCTAAAACATTAACATCTTCTGGTGCGTCTCCGCAGCTCCGATGGGTTTCCCTGCATAATTAACACGTCCTTTTACTCCCGGTCTCTTTTAGGAATACAATTATCTTCCTCCCGGCTTCTGTACTCTCTAAACCTTTTAATTTAGTCATACCAGGACAAGCATGTCCCTGTCAGGAGCAGGCATGTACAAGTGTGTGAGGATCTAGGTCAGGCTTCGCTGGAATTAAAATTGCATGCCCTGCGCACGAGGCCTCTCCTGCAGAACCCCTTCTGCTGCCGTAACGCCGGCCGTGCAGCCACCAGGCAATGGGAAAGGGGCCAGGACACAAACCTTCAGGCTTCAGATGAGGGAAAGCACAAGGGTTTGTGTCCTGGAGCATGCAGCCTTTGCAAAGTCATCAAGCACCTGAAGCTCATGGGCAGTAAATGAACAGGAGGTGAGAAGATTTGGCGGTGAGGATGCCTGGCTCCAGCCACCCCTCCAAGCCCCAGCCAGCCGGGACCCTTGTCTCTCTCTTTCCCTTCCGCTGGCTCACTGCAGCTCCTTATCCAGCGCCGGGTGAGAGGGGCTGGGACACGGGTTTCATTTCCCCAGAGCATCAAGATGAAACCAAGTGCTTGCTGCTGGACCCACCGCATTGCCACCTCCCAATGCCACCCTGCAAGATTTTGCATCCTTCTCATCGAGGCTGCAAGAGGCGAGGCAGCCCTTGTCTTTCAAAGCGTGTTTCTTGATGTATGGAGAAGGGGGCAGGTCACTGGAAATGGAGGCGCCGGTGCCCTCTGCGGTGTTACCCGTGTTCACGTCTTGTCCGTAACTCCATAAAAAGGAGCTGTTTTCCATAAAGCCGCTGGGGTCCCTCATTAGAGGTCTGCCCAGCCTCATAAAAATGGCCTGTGCATTACCCCGGCCCACCGCGCTCAGGTGACATAATGAGTTTTCACGGCCGTGCAATAAAGTTTATGGGAGGTATATAAAAAAATTGAAGCCGCGTGCAGAAACAAGCAGAGGAGCAGGGCAGAAGCGGGGCTCGGACGCAGGAGCCGTGTCTGGCGATTAGCAAATAAATTGTTACTGGTGAATACTCTTTACATTGGAGAGTGGGAAGGATGGATGCGATTGCAGAGGGGTTTGCGCCGGGAGAGAGAGGGGGCCGGGCAGGTGTATGTGGGAGGATAGGAAAATAGATGGGTGTGTGTTGAGACAGATAGTCTGAGAATTACATACCAAGCCCATGACCCCATTATAGCTGCACGCAAGGGTCGCCTGTTTTATTCACTTGTGTCACATTCACTCCGCTTCCCGCCTGACACTTCTGCCCTGTCCTCCCCCTCCAAGCTGTCCTCATAGAGCAGTCGAGTCCCTGCCGGCTCCTTTGCTCCAGCTCTGAGTCTCCGGAGGATTTGTGTTTTCTCTCCATCTCAGCTCTTCCCTGTCTCTCGCTGGCACCGATGCCAGCTGACAGGGCAGACAACCAGCCCATCTCCCCTTGCCCGCCGGAGGTGTCTGCCTGCCTCCCCCGGGAGAGCTCGGAAATGGTGCGTGTCGGGGATGATGCTCCGAGGCTTCCCTGCAGCCAGGCTGGGCGAGGACCAGAGATGGTGTGTCGCTGGCTGTTGGTGCGACACTGCTGCCTTCGAGTCCGCCCCTCTGCTCCTTGGTCCCAGGGCTCCCTCCAAGTGCACACACACACGTGGGCCTACACACGCATGCACACAAGCATGAATTTGCAGGCTTTTCCCCGGCTTCTCCCCCAGAGTACCGGCAGGCGTGCACCCCGGCTGGCCCGGGGAGGGGGAAGGGGGTGATTCCCTGGCTTTTCTCGCACTGCAGGAGCCGTCGCAAAGCTGATGAGAGATGCAGGTCGTCAGGAAAGGTGTTCTCTCCACAGCTCGCTGCAAGCTGCTCTATACATTTCCAACAGCTACTGCACAGAGCACCAGCTCCTCGCCAAGGGACCTCTGCTTTTGCCTGCGCAGCCTCTGGGATGGCATCCAGCCCAGCAGTGGTGGCCTTAGGATTGTTGGGCAAGAGAATCGTTTGGCTTAATTTTGATGACCTATAAGCAAGTCGGACATTTTTAATTTTAATTTCACTTTGCCATATCCATGAAACTTATTCATAGGTTGAAGAAAGAATAAAGTTTTTAATAACTCCCCCCCCCCCAAAAAAAAAAATGTTGCAAACTTTTGGGGTGCCTTAAAGTGTGGGGCCCTGGGTAGTCGCCCAGTTTGCCTTCCCCTAAGGCCACTACTGGCCCAGCAGCTAGGCTGGGGAGATGGGCAAGAGCCTTGCACTCTGTTACAGGTGCAAGGGGGTGGCGGGAAGGGGACTAACGAGCTGGGCTGGAGCTTGGACAGGCCCCTGGTGTGAAGGGCAGGGCAGGGCAGGTTCAAGTACAGCAACACAGTCAGCAGGACAAGAAGAGCATTGACCTTGATGTGAGGAGGCCTTACTGAGGCCCGTGAGCCCTGGGTGCAGGTCCTGTCTGCCCCAGGCCTCGTGTGCGACATTACCGTGTGCCTCAGTTTCCTCCCAACACCATCCTCTCTCTGTTCATGTTGCTTCTGCAGGGTTGTGAGCTCTGCAGTGCTAGGCAATATTTCTGCCCGGCACTTAGCACTGATTTTAGCTGGAGCTTTTTGCATTAATAATGATTCTGATAATAAGAAGCAAGTCTGAGATGTATCTTCATTGCCTTGAAGGCTGGCAAGCCAGCTTCTGCTGCACACCTTGCATTTGCAAACTGTGCATATGCCATCCTTCTCCCCAGACTCGAGGCAGATCTGCAGTTGTGTCACTTGGGGTGCAAGGGACAGAGGCACCATCCCTTTTGGCCAGTCTGTCATGCAAAATGTCCCCCAAACTAGGGGTGCATTAAGTCTAAGCAGTGGCACAGAGTTGAACAACCCTGAAGGGTGAAGGGGAAAGTCTGTAGAGAGAGAGGAAAGCATTTTTTTTTCAAGATGAGATGCAGGTTTGATGAGCGGGAGAGAAGCAGGATCAATAGATCAGTGAGCACAGGCAGTGACAGACAGACAGAGCCACCTGAACCTCATGCCATCCTTTGATTTGGGAAATGCAGACAAAGCATCGCACACGGATCCTCCCAAAGGAGGGACGCTGGGCTGCAGAGAAGCCAGCCATGGGAGAGCAGCGGGAGAGCTGTCTTCATCCTTTTCCTTATGGCATGCTTCTCTTCCGTCTGTTTTCCAGCCCCCTGGCTGCAGCTCTGCCCTGTCCGACTGAGGGATCCCAGTCCTGAGCATCCTCCACAGGCTGCCCAGGCTTAGCAGGGCCTGTGCTGCAAAATGTGGTGCAGCCTCACAGGGTGACAGATGCTTCTCCAAAGCAGAAGACGCACCCGCAGCTGGATGCGGAGCTCTGCCTCTCATCTCTGATCCACTGCTGAAAACCAGCAAGCTCCTTTCTCGTGGCCATGCAGCCTCAACCTCCTACAGTCCCGCTCATAGCCTGGGAACCTGCCTACCACTGGCATAAACTTGCTACGGCCAGCAAAATCTCCGCCACGTGCCCCGCTGCTTCTGCCGTTTCATGCCGCTGCAGTACAGTTTTGCAAAGTTTGCTATTAAATATTTAATTCAGTCTTAACAACTCAATACGGCTGGTGTTATCAAAGGGGCCAGGACTCGCTCCCAGCCTTCTCTGATTAACAAAGTCGCCGGCCAGCAAAGATTTGCTGATCCAGTCATTCAAGGCTTTGTTACACAGCGTTCACTGCCAATGGAGAAGCAGCATTAACTAGGAAGCATCGATTTCAGCATTAGCCAGCTTTAGCATTCGAAGGCAGACAATGCAAGGATCTTCAATTATCTTCAAAGCAACTGAAGGGGAGGAAATTGGTCTTAGATGTGGTAAATAGACTCCACAAACTCTACTGAAGCATGCAGAGACGTACACAAGAGAGGAAGAGCTCCTTGCACGACGGCTTGGAGTTTAATCAGAAATCTGGTTGGAAGGCTATGGATTTCGCATGGACCTGTTGCTGTGGCTGCAGTTTCTGGTATCGGCCCGATTGGGACGAGAGCAGGATCGCAGCAAATCCCCCGCCCCGGCTAGCATGCTCCGGCGCAGTCCTTGAGGGGGAGCGCCCGGCCCAGGGGCACGGGGGGCACGTGGCTTTGCTCTTCGATGCCCACGAGCATTCAAGCAGTTGGTCTTTGTGAACATTGGTGCCCAACCAGAGCAAACACCCCAGGGCCAGGAGGTGGCCAATGGCAATTCATTAAAGCGTGCGAACACACCAGTTACAGACACGCCGGTGCACGTGCCCGGCTTGGGTCAGGACAGGGGCTTGCGCAGGGAGTGATGGATCTCCACGCCCAGGGTCAGCATTCACTAAAGTCCCCTGCTTATTTGGGTGTAGGTTGTAGCTGCGTTGGTGTAACGTCATAGGCAGACAAGGTTCTTTGGGTGAATCTGATAGCTTTTATTAGACTAACTTAAATAAATTGGGAAAAAGAATTTGAGCAAGCTTTTGGGCTTAAAAACTGCTTATTTGGGCACTAAGCAGAGTGGCCAGACCTGTCCCAGAGCTCAGCAGAGGGAGGGTGCTTGCTTCAACTCTCTGGCTTTGGTGCTGAGCGCAGGAAATGCAGTCTGTGTGCAAAGACCCAAGGGGGGCAACCCCCAGCCCAGGCCCAGGCTGCGGGGCTGGATTCGCTCTCGAACTCTTCCAGAGGCAGATTTTTCCCTCCTCCTCCCCTGCAGCATGGTGCCCTGCCTTATTAGCATAGCTCCGCCCAGGGGCAGGGCTTCTGCTACAAAAGCCCCACCCCCCAGTTTGAATTTCCTTAGTTTCTCTGAAAGCATGCATGCGTGCAGATGGGCAGGGGCAGGGGAGCTGGGGTCTGCTATGGGCCCTCTCCGGACCTTGGACCAGAGCAGGGCAAGGAAGGGATGCAAGTCCCTGCACGCTCAAGGAAGAAGTGTTTAGGATCCAGCAGAGAAAAGAGAGATTTTAGTGCAGGGAGGAGGAAGCCTTGGGGGGGGCTGGCATGTGCTGGGGTGGGGGCTTTTTGCAGACTGGGGAGCTGAGGGAAGGGAAGAGGAGCGTCCCACGTCTCCTCCCCAGCTCAGGGGCTGTTGCCTCGGGTGAGACCCAGGCGCTGGCTCCGTGCAGCTGCTTGTCTGCTGGGCCAGTGCTGATGCCTCGTGAATGGGCCTGGGTGTGGGTGGCACCGGGATCCCCTGCACTCCGGTGCCTTGCATTTGTCGTGCTCCAGATTCAGGAGCACCGGGGGCCCAGCTTGCTCCAGCGGTACTTCCCCCCTGAGGCTCAGATGATGCAGAGCTGGGTCCAGCCTGCCTGGCCCCTCCTGCTATCACCCCAGCTGTGCTCAGGGTCACCAGGATCCGGCCAGTGCATGTCCCCAGCCCCCGACAGGCACCACACACCTGCAGCAAATGGCTGTGACTTGCAGTCCGCTCCTGAACTCTCTTGCTTGTATTTATGTCTCTTCGGGTCCCTACACAAGGCAGCAGAGAGTTAGACCCATTTACAGAAAGGGCAACTGAGGCAAGGAGGGCACAAAGGGAGTTAGCAAGGAGACCAGGATTAGTAGCCAGGAGCTGTTGCTCCATAAGCCAGTCAAATGCTGCTCCATCGGTGTGGTAGCCGAAGTGCAAAGGGCCTGAGGGGTCTGCAGCCTGGGGCAGTGCGGGGTGGTGGATTAGCCTGGCTACCTGCAGCCCAGCTCAACCTGCAGGGCTTTGGCTGTGTTAGATAAAAAGTCAAGGCACATTTTGCAAGAAGCACTTTGCACTCACCTGCCCCTCGTTGGCTGCTGTTACATGATGATTAGGGCCAGCTGAGAGCACTCCTGCTTTCCCCATCCTCCTCCTTCCCCAGCTCCACCAGTCTCCAAGCACAGGGTGACTCAATGTTTCAACTCAGTAAACTTCCAGAGAACGAATTCTCTCGCCAAGTGGGCGCAATGCTCCCCCAAAACAGGAATAAGACCAATGTCCCTGCTGCACCTGGCTGCTTTTGTGTGCAAAGCCTCTGCTCAGGAGCAGCCCTTTGAAACCCCCGTGGCTTTCCCAGCCCTGACAGCAATACTGTCCGCATGCACTGTGCTCCGTGGCGGAGCAGAGCCATGCACCTGGTGAACGGGGTGGTGGCTTTGTGGCTGCACAGCTCCTTTCAACCGCTGGACGTGGCACCCACGATGCCTGCACATGGGGACTCAGTCACCTGGCACAATACTCTGCACTGCTAATGAGATGGGGACTGAAGGCCTGTGCTGCAGCTCAGATGCTGCGGTGATGGAGGACAGATGTGTCCCCAGGAAGAGGGGCCAGGACTGACCTTTGGTCCGGTGTTTGTGCAGCCCCTTGCACGGGGGCTGGGGCTCCTGGGGCAGTGCAATGAGAACACGCTTGGCTAGAACAACCCCAAGCCCAGCCTGGCTTATCAAGGAAACTTTCCTAGAAACCCTTCCTCTCTCGCGTTCCTTCGCAGCAACCAAATTAATCTCTTGGCGCACAAGGCAGACAGCCGCATTGAGATATGGGCCAATGGGACAAATACAACTGATTTGATAAGAAAGATGCAGTATTGCCACCCTTGGAAGGAAAGATCCAAGGGGAAGAAACATCTCTGTGCATGTTGCTTGGACAGAGAGCAAGTATAGCTGGCATGCGTGAGGGGGAGATGGGAGGGAGCAGAGATGGATGGAGATGCGCATGTCATGCAGTAGGAAATCAGTTGTTTGCTTCGATTAAATACCGGGCCCCTTTGTAATAAAGAAGCCAGAATATAACCTGCAGCCATTTGGTCACGTCATGGGAGCTCTGAAAGCCTCTTTGAATATGTTATCTGCTCCTCGAAAAATCAAACAAGCCAAGGCATCAGACCTCCTAAGGTTGGGGGAGGAAGTCTGCATGCAGTATCCCAGTTGGAAAGGTTTGCCGATGGACTGCAAAGAAATCCCCCCAGAGACCATCTGGGCCGTGCAATGCGCCCGGGACATGTTCTCTGTGACGCAGCTGGGCACTGGCAAGGCGAAGCAGCAGGGCCGTGCCCGTCCAGCATCTTAGGCTCATGAGAGGCTAAGGCTGGTGCAATGGGGTGGGCATGAAGAGGCCAAGCTGGGTCCCTAGCTCTGCCATGGAGCAGCTGTGCTGTCTCGGGGTCGGAGTCTCTGGGGCATGCACCACCCCTAATGCGTGCATGTTCAGCATCCGGCACGCTTGTCCCCTGGTCTTGGTCAGGCCTCCTGGTGCTCCGGTAATATGGATAGGTAACAGTTCAGAGACAGGCTTTGTCCTGAAGAGCTTACAATCTCAGCATATCAGGCAGTGCACAGGGAGGGTGTGAGCGGACAGGAGCAGGAGGAGATGAAAGCAAAAGGCCCACGTCAGGCCTGGCAGGAGCCTGGTACCACCTTGCTTAAAATCCAGCCAGGTGGACGGGGCAGGTCTGTTAACGAGCACATGTGGCACCGATCCTGGGCATGCACGGACATCGTGGTTGCCACATTCAGGGGTTGAAAGGAGCAGCGCAGCCACAGTGCCCCTTGCCAGGCGAGGCATGCCTGCTAGACGGAGCAGGGGCCAAGCGCTCCCAGCGCCGGCCTGCCGCATGCCCGCGTCCTGCCCCGACACGTCCCCACGTATCCGCGCAGACCCCCCCCGGGGAGCACTCCCGAGCCTCCGTAAACAACACGCCTCCAAAGCTGCTGCATGTAATAACCAGGATCAGAATTGGCTTCCTGTTGCTCCCTGCAGCACATTTTAAATATGCACCCAAAAATAATCCCACCTCTCCCTGTAATTACTCGGCTCTAAATGCACTCTCTGCTGCGTGGTAATTAAATCAAGCGGCACAAGGGCAGAAACACCTAGTGAGATCCGTTCTGGCGGCGTAGCGGCACCTCGGAGCTGCCAATCACCTTGCAGGGGTGCAGCGTGCGCCGCCTCGAGTGCTTTTGGAGCCAGCTGCTCGTCCCCGTCCTGGGTTCTGCTCCTTGGAGCCCCACGTGGCTATTGCAGGCCCATTTCCTATGCCCCCTGGCTTGTTGGGTGTCTCCCTGATGCAGCAGAGGTGCAAAGAGTTTGGGAGCTGATGGTTGCGGGTCCTCATCCTGCGCCAACCGGGGTGGGTCTGTCCCTTGCACAAGTGCGCTTGGCATCTGGCCCTACCAGGGGAGAAAGGCACTGTCTGCATTGAGACCCACGGGACCAGGCTCTGCTTTGCCCCATGGTTAAACTCAAGCAGGACTGGAGAATTTGGTGATGTAGGGGGTGACTGCTCCATGCTTTCCAGTGTGTCTGGGTCCAAATGGGAAGGGTGCATGGCAGTGTGTCCTGGGGGAGGCTGTTCCCTCGGGTGTTGTAAGGGCCCTGGGGGGAAAGCCCAGAGAGAGGAGATGATGTGAGAGAGTCTTGGCTCAGCAGGAGGGTCTGGGCCCTGCTTGGCACTCCCAGGAGGGTTGGAGAGCTGGAAGCAGCCTCTATCCTTTCACTTCCCAGCCTTTCGAGGATTGGCCCAAAAGAAATCTCATGAGGTTCAATAAGGACAAGTGCAAAGTCCTGCACTTGGGACAGAGCAATGCCCTGCACCGGTACAGGCTGAGGATGACTGGCTGGGCAGCAGCTGTGCAGAAAAGGTCCTGGGGGTGACAGGGGACAATAAGATGAACAGGAGCCAGCAGTGTGCCCTTGTGAAGAAAGCTAGCAGCATCCTGGGCTGTAATGGTAGGAGCATTCCCTTCCAGCCCTCGTTTTCTGATTCTTTAGCATGCAGCTCAGCTAGTTTGCGGGGATGGGGGGCAATGCATGTGCTGCACACGTATCCCCAGTGCACCCAGGAGGGGTGAGCAGCAGCAGCAGGGGGAAGGACATACTTGCATGGGGCCTCTGCAGCTCACATAGCAAATGGTGCGTGGGGGTAGCAGCTGCTCCACTGAGATGCTGTGGCTGCTTCCCATCACCTCACCTTGTCCTGCTGTGGTTGCTGGCAATGGGAGCATTGGAACAGGGACCCAGGAGTCCAGAGGAGCACATCCTGTGCTGCTATCATTGAGGGTGGGCCCATGGGGTGTTAGGAGGGCTGGACCACGCAGCACATTTGGCCTTGCAGAGCAGCAGTGCAGTGCATGGGCTGCACAGAGCTATAGGAGCCGTCTCCGCTCCAGGGCTTGGCAGTGCTGAGCACGGCCCGCTCGGAGCTGAGCAGCCACTGGCAGAGGTGACACTGTGTTTGCCTGGGATGTCCTCCAAGCTCCCGGCCAGTCAGAGGGAATTTTCAGCCTGAGCGATGATTTGGCTTCATCCTCCAGGTAGCAGAAGGCTCTGTGCAAAGCCGGGGTCGGGGCACCTTGGAAAGCAATGCAGCTGCAAGGCAGAGCGCGTCTGTGCCCACAGCTTCAAGTAGTGCCACGCCCCGTGCCCAGACCGTGAGCAGGCGTGCACCGCGGCCAGCAATGGGGTGGAACCGGGGACCTCTAGAAATGGAAAGACCAGATGGAGAGCCTGCCTCAGTGCCTGGCCCAGTCGCTAAGGAAAGGCACGACTGCAGCTGCCCGGGCAATGAGCCCCAGCTGCAGGCACCACCAAGCAAACCCCAGTCACAGACAGGGCAGCAGTGATCGCATGAGGCCCAGTGGTGCCTGCATGTGAGATGGGGCTTCTCCCTCGTGGAGAGGCAGCCCATTGCATGAAGGGCCCCCCGAGGGAGCCGAGGCCAGGAGCTGGGCTGGCTCTGCAGTTGGAGCACTGCATGCCCCCAGTTTGCCTGGTTCAGGGTGTCCCCTCCTTGGAGACTGGGGGGAAATGCAAAGTGGGCTGAGCTTCCCCCAGGTTGTGAGGGCAGGTTTGCAGGCACTGCGGGTCTGGGTCCTCTCCTCCCTTCTGCACCCCTGTCCTGTCCCCGTGGGGACCCTCAGCAGGATGCAGGGCTCAGTGTGGGTCACTGTGTGCAGCTTGGACTCCCACGTGCCTAAAAGTGCCATAAACCCTCCTGGGACACCTCTGGGAGGCAGGGAAGTGCCATTATGCCCACCTTGCAGTCAGGAGAGGAAATGACTTGCCCAAGGTCATGCAGAGAGTCAGTGGCATAGCTGTGCATCTCCCTCCTGCAGCCCCAGCTCTTTCCCCACAAGAGACCCCTCTCTCTCGAGCCTCTGGTAGTGAGCTCCCGTGGGTGGACGCTCCTGTGGGTAGTGACACAATCACCTGATCTGGTTTGCCCAGATGCTCCGGGATTGATCTCTCTGCACATCACTCAGGCTGGGGATGCAATGCTGTATTATTCATCCTAAAGCACCACAGCCCTCAAAAGCCTTGCATTTTGCAGCTTGCTGGACACAAGCCCCCACGGGTAGATGGCTTGCCCTGTGGAGCAGAGATCGTGGGCGTTTGACATGTCCTTAGTTTCCCAGAATGAACCTTTTTGGGGGTGACCCCCCTTCCTGCTCTGCTGGTGGATAAAGCAAAGCAGCCACCCCTTCCCTGTGCAATCACCTGGCTGCCGGCCAATGCTATCCTAGGGGCCTGGTCCCTTCTGGAGCAAAAAGCCTCTCCTGATAGGGCACGCTGTCCTCTTCCCTGGTTGGAAACAACAGCAGATGTCTGCCTACACCCCGTGCCTGGGAAAACACATGGCAAGGAAGTGCTGTGCGGGTCTGTGCGATATTTTGCAGTCAGTCCCAGCCGCCGCCTGCCATGATCCAAGATCCATTGACTCAGAGAGGACTGGCTGGCAGTGCAAAATCCCCAGCCAGCTTGTTCCCGCAGCTTGGCGCAGGCCGGAGGTGCGCTGTGCACGGAGGCACCTGATGGCTGCCGTGCTGCCTGCGACGGGGGCGTTGCGCCCCGCGCAAGAGCTATTTATCTTGGGAGAAACAGAGGAATATTTTGTATCTTTGACAAAGCAGCACTTTACGGGCGCTTGACACTTTATTAACTAATCTCTGGTACTTGAGTAATTTATTATGTTTAAGCTGGTGCCATCAAGTCTCTCAGCAGTGTCCGTGTGCGCCGGGAAATAAATTAAAGACTGTCCAGAGATACTTGGCTCATCGCTGTGATTGCTGGGCTGGCGTGATGGAGGGCTAAGGTTCTCTCCTCCTGCAAATTGGAAATTAGGAATTAATAAGACAGCAGGCCAAAGAGCCCTGCAAGCTTCATTTGGGGGAGAGAAGTGGGGGAGACGAGGCAGGGGGAGAGACGGCTTGTGCAAAAGCTCCCTGGCATAACGATGCCGGTGTGGGGCTAGGCGGGGTCCAGGAGCTGTAGCCCTGGGCTGGGGGAAACGCTTGGTGTGGAAAGCTGCTTCCCAAGCTAAACCCATGCTGGTATTTAAAATGAGTAAAAGGGGAGATGCAGGTAATTATAGGCCTGTCAGCCTGACATCAAACCTGGGAAAAATAATGGAATAGCTGATACGGGACTCAATTAATAAAGAATTAGCAGAGGGTAATATAATCAATGCCAATCAAACGGGGGGGGGGGCAGAGAATGGATCTTGTCACATGAACGTGATTTCTTTTTGATGCGCCGGCATGTTTGCTCGGCCCAGGTAACCGCGTTGGTGGAGCCTGCTTAGACCGCTGCACCGCCCTCGCCTCGCTAGCGCGCTGCCTTTGGATGACAGCGCGGGAATGAGATGAAATCAAGGCACCGCATTAAACAAATTAAAAACTGGTTAACGGAGAGGGCCCCCACTGTAATTGTCAACGCGGAGCCGGCGTCGCGTGGGCGCGTTTCTGTGGAGGTCCTGCAGGGATCAGCGCGTGGCGCTCCGCTATTAACAGTTTTATCAATGACCTGGAAGGAAGCATTGCATCGTTAACGATAAAGTACGCAGATAGCCCTGAGGTTGGGAGAGCGGGGGCGATGGAAAGGGAGAAGTCACCGCTACAGAGCAAATGTCATTGTGCCCGGCTGGACACGGTGATGCCGCAGAAAGTCACAGAGCTAGTGCCACGCTCGTGGGACGCAGAAGGGACTGGGGGTCACAGCTAAGACAGGCAGCCAGGGCAGGGCTTTGGCCAAAGCTTTCAAGGTGGCTCTGGAAACAGAAGTAGGGCAGGACGACCTGATTGCCTCTGTACAGGGACAGCATTTATTTTTTTTCAGCCACTATTCAAGAAGGCGGCTGATTTTTTGGAGCGGGTGCAGAGAACAGGCACTAGCTTGAGTCCAGGATTGGAAAACTTGCCATCCTATGAAAGGGTTGGGAGTGCGGGATGCTGAGCGGATGAAAGGGCAGGTGAAGGGGTGCCCGGCCTGGTCTGCGCTTGTGCGCCCGGTGGGGGCTCTGCGGTCCCGCTGGCAAAGGCAGGACAGCACGTCGTGGCTGGACGTTGAAGCCAGACAACCGGCCTAGCCATGCAGCTTTTGAACTGGGAGGGGAATGTCCTGTTCCAGCAGCTGCCCATGGGATGCATTGGATTCTCCATTGCAGCGCTCTGAAACTCAGGGTTGGGAGTTTCTCTGAAAAAGCTGCTCTCACTGCAAGAAGCATAATGCAGGGAGGAGAGGCGCGTGGCCTGTGTGACACCTCGGTCAGATGAGATGGCCACGGTGGTCTTTGCTAGACTTTTAATCCAGGCCCAAGTGCTTCCAGGAGCTCTGGACAGCACGGGAACGAAGCCGTGGTGGGAATGGCTTGGGGGGACGGGACCGATTCAGGCGTGGTGCTGAGCAGGGAGGTTGGCGAGCGGTGGGGACCTCAGCTAGGATGCAGCAGGGGAGGCTCTACCTGGGGCTAAGCTGACTCTCCACCAAATAGTCCTTCTGGCTAACCTGGGTAGCGCCAGGGAGCATTTCCAGGCCATCCATGCCCGTGCCAGCCATGCCCAGTGATGGATGCTGTTGCGTCTGGATGAGGAATGGGGGATGCATGAAGGCAGGATTGTCCTCCTCTGCTTTCTCTCGGCCCCATGCAAGCCAGAAGTCAAACACTTTTGGTCCCCGACTTGTGCGAGGGTGGCATGAGGTCCGGGGAAGATGTTCCTCATGCCTGGGAGGAAAAATGACCTCACCTGTATCTCAGCCCAGAGTTATGGGGCTGGCCGGTCCCTAGTCCTGATCCCACGTCCCCCCACCCATGCACTGCGGGGGCCAGCATAAGAGAAACCTGCCCATGAGCCGTGCCTCCACGCCAGCCCGCGGTGTTGGGGCACGCGTGCTCCCCTTCCACTAGAAACAGTCTGGGGCCGGTAGCCCTGGCACCCTCGCCACCCACCTCCACCTTCCCCCGGGGCCTATCAGCAGGGGGTCTCCTGGCTGCTGGACCCTGCCAGCTGCCGTCTGCCCTGTCTTCCTCGCATTCCCGGGGCAGTTCCCACTCTCATCCATGGCCTCTTTGTCCAGGCATGTAGACATCTATCCATAGAGGGCCAGAGTCTGTCCTCCCCTCCTCTCTACTACCATGCAGGCGGCACAAAAGGGCCAGGAAGCAGCTGGGTTTGGCCAGCCGATAACTCTCCCAGCCTAAGGGAGCTCCCAGAGGGGTGTCGCAAGTCCTCCACCTCCCCTGCTGCTTCCACCCTGCCTGGGATGGGAAGCACCCACTGGATGATGGATATCCCTTGGGGACCACTGCTATCTGGTGCAAGCTAGAGCGGCTGCCAGGCTGCTGTGCCCTACGCCAGTGTTGGCACAGGGAAGCCCAGACAAGCATGGAGATGTCCCTATATCCCCGCCTTTCCTTGTGGGGGTGCACAACGGGCTCCAAGCCAGAAGTGCAATTAAGGGAGTGAGGCTGAGACACTGCTCTCAACCCTGGAAAAGCCAAGCAGCCCACCAGGACACCAAGACAAATTCCTCCTGATCCCTGCCTTTTGCTTGGAGGAGCGGGTTGAGCCGGGGATGATGCGGAGGTGCTTCGAGTCTTACCGGCAGCCACTGATCTGCGGCTTTCTCCAGAGCTGCAGAGAGGCCTCTACGGCGCCGACCCCGGAGCAGGGTTATTTATTTATTCGCGGCCAGGCGCTGGGGCCAGGGGGACCTTGAATTCGGTTTCTCAAGCCTCGGCAGCCTGCCCCTCCCAGCAGGATGGGCACGTGTGGGGAGACGTTTCGTGAGAATGATCTCCCGGAGCGTCTAAGTCAGGGGCCTTGAACCTCACTTTCCATTTTCTTGTTACCTCTGATCCATTAAAGACTGGTCTGAGAAGGTGGGAAATCAATAGGCTGCAATCTATCTGCAAAAGGGGAGTGGAGGGGAAGGGGACAAGATGCTTAACCAGCTGCAGGCTACCAGGAAGGTCCTGTGCCGGGGTCCCCGTGAAAACCCCCGCTGCCTGGGATCTTCTAGCAGCTCCTTGCTGAGCAGTGCCCCTGGGGACCTACCTCACCGGATCCTCTGCCTGAGCTGGCATCTCTTGCACTGATTCCATGCACGGCTGCAGAAACCTGCCAGCTCCTCTCCCTTTGCAGGGGGCGCGAAGGTCTGTGCCTGATTTGCACCCCAGAGGCGCCCTGCCTGGAAGTGTGCGGCTGTGCAACCTCCTTGCAAACTGCAGGAAACCTCAGAGAGGTGCAGGGCTCCAGGGGTGCGGGGTCACGTCCTGGGTCTGGCAGTGATTGTGTGTGTGACATCAAGGCCATTGCAGCCTTCTCCGTGCCTCGGTCCCCACAATGTAGAACAGCAAGGCTGGTGCAGCCTTTACCTACGCCTTGCCCATCAGATTGCAGGCTCTTTGGGGCAGAGGCTGTCCCATCACTTTGTGTCTCACTCAACGGGGCCTTGATCTCCGCACGATTGCTGCTGCTGATTAGGACTTGCCGGTTCCAGGTGGGTGCAATTGGCCCAGGAAAGGCTGCAAAGACAATGAAGTTTTAAAGCACTTTTGATAACAACAACGAACTCTTAAACTGTCACATCTGTTACCGTTTCCGTAGCAACTCAAAATTACTTATTTTTTGGGGGGGAGAGAAACAAACCCTCATGCTCGAGATGCTCTGCTTCTGCCTGAGCTGGTGGTGGGCTGTGACAGTTGTTTTCCTCCTCGGTGAGCCATGGGTGGTGTGAACGCATGGGCAGACTCAAAGGATAATTAAAACATGTACCGTTTAACAAACCACAACAATTGAAACTTTAATTACTCAGCCCAAGTCTGACTTCCCCCTCCTCTCCATGTTGCCCAACTCAAGAAAGGAATGGGGAAGGGGAGGGGTGGTGGGGGGTGGCGAACAGAGGGTGAAACCTGATTGCATTTATTAAGGCAAGACAAAAACTCAGTGCTGTAATAATAATTAAATTAATTATAAAAGCAATTTGCTTTTGAAAATTTGATTTGACAGCTTACGAGCTGCTGCACCGATCCAACAGCACGGGCTTAAAATAGTCAGGCGGCAAACCCACCCAGAAGAGTCATCAGCTAGTTTTAATGAGATGCCAGGGCTGGTAAACACAGCTCCAGCACACGCGCTCATTGGACTTGACTTCTGCCGATGGGCGGGCGAGCGGAGTAACGTGCCGAGCCATGGTGGGAAGCAAAGGCCTGATGTTCAGAGGGCGGCATCGGCCCCGCAGAGCAGGGAGGGCAGGAGCTGGGTGCTAGCACCCTGCTCTGCAAGGGACGGTCGACTGGATGGAGCTTGACTTCTTTTCCCCGGTCTGCTGCAGATTTGCTGAAGCTCAGGCTTCATAACGGGGTGTGAAATCCCAGGAGAGCCAAGGCGCAGGTCGGTTTTATCCCACTGCAGCCAGCTAGCAGGAGGCCTCAGCTAGGTACCCAGAGGCAGAAACTGCAGCTCCACGAAGCTGAGCATGATCATCCATGGATGATGCTGGGCAAGTCAGCTTCCTTCTCCAGGCTGCCGGTGATCCCTTGTCATGGCTGAACATGCCCTGGCACAGCAGAGCCTATAGGTAGCCAGGAAGGCCTTGCTCCTTCCAGCTTTCTGGCAAGGGGGAGCAGACACTTAGACCCCCAAAATGAAGATGCTCAAAAACTTTGGACCACGTATTGTACCTACTCATCGCTCACCTGCCATGATCCAGGTGGAAGGCTCTGCTGTGCTGCATGGGGGGAGATGCCTGTGCTTTTTTGCTCACGACACAGACCAAGATGTTTCGAGGCAGATTTCCCCATGGTGGGAGCAGCCATGCGAGTCTGGCACGCCGGTCTGCCTGGCACTGTCTGGGCACGTCGGGAGTTCATTTCACAGCATCTCGGGCTACTAGAAGCATCTCGGATTTTCACGCCTTTGCTGTTGCATGTGTGAGTGCGAGAGAGACCGAGCGAGATTTCATCTCCGCCTGCCGTGCACGCAGCTTCCGTCTCGGGACTGAAACCATAGAAATGTGCAAAAGGGAGCTCTGCATCTGCCGACGCAGGAGTCTGGGGGAGGCCGAGGAGCTGTTTAGCGCAGGGACTTGCTCGAAACTGGAGCGGGGACCTGCAAGCCCAGTACACGGGGCTCACGCAGGACTCCCATGCCCTCCCCCTCAGCAGTGAGCCCTCCAGCCAGGATGGCAGGCTCCAAGGGACCGCCAGTGAGGAGCGGGACTGAGGATTACCACAATGGATGTGCCCCCCCATCACCAGTGGGATGGGTGTGTTAGCATCTCACAAACCAGGAAGCACACGCGTGCATGCATGCACACTTGACCACCTCTGCATGCAGCACGGACACAGTCGATAGGACACAAGACAGGAGCTGCGAAGAGGGGCGTCCAGCTGGGCTAAGACGAGCGTGGCTCCTGCTGGCTTTGCTGGAGAGAGGATGCCGGCGAGCGGTCGGTCAAGGGCTGTAGCTGGGCCAGCAGATCAAGTTTAGCGGCTTCATGTTAGGGGCAGGTGAGGTCCGTGCTTTTGATAGCCAGGGGCCTCTTGCGATATCTGGCTTCAGGTCACAACCAGACTGCTAAACTTGGAGCTTCGATGGAGCTGGTGTGCGTACGGGTTTTGCAGGCCTGGGCTCAACTCCCTCCAAAACCCTGGGACAGGGAGTGCAGCAGGGAAGGGAGGACCCAGAACCAAGTACTTCATTAAACCAAACCCAGCTCCAAGAGCTGTCTGTAATTATAATATAATATAATATAATATAATATAATATAGCTATTATTGATCTGCCCCATGCCCCCTTTTTACCCCAGTAGACTTGAGGTATCAATACTATTATCTCTATTGTGGTGGTATCCCTAGCAGAGGTTTCATCTGCATTGTGCCGGGCACGCAGACTGGCATGCAGACCGAGGAAGAGACGGTCCTGGCTTCAAAGGGTTTCTGGGGTATCTGCTTGTCTCCCAGGCAGCTCTCATCTCACCGCCTCCCCATCCTTCACTGTGCTGAGTCTCCTGTTACAGGGGGGAAAAGCCCCTTTTTTTCCCATTCAAGGAGCAGATATAAGGCCAGTGGCTTCGGTGGCCGATTGCACTGCAGGAGTAAGTAGTGATTACTTTGCAGCCCCCTCTTTCAGCTGCAACTTGTTTGTAGCCGCTGCTTATTGGAAGGCCTGGGAGTAATGAAGAAAAGCCCTGTCCAGAGCCCGCTGCCATTAGTGGAAAAATACCCGCGGAGCCGCCAGGCCTTGGAGCCAGCCCAAGGTCTGCAGAGGCCAGAGCAGGAGCTGAATGCAAGGGAGATGGAGACTCATTGTAAAATGTATTCCCGGCACATAAAGCTTGCGCTCGGCTCTACCTGCGGGGGTTACTGTCCTTGGCATCCCTCCCCATCTCCTTGCTACAGCTGGCTGGAAGATGGCTTTGGGACGTAGTTGAGCACCCCAAAAATCAATGAAAGAAGCAAAGGCGGTGGGGGAGGGCCCCGAAATGAGGTGAAACAGAGCCAGGCACCTTTCAGCAGAGGTTTGGATGGGCTGAAAATCCAGTTTCTCACTGAAGCAAAGTCTTTTTTTCCAAGCTGTCTGACCAGTCTCCCCCCCGCACCCCCGGCAGGCTCCGCGGCACAAATTGCCCGTTCTCCTTTCATCAGCGTGTTGTTCTAATCACTGGGCGGCATGTCCATCACCCGGCACGATTGGGATGATTTTGACGGTGTTTTTTGCAGACAGGCAAAGGGGTGAGTGCCTGGCAGCGCTGCCTTGATGCCGAACACGCGACGAGGAGCTGTCATTCCACCGTGGGGGGTTTTTCCCCCCCTTGCCCTCTTACACCGGCATCCCATTTCCATTTAAAGGGGGAAAAATTGCAGCTGAAATGTTTGATAATTACCTGAGGCATTGTTCCCAAATTGCCTCTGATTGCCGCGCTGGGGCTGCTGGGGCTGTGTTCTTACAACCTGCTGGGCCGTATTTTGCAATTTTTGATTTTTTTTTTTTAATGACGGAAGTTGGTTATTGCCATGCAAAGTAGGTCAGAGCCTCCGCCAAGTGCTTGTTGAGCCCCCAGCTCTGTGAAGCAGGGAAGCACCGTGCCCCTGTGCTGCCTCGCTCTGCCCCCACCCAGCTTCTTTCTCCAAAGGCGCGCTGACATCCAGCGACTTCAAACCACCGGGTCTGAGCAGCAAATTATAAGTTAAATTATCAATAATGCCCAGCTTTCCCAAGGCTCTGCCTATTACGCCAGACTTGGAGACACTCGCCCAGTCTGTCTCTGCATCCAGGCCGATGCAGTCATTATGTCTACAGGGTGCCTGGCTGCATTGATCGTCTTGAAAAATGCATGAGCTTGCTCCCTTGTCAAGCGGTGTCTGAAGCAGGAGAGGCTTTGGCAAGACTGCAGCAGTCCTGAGCATGGGCTGCAGTCTCGGTAGCACTGAAGGTGCCTGGCCTGGAAGAAAGGGGCTCGAGAGAGCAGGATTACTGCAGCAGCGTGCTCTATCCAGAGTGCCGTAGCGTCGCAGCACCTCCACCAAAGCCCCGGCAGCGGTTATGATTCTACAGAAGAGCGGGTTTGCATCGACACAGATGTAAGCTGGCTTTTAATTGGCGGTCTGGTGCATGGGTACCTGGAGACTGAGCCGATGAGCACAGCGTAGAGAGGATGTATTGCAACAGAGAGAGGAAAGACGCGGCAGTGGATAAGCGGGGAGAGCTCAGGTTTGTATGGTGATAGGTGCTGGGGTATTTATAGGGTAGGAATCATTGATTGCACCGACCACTCTGACATCCTGCATAGTTAAGTGTGTGGGGTGAGCACTTCTCTTCTCTGTTTTGTTATATAACTCCATCCAGAAGAAGCTTGTTTTTCCTCCATGTAATCCATCAGGCCCTGATTGTCAGGCTCACAGGGTGCTTTCAAGGATACAGAGCTTCCACCTTGCTTCCCAAAGGACCGTGACCTGTGCTCCCCACCACAATAGCACATCTGACTGAGCTGGAGCATGAGTGCAGTGCGAGACGGCGTGACTCACCACCGTACAACAGAGGAAAAGGAGAATTGAGTCCAATGAAAACTAGAAGGGGAACTTTGCAAAGCGGTGGAATGATTTAATTTGGTTTATTGGCCCCAGTCGTCTGGAAGAATTCCTCTCGCAGGCCCTAATAAGCCATGCCGAGCCTTCACCACCAAGGTCGGGGCCTCTACTGCTTGAGCTAAAGCAATGACATTGGTATGGTTAGCTGCAGCAGTAGGCTCTTATCTTCTACTTGACCAGTCATTGGAGCAGGGCATGAGAGATGCAGCCAGCACTTGGAGCACTGCCATTGGACCTTTAATGAGCACCGAAGGTTGGAAACTTACCCCCAAAAGAAGGTTTAATGCTGTATCTCCCAAGCGTGGGCTCGGAGAGAGGGGATGGAGCTCATGGGGGTGTTCAAGAGGGAGCCAGCAGCTTCCTATTGCTTTTCCTTAAGTTAAAATGAAGACATCTGAAAATTGCTGCCTACGCAATTCATGCAGTGCAGCCCTGGCGCTGCGGGTTTCCACACAGGTGTGACGTATGGCGCCGAGCGTGCCCGAGAGAAGCCGGGGTGAGAGCCATCCATCAGGCACAAAAGCAAAGAAGTCACATTTCAGCTCAGTCATTTTTAATAATTTATGGTTTTCACTTGGTTTCCAGAGGGTTATTACCTCACTTAATATCATTTACAAATTACACATGATCCCATTAATCCTGGGAAAGTGAGGAGATGTCTGGGAGATGCTGAAAAATCAAACTTTATGGTATAAATGGGAATTTATGGACCTGGGCTGGCTGCGGGCGCAGCAGGCCCTACGGTAAGGTGCATGCGGTACCCACCTGTGATCATCACCTGTCCTCCAGTGAGACTTAGAGGGCTGTGGTTGAGATCAGGGCCTGAGATAATCCTCAATCCCAATAAACACGTTCAAAATAGATAAACTGATTGGAGGGAAGGGATTTCCTCCCAGCCCCCTCCAGCCTGAGCAAAGCCAGCATATCCCTGACTATCCTTCTTCCTCTGGCCAGTGCAGAGCTGGGGAGTGGACCAAGGGGTGCGGGGCAGGGACCTGGCACGGAGGTCTGTCCATCTCGAAGGTCCCCAGGGCCTGTGATGGCCTGTGGGAGGCAAAAGCATCATGTCTGGGCCTGGAAAGGGGCAGCCCTGCACTTTGCTAGCTGTTCTTGATGGACATCGGCAGACACTGGAGCAAAGCCCAACAACGTGGGCCGTGGTTTATCGCCTCCCTAGCGCCTGCAGGCCGCAGGCATCTCGGAGCACACCTGGCCGTCGTGCTCCTGCTGCAGCCGGGCGGCTGTCTGCATTGCACATGCACGCACTGCATGGAGGGCTTGGTGCTAATTAGCCCACCCCGGGGCCTCCTGGTCAAGGCTGTCCCCCTAGGTGCAGCTAATGACTGCGAGGAGGCAGACGGGGCGCAGCAGTGGAGCCGAGCAGGTCTGGAGCTGTTTGCTTTCGCACCTCTCTGTCGCTCTCCCTCCCGCCTCTCACGCTTCCCCTCACGAGAGAGGAGCACAATAGAAGTGTGAATAAACCTGCCTTCCCCAGCCAGCCCCTCGTCGCTTCAGCCTGACAACCTGCGTGCCGCAGCAGCCCAGGCCGGAGCCCCTCGCTCCCGCCCAACAGGAGACCTGGATTCAGCAGCAGGTGTGCATCTGCATGGGCTCCTCCACTTGAATCACCCCAGTCCTGCAGAGCCCCCCGACCCTACGGCAGGATCCAGCCCTGCTTCTGCCTCCGCTTGCTCCACCGTGCACCCCCTCTTTGGCCCCCATCCGATCCACTGCAGCAGCCTCCAGCCCTCCAGGGTCAGTGCACACTTGTTGCTTTGATGGTGGCGCCAAGCTGCTGCTGGTCCCACAGCCCTGCCATTGCCAAACCAGCACGAACATCCCTTTGCTGCAGTGGGCGGCTGGACCCCTCCCGGCCCCAACTGGCTTTTTTTGTTTTTAATTATTATTTGTTTTTCTTCCCTTTTTTTCTGCAATTTCCTTGAGAAAGAGAGAGAACGAAGCAAGCCCTTTCCCATCCCCTCCTCCTCATTAACTCTGCATCCCAGGCGAGCTTCGGATAGTGCAATTTCCTTTGTGTTACTGGTGGCATAATAATCTTCACCATGGCAACACAGTATGGGTTCCCAGGCACCGGGACTGGCAAGGGCCTGCCAAGATTTCTGCAGGAAGGACGGGATGCGCGGGGAGGAGAGGGCCGGGGTGGAGCCGGGTCGGGGGAAGACCCCACACCTGCACCTTGAGGGACGCTTTAATAGGAGCTGGGGGGCTTGCAGGTCTCCTGACACTGCCTTCGGGCAGAGACACGCAGAGCTGACCCTGCAAGCTGCTGTTTCTAGCAAACCTGGAGGAAAGCAGCCTAATAACTCCTGTGAGGGTAGGGTAGGATGGGTTTTTATTAGGAAGGGGTGGTGGGGGGGATGTTGCAAGCCAGAAATTTACCCACTCCCCAGCTGGGGTGATCACGGCTCATGCTCCCCAGTTGCAGCTGAAGGGAATGAACCCCAAAGGCTTGGGGCTCGGCAGCATGGGCATCCCTCAAGCTGGGGCTGAGCCTTGCATTCGCAACACTGGGTACCCGACTGCCAGGGGCATGGGGAGGGGGCTCTGGCAAGCCCGAAAATGACTGCAGGCGTGAGCCTGCCTGGCTGGTCTGAGTGCGGTCCGGTTAACTACACGTTAGCTTCCCCATGCCCCCCCTGCCAGCCATTCCCGCACCACGCTGCCATCTCATTGCAGCTGGGAAGGAACCTGTTGTAATTTCCAGTTAGAGATTACACTGGGGAAGGGATGCTAATGATCCTCCGTGCCACTTCCTACAGCACTCCTTAATTATCCTTCTCGCAAGGTTCAGACACAAGCAAGCCTCTGCAGAGAAAACAGCCCTTTGTTATCTAATAACGCACAGAGAGCAGAGATTTGCATACAGCCAAAGGAGCAGAGCGAACCCGAGGAGAACGACTCCCTCTGAACACCACGGGAGCATTTGATGAAATAACTCACCCCGGCCCAGCACCCAGCTCCGAGCTCTCCCTTCCCTCCGCGACAAGCGGGCCTTGCACGTGTCCCGCTCGGAAAAGAACAGCGCTTTTAACCCTGCCGAGTCTCTCCGTCCTATAAAAATCAGGTTTATGCATTGCCTTTCACGCTGCGGCACCTGGCAATGGCCTGACACAAATAAGTGCATCAGGCGTGTGGGTGGGGATGGGGAAAAATGAAAGAACAAGGAGCAGTGGGCTCCAGTTGCAGCAAGGGAGGTTTAGGTTGGATATTAGGAAAAACTTTCTCACCAGGAGGATGGTGAAGCACCGAAGAGGTGGTGCAATCTCCATCCTTGTAGGTTTTTAAGCCCCGGTTAGACGAAGCCTTGGCTGGGACGATGTAGTTGGGGCTGGTCCTGCTTGGAGCAGGAGGTTGGACTAGATGTGACCTCCTGAGCTCCCTTCAACCCTTGTTTTCTATGAGTCTAAGAGCATCCGTTTTAACAATGGACCACCTCCCTCATCCCACCACTGCCAGCATCTCTGGGGTGAGATGTAGCAGCTGATGAGCAGCTCGCAGTACTGCACAACCAAGTAAAGGCAGAAAACCCATGCAGCTTCCAATTGAAACCCTGGGGGGGTGGGTTGGTCAGGAAGAAAATGGACGGCCGAGCAGGTGGGACTAGGTGGTCAGCAAGGGCCCTGTGCCCCCTCCCGTGCAGGAGGCAGGAGGGAGAGAGGGCTTGAAGCAGACATCAGCTCCGAAGCTGTGCATACCTGTTTGCTTGAAGCAGGACGGAAGTAGGTTGGAAGTTAAGTGGAAATGTTTTGATACGAGTAAATGCACATTGTCTGCAGTAAATACACAGAGTATATTACTGGACTCCATAGAAAGGGCCAGTCTTATCTGCAAACAGATTATTTTTAAGTGAAAGACAGTGGCAGCTGCTTAAATGCATTGACTTGTTGAGAACATATAGATTTGGATACAAATGCAACAGAGCGCTATCACTTAGGTGTCTCAGCCCGTCCACCCAGAGTAGCTATTGATTTTAGTTGATATGCATTGATTCCAAGAAAACTGCCCTGCTTTGAAAATGAACTTCCAGTAATTTCAGGGAAAATGCAATGTGCTGTCTCCCTTGTTTTGTTAAACGTGCCGCGCGCGTTTGAAATACAGAAGCAAAGCCAAACAAATAGCTCGGAGGGAATTAAAATGCATTGATTCTCAGGGTGGGAATAATGGCCTCCGTTAAAAGCTTTTGGAGACATTAATGTACACTGCTTTGAGTAAAGATTTCCCTCTGGTCTGCTGCCCCCCACCCCTTCCCCCCACACTTGCTGGGGGCTACAATGAATAGGTTTTGGTGCCCAGGCAGCCCTGCTGTTTGGAAAGGCCGCGGGGTCCGGCCCTGGTGCGATAGCAAATATATCGTGGCTGTGGATGGGGATGGTTTTAAAATCAAAAGCATTTGGTTATATAGCCTCACCTCAAGTATTTCACTGGACATGGCACTGCTTCCAGTTACCCCTGTTTATCTGGATCCTTTGCTTATTGAATATGGGGTGCATTTCTTGTAATTTTTGGTTTTTCCCAGCACCTGATGCACCTCCCAGTGTTTAAGGGACGTGCATCTCGAGGAGGTGAGCGGCAGCTCGGGCTGCACCAGGCAAAAGCCACCCGGACTCGGTGCTTGCAGACATGCACATGAATCTGCTCCGTCACGTCGGTCTCCCACCGGCTGGGACGGATTCAACCCAATACACGTGCCCCCGTTCTCCCATCCAGGGGGATTTTATTTATTTATTTATTTGGGGGTTTTTGTGCTCCTGTAATTAGCAGCAATAAGCCGCTGATCAAGTGTTTTTCTTAACAGCCCTCCTGCTGTGGTTCCCAGTAGACACTCAGCCCACGGCTATGGGAAGCTTTTTCCTTGAGTATCTACTACCACTCTCACCATCACAGCACAATGGTGTAGGCTGCCTCGTCCTGTTGGCACACTGAACACAGACGATGCACGCCAGCCCCCGTGCCGGTGCAGACACACTCAGCGGGTGCGTTCGGGGGTCTGGGTGCACGGGACCCTTCAGTTATGGAACAGCTTGCCCCAGTGGTAGACTCAGACCTGAGTGCGTGAGTTATTGCTGTTGGTCTCATCTGCTTACTGCTGTTACAAATGGCAGCAATATGTCCAACACCACAGTGGACGAAGCAGCAAGATGGAGAAAGGGGGAAAAAAGTAAGAAGAAGAAAAGAAAAGTCAAGCTGGGGTCTCAGCATCAGGGAGAGGAGAGAGGGCTTGGGAGCGAGTTCTTCCCATCGTCCAGCTCAGGACATCCTTGCCCACCTCTCCCGGGCGATGTTCCCACGTGCTATGGGACCCGTCTGCTTGGCGAGAGACCAAGCTTTGTCCCTTTGCAGCCATGGCCCTGGGCAAGCCCTTTACGCCGCGCTCTGAGCATGCACCATCAGGGCCCTGGCATGTCCGGATGCACCTCCACGTGCTGCAGGAAGCCATTTTAATTGCCCGGGAACAGTGGGTAATTCGGTAGCGCGTCTCGGCTGGCCTGACCTAACAGGGCTGCTCCGTTTAGATCAACCGGCAGCAAGCCCGCTGGGAGACCAAGTCATAGCTCCTCCGGCAAGTCCTCACTGTTAATTAATGGTAGTAATTGGCACGCAGCCTGCTTATTTAAAGAAATGAGGCCAATGTGGCGGCCTCTGCAATGCATGGTGGTAATTAGAGATGCACCGGGCTATTCTGAAGTCGTTGGCAGTGCAGAGACAAGGACAGTGCTGTGCTCTCCTGGCCTGGGCCTGCTGTGCTCACGGCAGCACCCAGGCTTGAAAGCCCCTCTCTTGACCCCAGACCTGTGCCCCGCAGAGCTCCAGATCGGGTGGTGCATGGGGGAGAGAGGATGAGGAGGGCCTCCAGTTGCCATTCATTTGTTTGGAGTTGTAGGGGTGCTGATGGAAATACAGGACCAGGACCAGGCAGGGACTTCTACTCGAGAGTCACGAGCTGCATCGCCAACCGGCAGAGCTTAGCGTGAGCTGGTCCCGCCAGCCTGCTTTGCAGCCTTGTACCCTGCCTGGAGCCTAGCAATGGGCAAGAGGCTGCCAGGGCAAGCCTCTCCCAGCAAACAAGACCGAAGTGGAGGAGGGTGGGATGAGGACGGGGAGACTGGAGCTACATGGAGGGACGCAGGGCTATGGGGATGGAGGGGCTGGAGTGGATCAGTGGTGCATGATCCCACAACAGACCTAGGGATATGCGCATGGCGCCTCTGTGATCTGCTCCATCCGGGCAGAAATAGAAAACAACGATAATTTAATGGAAAAAGGAGCTGGCATTTTGAAGTGCGCTCTTTGGCAGAGCCCCAGAAGAATTCACGCAGCAGCATCACGGCGGTCGTCTCTCCACGGGTGTCATGGCGTGGCTCGGGGACGCAGCTCGGAGCCTCCAGCCCGCGTTTCTGTCAGGCCCTTGGACCTAACTTCGTTAAAGTCGTCTTTGCAGTTTAATTTCTGAACGTCGTCTGGAGCGACACGAAAATTAGATCTAATAATGAATGATTACAACTTTCAAGTTAAGTCTAGTTGGTTGACTAATCAATTTGGTTAAGTGAAAATCCATAGCAAATGAGTCAGCCGCAGTACAACATTTCTCCATCCAATTTAAATTAAAATCACCAACCATAATAATTTCACAATTACTCTGTGAGGATGCACCAGGGACTTGACCCTTGAGAAGGAAAATTTCAAGGACTGCAGAAGATGCACCATGAGGGTGAGGGACGGCGCTGAGAGCACAGGCCGGGGGGCTGGAGGGGTGCGGAGGGCACGGCGCAGGGCAGCGAGGGGAGGGTGGGAGACGCCTGGTCAGCAACACAGATATCTCCGGGATCTGTAACGGCCCCAGAAGCGCCTTGTCCGGTGCCTCAATTAAGCATCATCGTTAGAGTGAGGTCCAGGCTCTGCTTGAATTTAATTGACACCTAAAGAAACCTCGCCCTCTTTGGCTTTCAGAGGAAGCCACATCGCGGAAGGAAATTTCCTCTTGGAAAAGCTGCTTCCTGTGGGAACGATGCTTTGGGTGCTGCACCCACGGGTGTTTCTGAAGGGCAACAGATGGTGCGAACGTCCCTCCTAGGAAACTCGGGCAATGGGCGTAGAGAGAGACGGGAACATTGTGGCCTGGGGGCTGGGAAGATGGTTTGCAAATAGCTCTCCGCTGCGCTCGCTTGCTCAAGCCCCAGACCCGTGGAGTGGCTTCCATCTCTGATGCATCCCTATCGATCGGCCACCCTTATGCATAATTCATCCCAGTGCCAAAGTTTCCAAAGAATCAAACCTCAGCTCTGCCTGTCCCCTCCCTACAGCCCCTCAGCATAAATCCCACCTGTCAGAGGCTCAGCCATTATTTATAAAGAAGGAGCAAAGGAGTAGGAGAGGGGAGTCCAGTCCTCTGGATCAATTTGTAATTTTTCTTTTTTTGCTGTGGCGGGAGGGTGAGGGATGTGAGCATTAAATCCCCGGGAAAGTCGCCTGTGCAGCAGTCTTTAGTAGCCTGAATTATTTATTTGCGTGCGGTGGTGCTACACACCAAACCATGCAAAAAAGCACTGCAGTCCACTCCCGAGGAGGACAGCGTTTGACTGGGGGCTCCGGGTTTCCAGTGAGGGTCGGTGGGTCCCATTCCAGACTGGGAGCCTTCTTGCCCCGTCTCCCTCTGTGCTCCTGGAGAAGTCGCTGCCTCGCTCCGTGCACGGAGGGCAGGGAGGGGTTGGGGCTTTGAGGCCTGATCACTTCTTATTTATTTTATTATGTGCTTCTGAGATGCCTCTTGAATATGAGGAGCGCTGTGGGAACCCAGCTCTCAGCCCGGGTATTATGCACTGCGTGGGATGCGTTCGCGACTGGCCGGGGGTGTGTAAGGGACACGAGTACGTGCCTTGCAGCACAGGAGCTCAGCTTATGGCTCAGGACGGGCTTGACAAGCTCACGTCTAGGGAACGCCAGCATCCTGGGACGTGTCATCGGGGAGGCAAGGGGAGGCTTGCAGCTGAGGAAGGAGCAGAGCTCGCGTCTCACTGCAGTAGGGGAAGCATCTTGATTTGAATAGGCAGAATAGGCTGACCTCAGTCTTAGGGAGGAGGAAAAAACCTGAAGTCCCCAGCCCTGATTTCCACCTGTCTGGAGCGTGCCTTGGAGGGAATCGGCTCCTGGCAAGGGGCATGTCTTGCGAGAACGGCGT
Organism: Alligator mississippiensis; assembly: GCF_030867095.1. NCBI lineage: Eukaryota > Metazoa > Chordata > Crocodylia > Alligatoridae > Alligator > Alligator mississippiensis. The sequence continues at coordinate 34,028,922 of NC_081839.1, read as the reverse complement.
GGGGCTGGCGTGCACGCTCCTGCAGCCCGGCCTCTGTCTTCAGCACGGGACCCCCGAGCAGGCTGCTGGTGCCAAAGGAGCACGGAGAATGGGTCGCCAACTCCACGCTTCTCCGGCACCATCGAAATGTCTTGGAGCACTTTTTTGCAGTTTCTCAGTTGGTCTAATAAAAAGTATCATCTCCGAACCAAGAGTGCTAGAGTTTTGCATTTCTTTGTGTCTCAGACCTACACCGCTACCAAATACACCCTTGGAGCCCTCGAGTGCACAGATGCCGGAGGAGTCTGGTGCGGGTGCTTAGACAGAGTATGGCCCCATGGGCACTAGCAGCCTTAGAGGAGGGCAAACTGGGCAACTGCCCACAGCCCCGCACTTTTGGGGACCACAACATTTTGCAACAATTTTTTTGGGGGGGGTGAAGTTTTTGCAAGGAAGTGGCTCTGTTTGCATTTTAACACTCGACTATTTACCTAATTCCCCCAAAGAATATTAAAAAGATCCACGATACAATTGTGGTGGGTTCATATTTACCTGGGTACCTCTAAGGGGCCCCTAATGACTCTCTTGCCCAGGGCCCAACAACCCTAAGGTCACCACTGCCTACGGGGAGGTGGGCAGATAACTGCCCAGGGGTTTTCCATCCGTTTCCCACTGACCTGCACCTCCGCCCCCATGTACGCACGGTGCAGGCGGAGGGGTCCAGTGCACGTGGGAGCTCGCCTCCCACCGGGGCAGGACTCTGATCGGCCACTGGAAAACCCACGTACTCCTAGTCATGCCCTTAGATCAGCCTTCAGCCATGCACAGCCCTGCTTGGCCCCACACAGAGCCTCACAAGCGTTCACCAAGCCCCCTTCCCGCCTGTCATTTACCTGGCTAACGTTTCCCAGATGATTGCAGCCCGCGTGCTGCACGGCCAGCACCCCGGTTTCATACACATCAAAGGGGTTCACTCCAGCTCTCTTTAGGCTCGCCGAAAAATATCACCATCCACCTTCCAAGCCTGGAGGCACGTCCTCATCCGCACCCCGGTTCCTCCGTGCCCCTTTCAAGCCAGACCCCGGATCAGATAAAACTTCTTCCTAATAAATAATAAAATAAATGGCCTTTTCCCCCCCTCTCATTTCTAAAAGAGCTTTCTGTCTGATGGAGGAGAAGCCTTTTGACACATGTTTGATAAGAGGTGAGGGATGGCTGGCAAGCCAAGGGAGGTGTATTTAACACAGCAGACACAACGGGCGCTTTGGTCGCAGTCGCTGAAGAGCGAGCGTTCACAAGTTTCAGAACAAACGTCTCTTTAGTTCACTTTTGTTGGGCTCCGGGGCGGCTACGTTTTATTTGCGTTCGGTGCGAGTGTCAGATATACCTTCCGCCCCTGGAAGGAAGCTCCTCCAGGCCTTCAGAAATCAAACAGCCAGGAAACATCCTGTTCTTCAGGGGTGAAAGAAGATGGGGTGACCACCTTCGAAACCTTCTGGTAATGAAGAAGTGCTCAAGGTGCGAACCTGTGGGTCCAGCTCCTCCAACCATCCTGTGGCACGCAGTGCCAATGCCATGAGCAGATGCACCCCGGGCAAAAGTTTGGCCCTGGCTCGTGGGGGACAGATCTCCCCAGGTGAGTGCTTCTCCTTTTCTATGACCGGGGGCTTCACAGCTAGCTAAACCTCGTGCACCGCAAATCGCTCCTTGCTGTGGAAGGGACGGCGCTGTCTTAGCACATCTGTGCATCGCGGGGAGCGTCTGGTGATGGCCTTCACTTCACGGGGACCCAGACAATGCTGCTGGGCAGAATTTAGGTGGCTCATGTTGGAGGGCCTGGTAAAAAAGGCCAACATTGGCAAGTAGCTGCAAGGTCCCTCTTCTTCTTGCATGAGTACCGTGCCTGCCTCCGGATGGAGGACTCCAGATCTTCGTGGCCAGGTCTATCTTCCTCAGGATTTCTGTGAGAAGGAGAGCGAGGTGCACGGGAGGAAGATCATTGACGATGCATAATGCCTGGCAGAGTGGCAAAGACACCCATGTGTTTAAATTTCAACGGGCCCTTGCTTTTCTGCTGCACTCATTTTAATGTGGAGTGGACAGACGGACCCACAGATGCAAAATGGTGTGTCCAATTAAAAACTTTTGCTGCCAAGTGGTTGTAAACTCTGACAAAAGCTTTCTTCACTTTAGTGACACGTGTGTGTGTGTGTGTGATTATCACACCGGGTCCAGTTCCATTGGTTCAGACTAATCTTGGGAGGATACAGTCAGTCCCTGCACAAAACGTTGTCATCTGTTAAACGGAGATTATTTAATTATCCTAAAAGCCACAATTTGGTAGGAAGCAGCTGCCAGTCTGTATCTCGTCCTCGAAGAGAGACCCCATCTCACTAGTTAACATCTAATAATATCATATACTTATATAGCGCCGTTCGTCTGGCTTCTCATGCTAAAGCAAGCCGGATGCAGGCTCTCTGCCCTTATCTCCAACGTGCTCCAGGGGCTCGGTTTTGCCTTCAGCTCCAGGATGACGACTGTAGTCAACAGCTCCACTCCTGGGGCACAACTGAGCTGTCCCTGGCAAAGATAAAGCTTGTTTGTTTAAGAGACAGATCTTCGACTGTGGCTGGTAAAAGATAATGGAGTGAAGAACTGTCTTCAGCGTGACCACCTTCGAGCCCAAGAGGGAGGGAGCACTTCTGTAGCCTCGCCTTCACCACGTGAACACGCTCACGCACAAAGTGCACGGGATGTAAAATGCATCCATAACACATTAAGTTAATAGACAGTCACATCATTTTCTCCTTGGAGAGAGAGAGACAGTCACACATGGCAGCAGCTAGTCATGTGGCTTGCTTGACAGATGTTAAGGAATATTTCAAGACAACTGTGTTAATTTTATAAATGCAATATGCATCTTTGTGGGCTGATTAGTAATGGTGCGCCTGGCCAAATGGTAAGGTAACGAGTGTTTCCTGCAGAAACAACAGGGAATAATTAATGAAAATCCCCAACACTCAGGCCTCCGACGGTCAGATAGTTCATAGGCTCCTGGACTGGAAAGGGCCAAAGGATTGTAAAACAGGCTGGAGGGCTTCATCCACTTCCTTTGAGCCCGATCACCTAAATGGGTCTTCCCAAAAGCCACGTGCAGTCGTGGTGCAAGGACAAAAAGACAAGGAGACTCCACCACTGCTAACGACACACGTGCCTCACCTCCAGTTGGAGGTGGCTTTATTTCTAATTCATTTAGCTTTCAGTTCCTGCTGTTGGTTCCTGTCCTGCCTGCCTTCTGCGAGGTTAAAGCACCCGGTAGCATCTCCCTGTGAAGTGGTTTACCTGCTGCGATCGAGTCATCCCTTCATCAGTCTTGCTTCTTCATCCCTCTTGCTGCTACCAGTCCTGTCCCCGCTGGAGACTCCATCCTCCGCACCTTCCACAGAGACCCCGAGAGCATCTCGGCATCACGGGAAAAGTCTGGTGAAGGCCTCCACTTCGCAGGCCTGCGTCTGGTTCTCAAATGACACTGCTGGGCAGAAATTGTTGGAGGGCCTGGCAAAGAAGGGTGGCATTGGCAAGGAGCTACAAGGTCCCTCTTTCTCCTGGACGAGGACCGTGCCTGCTCCCTGCCTCCGCATGGCTTTGGAGCATGAAGGCTCTGTTTTTGTTCACTTTTTTAGCCTCAACTAAAAAGCAGATCTCAAACCCAGTCATGGCATAGTCGGATAGCATGAGCTGCAGTGTCGAAAGATGCATTATGAATGCAAGGTGTAGGGAATAGAAATTATTAAACTCGCAGATAGCAACAGAGCTTCCTTTGTGCGCGGTGGAGATGGGAAATTATGCTGAAGCAATGCATTGCAAATCACCCAAAGAAAGGCAGAGAAGGGGCCTTTTATCCTCCAGGCCCTGAAGTTTTTCCGGTAGCTTTGTATGCAGAGGCATCCTTCAGGGAAGAAAGAGAAGCCAGCAATTTCGTGGCAGATTGGCAGGCTGTCCAGTGCCAATAAAGATATTTGTTTTTTCATAGAAGTGCTCACAGACTGAAATCTCGCTCTTGCGTTTTCCATTACAGAGGAAAATGAAACTTGGAATGCTTTCTCCATTAGCACTGCTTAGCCTCCGAGTGACGGCGGTGCTCGAGCAACTTGAAAGGAGAAGCACTCTGCTCCCGCAGGAAACCAGAGCAGACTTGCTGCGCGGAGCGTGTCTAGGATCCTGGGGAAGTGGGGTCCTTCATGGGATCGGGGCGTCGCGGGGCTGAGCCCCGCAGCTGCACCTAGCCAGAGACCGCCCCGGGGAGGTTGCAGCCCAGTGGGAGAAACTAGAGGGAGGGGAGGAAAAATAAGGCAACCCAATGTCTCGGGGTCCTGGGGAGCGACAGAGCGGGGAACAGAAGGGTTGTGTGGCAATCTGTGCCCCAAATACGCCCGTGTGACAGGAGCCCGGCTCGGCCTGTTGCACCGAACGTGCCCGTCGCACCACGCGGCTCATGACCATCAAGTGAGATACAGGCTGGAATCGCCCGGCCAGGCCCCCGAGGCAGCTTGAGGACACGTCCACTCATAAAAGAGATCCTTTGCACCCCAGCCCGCAAAGCACCCCCCTGGCAGAGAGCTCAGCTGCTTCCCTCTACTACCAGTTGCTGCCCCTTGCCAGCCTGTCTGGTGTGAGGACTATGCAATGCTGCAGGCTCTCAAATCCCACGGGTCTAAACAGTGGCTTTGTCGTAGTGACTCTGGTGCATCCACGGGTGAAAACCAAGCTCTGCAGATTGCAGCATGTTGCAAGCTCCAAGAGGATCCAGCTCCCACAGTGCAGAAAACCAAGCAAGCCAGCATGAGGGCTGAGCCTTGGGAGGGCATGGGCACCCAAGATCCTATGCATTGCATTGTATAGAGGTGTGCATGGGCATGGGTACCTGTCCTGCCAGCATAAATACCTCACACGCTATCCTCATTCCCCAGGAGCATGACGTGCAGATGCTTTGGCATCTCGTTTGTGATCCAGGAGAGGCATTCCTCACCTGACAGAGGTCCTGCCAGCTGGAGGTGATTGGCACTGAAACACTCAGGGTTTCCTGGCTGTTGTAGGACTGTGCAAGCTGCCCTAGGACTTGGAGTTGAGAGTTTGGGATAAACTCCAACCAGGCTCTGCCAGTTCCTTCCACTGTGGCTTAGGTCAAGTCCCTTAGCCTCTGTCCTTGTCTTAGGTCCTCTGACGTGTGGCTCAGAGCTCCCTTTCCCCAGGAAGGTTCAGCACATCATGCTGGTGTGGTCTGGGAGGGTGAGGACCAGGATGGGAAGCTCCCAAGCTCTGTTCCCAGCTCCCTCCCTCATCTGCAGTGGAGCCTTACTCAGGCTCCTTTCCTCCCTGCACCCAGGTCCCCTCCTCTGCCCGCCTCTCCCTGCCTGGTGCCATTCAGGGGGTCAGCTCCTGTGCGCGGATGTCCAGCTGCTGCCATCAGTGCACCCCTGGGCTTGCAAAGAAGGGTCCTGAGCTCTGAAACAAATTGTGGCTGAAGTGCCAATGTGGAGGGCACAGCCAGGCTGGTGGCATTGCTGCCGGCATCTCTCGATGGCTGGACTTGCACGCAGCACCGGAGCAAAAACGTGTCCTTGAACACCTTTAGCTTCTGGTGCTGGCTTCTCCAGCTCGAGGTGAGCCACTACCCAGCCCCACTCGTTGCAGATCCAAGGCAGAGAGGAAGAACATCTGTTAACACAAATGCTTTTCTAATTTCTTCTTAACTCTCACTCGGCATCTGTGTTAAACAAGCCCCCGTTCAGCTTGTACAGTATTTAATTCTGGAACAGATTCAAAAGGCGCTTGTGAGACGGGAGCAGGGAAGGGAGCGCAAGCTTCTAAATCTTTAATAATGCTCCGAGTCAGAACTTCTGCTGGGCTCCGTCCTAATCATACAGAAGAGAATAACCAGAGACAGAATTTCTTAATAACAAATACCTTTGCAGCAGCTCATTAAATCACTGCATTTCAGGAGCACAGCAGGACACTTGTGTGAATAAATAGTGCAATCTCCTAGTCTGAAGTATTTTCACATCTGAGTTATTTCCCTTGCATATGATCAGTTCCTTCCATTTTTCCTCCCCCACCCCCTTCGCAAATTATTTTAGCTGATGAGTTCAATTAACAAAGGCATTAGAGAGGCAAAGTTGAAAAAGCACTGCTCTTTCTTCTTCTTCTTCTTTAATGTTTTGCAGTTTAACAAATAGCTTTGCAAAATGGAGGCTGGGGGAGTGGGGAGCTTTATGCTGGTGATTTAAAGACAAAGCCGGTTTTGCTGCTGTTGCCTCTGTGGATGATAAAAGTGTGCCAAAAAACTGAAGGGGGGAGGGATGAAAGAAAGGAGGAAAGAAAGGAAGCCCCTCTTCAGGGTGTTTATCCAGCCAGCATGTTTGCTCGTTTCCTATCTCAGCTCATGCATAATGCCAATGAGATGGAAAGAGCCTGCTCCGCTACAAAGGTACCAGCAAACTGGAGGACACAGTATGGAGTCAACTGCAGTGAAATAAATGGAGCAAAAGGTTTCGTTCGACAGACCTGCAGGCTCTGCTCTGAGTTGGGGGAGACGAGCGGAGAGGATGAATCTCTCATCTGAAGACCTTGCCGCCATGAATAATAATGCACCGATGTACGTGCACGCACACAAGAGCGTGGGTGTGCAATGCATGTGTGTGGGGTACCTTCTCCTAGTGTGCCCACTTCTCGGTATGCCTTCTGCAAGGCTTGTGAATCACATAGCTCCTTCACTGGGAGGCGTGAGACTTGTTCTCAGGGTCGCGCCATGCACAATTCATGCTCGAGCTAGCCTCTCTGTGCCGACGTGTGTTGGCAGGGAAGGGAGGAGCGGGTCGCTGAGGGCTTGGACCTGCCACACCACGCGGCTCGTGACCATCAGAAGTCAGGGGCAGGCTGGAATCGCCCAGCCAGGCCCCCCGAGGATGCTGCAGAGAGGAGGAGGAAGAGGATGGGACCAAGGACCAACAACCCCAAATTTGCCTGCTGTTCAATGAGCGAAGGACACAGCGTGCGGGTTTCACTCCAACACCTTAGTTTCAAATCCGTGAACTGCTCCCTCCTCAGTCAGAGTCTTTGGAGCAGGGAAAGGACCAAGCAGCCTCTGCAAAAGGACCCATGCCCCCAAAGACCGTCCTTGCCCCTTGTTAACCGGGCGGCGTGCCCCCCAGGGCAGGGGGGTAGAGCAGAGGGAGGAGACCCCCGGCCTCACCACTTCAAACACAGCCTTCCCTGCCTCCCGGCAGGCCAGCATGAAGTCCTTTTCCAGCCTTGCTGCCTTTTTTTTTTTATATGATAGATATATATACATTTTCCAAATGACCTTTTTTCCTCCCCCACAGACTGGCGCAAGTGAGGTAATGCATTGGAGATGTGAACTTTAGCGGAGCGGTAACATAAAGCCTACAATAACGCTTATTCAATGGTTCAAATATCTTAGCAGCTCACATAATGCCATCAGAAAATTCCCCTCTCTAAGTGCACTTCATCATCCAGCAGTGACCTAGTTGCCAATCCTCTAAAGAGACTCAATTATTTGGGAGTATGGATTTGCCAGACGCGGGCAGGCAACCGCTGCATCTGGCAGCCTGCGGCACGATGCCCCCACTCCCCCCGGGCCCCAAATCCAACCTTGTGCCCATCCCTGCAGTTGCTCACAGGATAAAGGTCCCCATGAAGCCAGAGCCGTCTCCTCTCTCTGCTGTCCAGAGTCAGGAGCAGGGAATGGTCCCTGCTAAAGGCCTGGAGGCAATTTGGGGCTAGGGTCCAGTCGTGCGACATAGGGTCCAGCGCATGGGTAGGGAATCCTCCTAGCCCAGCCTGGCGCCAGGGCCGTGCGGTTTGTAACCCCAGCCAGTTCAGATCAGGGTCTCGCCCTTTGGAGATCTGCTAAACAGCGGCCAGGTCCATCAGGCAAAGCTGCCTTGGAGAACAGGAACGTGGCACATCGACTAAACTGTCTGCGCTGGCTGCGGTTCCAGCGGCTGTTGCACTAGCAAGAAATTGAGGTCCACTGTTGACCCCAGTGGGTCCCTGCATCTCCTCCTTGCTCCCATCCAGACGAGGAAATTCAGGCAGGCAACGGACAGAGCAACGTTTCACAGGAGCGAGGACAGGAGGGGACACAACTGGCGCCGGCTGGTAGCACCCGGGAGCGCTGATGGAGCGGGCATGCACTGCTGAGGTTCAGGAGACCGAGTGCCCTGCACAGCTCATCTCCCTGGCTGACACTAAAGGGGAATTTAGGGAAACAGCCACACGCAGATCTTCCCTTTGCAGATGGACTTGGGGCGGGGGGAGAGGAGAGGGCTGCGTCCTTGCTCAGCGGCAGTGATGTGCAGAGGAAGGGCACTCTCATGGGTTAAGGTACGAGCATGGGATTGAGGATTTCTTCTTTTACTTCCCTGCTCTGCCACTCACCCCCTGGGTCACCTTGGTCAAGTCACTTAGGATTAGAGCCACAATATTTTCAATGCCCAGAGCAATGGGCCTGAGTACCACGATGGATGTGGGGCCTAGCCTCTCCATACCTCAGTTTCCTGCCTGTTAAGCAAGAAGAAGTGTCCTTCTGGCCCGCGATGAGGGGCCACAGGGAGAAGTGAAGTACACAGAAGATTGCGAGGGAGGTGAGGAGAGGGTTTGCAGCGGGTGCAAGCATTGTCGTGACTCCCGTCTCCGGGAAAGGGGAGTCTCCATCCCGGCATCCCATTCAGGCCTGGAAAGCAGATCGCCCACCTCTAAGAAAAGCAGTGATCCCGCAGCACAGCCTGCCGGGATCTGTGGGAAGGAGCCAGTGCGCGGCACTGAGAAAGTGTGATATTGTGACAGTCAGTAATTTATACCCTTCCATGTGACGTTTTATATTAAGCATTTCCCAGCACAGTCTAATTACAAGGTAAATAAACGGGCCCTCCCTTACAGTTAATTTGTTATGTAGCTTTATTACCAACAAGAGAGAGACGACACAAGAAGGATATTACATACAGTGTTGCTGGTAATTATTTTTATTACTTCGTGTGAGTTTTATAGTGGCGGTTGGGAGAGGTTTTAGTCACCACTTTCGGATTCAAAGTAATTAATGTTCTTGGAGGGAGACCTGAAGTAAGAGCGAAGAGGCGCGGGGGTGTTACACGGGGCCAGTCGGCCGCGCTGCCCTGTCCAGCGGAGCCCGATCTGGGAAGGCCCCGAGTCCCGGGACATGACCGATCCCTTGGGAGGCCAGGCCAGCGTCCACAGCGAGCGGTGCACAAAGGAGCAATGCTTTATCCCTCCCGGGGCCTTTATTCCTCCTTTCTCAAAGCTCTCCAACTGCAGCGCTGATTTGATTTCCCCCTCTGCCCCACGCGGTGGAAGTCCTGCTGCCCATCAGTGACATGCACGCAGGCACCTGCCCCACGTCCCCTCCTCTCCGTCTCTATCGTCCTTCCACTTGGAGCAGTCAAGGCACGACTTGCTGCCGAGTCCCTCCAAGCTGCTCTTTAATCAGCCGGCGGGAAGCTGCAGAGCAACATAGTTCCCCGGGGACAGCACGCCGGAGACTGGCATGTCACACAATGTAAGAGCACATCACAGGCTGTAACGATTCAATCCGTGGCCGCGGAAGATAAAGCTAAACTTGGGACTCCACCATTTGGGGAGAGAAGCTCGGCGGCCGAGGTTACAGCAAAGTGTCCCATCAGGGGACCCACGTTATCGGAAGAAAGACAAAGAAATAGATGTCGATTCGGGCCGGCAGAAGTGCAGGGAGGGGAACAGCACTGGGGACGTGTCCCAGCACTGAGCTCGCTCACCCCACCTGCACAGAAGTGCAAGGCCGTGGTTTCAGTGTGCTCGCTTCTGTTTTACGCTTGTGTAAATGGGAAGGGAATTGGGCCTCGTGCCTCTTTCTCCACCGAGTCCAGAGCTGTCACGTGTGTGTGAGCAAAGTGCACTGAACGAGCAGCTTCCCCAGCTGCGTGGCAGCAGAAGTGTGAGCCCCTTGTTGCTGCATCTAGGCTATCCTCTACGCAGGGCCCATGGAGGTCTCCGAGCATGTTGTAATGAAACTGGCTGCAGAAATTCACCTTTCAGCTGTATTTTTTAGGAAAGCTTATTGGGATATAGATTTGTGTCTGCTTTGCACAGTTAAGCTGTTGGACTAGCTGCAGCAGGGTAGGACGAGGGCAAACACCTTAGGAAGTATCCACAAAGAGCTGGATGCTTATTGGTGTGAGAATCAGGACTGTAGCTGGGATAAATGTTGTGAAGGTCGTGCATCCTCACGCTTGAACGTATGCCTCGGTCACATCCTGGAAAATACCCGCCCTTCACTACGGTATGAGGGCAGCCAGCTGGGCAGGCTCGGTAGGCTTTCCATTAGGACAGGGGCATTGCCCGAGAGGGGTGGATTAGCAGTCTGGTCTGGAAGGGCAGTTTCTCTGGACAACAGTGCAAGGAGGTGTGTAACTCAGCCGTCCTTTAAGAGGATGTTTCCGATGCACAGCAGGATGCACGGAGCAGGCTCGGGGGAGCAGGACTTTGCAAGCCAGACGGCTGCTGTGGCCAGTCCGTGCAGGCCAGGGTGGGGTGCTGGCAAGCGGGGCTGGACCAGTGAATCGCGGTATCTTGCGGACCCAAGGTCCACGCAGGGGGGCAGCTGCAGACCGCGGGCAGCAGTTCACCCTCCGATTCCCCAGCGCAGCTGTGCGGCAATTTAAGGATAAAGGTCCCATTCCTGTTTGCACAGGGGAGACTGCTTTTCACTCCAGATTTGCTCTGTTTTCCAGCATTTGGCCCTAAAAGCAAATGAAACATATAAGCAAGCATCTTCTTAATTCTCTGCCTAATGAAAATATATATATAGCTATCTTTGCAAAGGCTGATGGGTTCTTGGAATTGTCTATTAGTGAATTTTGCTTCTGTAAATCTTTCTCTTTGCATGTGCTAATTGGTCTTGGCATTAATTAATCTGATTTCATTATATTCGCTTTAATTTGTCAAGATATCATTTCTTTATTGGGCAAAGAAATGCTTTAGAGAATTGTCACAATTGGAATAATTTCCCCCCTCCCTTTAAAGTTACCAAGAGAAGTCATTATCAATTAAGCTGATTTGCATAAGCATTAGGTTAATCGTTTTAGTTTAGCCAAATTTGTGGAAATTTACATAGTAAATTGACCCTCCACATTTTCACTTAAACATATAAAGCGCAAGAGAGAATTGCGTTGGAATTGGTAATGAAATGGAGTTTATTTTGCATGGTTCTCTTACTAAACGGGTCTAATTAGACCAAGTAATTTTTTATTTCATCCATAATTGCAAAACAAATAAGCTCTTTGGCAGTTTCTTTCCTCTCCCTTTGCCTGTGTCACATGGATGGGGAGCGTTAATAGGAAAGTCGTGTTCTCCTAATTAAGCCCCATTTGATGTCTGCACATTCTTCCGTCAGAACCTCTTTAGTTTCTTCTAGGTGTTCTTCTGCTTGAGTTACTTAAGCTTCCTGGAACACCTATTAATAGACAACTCCCCCAGACTGATCTGCCTGAATTAAAAAAATAAAAGTCTGGTAACTAAGCATCACAGATAAGCCAGACCGTGTTTTCAGGGAATTGCAAGCTGGGTCTCGACTCCATCTCCCTCCCCGGAAGAATTCAAAGAGGAAGAGAGAAAAGCTGTTGACCATGAAAGAGTTGGTGTAGCACCATGCAGCCATTAACATATGCACACATAGTACCAGCCCCCAATTTTCCTGTTTCAGCTTTGCTTTCGGTGTCTACAGCTGCTTCCTTTTCCTTTCTGTCCTGGTACTGGGTGAGTATCAAGCTTGGACCTTCTCCCAGGAGCATGGCATTCACCTGGATGGCTCCCTCCTTCCCTCCAAAGACAGATTATCACCTCAATCTGTGAGCTTGATGCATGGGGATCCTCTTTCCACCCCATCTCCTTTGTCGTTGTGTCTCCACTCCAACCTTTCTATATGGTCTGTTCCCAATACCCGGCACAGGCCACTGCTTCTGGTGTCGGTGTTGCCAGATCTTGTGGGGCACATTGTGGTGCGACAGGGCATCTCGGGAGACGATCCATGGTTTGCTTCTCCTGACGAACACGCTGGTCGGTTGTGTAAAGGCCCCATGATTGCATGAGAAAGTTGCATCCCATGTGTGTGCAGCACCTAGCACACTGGAGTCCCAGCCCATGAGTGTTATAAATGCAGAGCACCAACAAGTTGGATGACTATGCACAAGCCAGCCCTGTCCTTGCCTCTGCTCCCAGACAGGGGTAACAGCTGAATTTGCCCCAGGACCCCCCTGAGATGTCAGGGCCCCTTCTAGTGCTTGCTGATGTCAACGAAAGTCACCCCTGGCCCAGCTGCCGTGCCAGCCCACAGCTTGGGCTGTGCTAGGTACCATGAAACCAGCACAGTGCCATCACGGTGTGATGGTTTGACCTAGTCGGGTGCCATTCTCTTTGGACTACATCATCCTTTACGGACGCGTACAACGAACGAGACTAATAGGGTTACACCAGGGGAGACCTCAGCTTAATACCCATCAGCATTGCTCGGGGAGCCTGACACTGAGGCCTCCAGCCATTGCTCTCCTCCTCTTCTGCACTGGGGGACCCAAAAACACTTCATCTGCACTCTCATTGCACCTCTCAGGCATCGCAGCCACCGTGCAGATAGGGGAACTGAGGCACAGAGCTCAAGCAACGTTTAGGACTGCAAAAAAATAAAAAAGAAAAGCTCCACCTGCTACCACAGATGGGTGACATAATTGTTTGCAGGGTCGCAATGCGGGCCTGAGGCCGAGTTCATGGTAGAAACCCAGCCCCGTGTCCTCAGCTCTGCCATCAGCCTTTCTTTGCTAAGGTGCAGTCTGCCGGCGGCGCCTCCTGGAAGCGGCACAGAGTTTGAACTCTGCACCAATTAACTAGCGTAGAGTTAATATTAGCTGAAAAGACTAGTCTGCCACTCTGTCCTGATGAAACCCATTTGCATGTGCAGATGAATTCTCATTAGTCAGTGCGAGCGCCGGGCACCGCCAATGCGCGGGGAGCAGATTTGCAGCGGTTCCAAAAATGGAGCGAGCCGCGGCCGCCGCTGACACCCAGAGTGGCCCCGACACTCATCCTGTTAAAGAGGCAAAGTAGAAATGGCATTTCTGAGCAAGCCTGATAGTTCACCCGGTGCAAAATCCATTGGGTTGTGACGCACTGTATTCCAGAGGCACTGACAGAATTAAACAAATGTTAATGTATGCGACTCGCTCGCCTCCGCCTGCCCAGACAATGAGAGAGAAAGTTTGCTGCTGCACTGAGCGGGGCTGTGACCGGGGATGGGGCTGTGCCAGCCAGCTCTGCGGCTGCCTCGCGTCCTCCCCTGGCTCTCATCCACCTGCTGGACCAGCGATTTGAGCCCGCACAACCTCTCCTGTGTGCCCACCAAGTGGGCACGTCGCATTGGTGGCAGCTGGCCACGTCTGTCGTCCTGCTAGAACCAGGTCGGTAGCTTTGGCCCAAGTCTCCCCTAGCTTTCACCTTTGCACCCAAGCTCAGGGAGGCAGCCCTGGACAGCCCCGGTTGCACTTACTTTGCCCAAGCATAGAGGACACTGCAAGGAGTGAGGTCTCCCAGCCTACGCACTGTACAGAGTTCTTCTTCCCCCACATTTTTTGGCCTTGAGTGTTTTTAACGACAGCCTTCATGGTTTGATGGAGGATTTTACACTAATGCAAGGCATTACCTAGTTAATTTGGCTAGAATAGAGTGTAATTTTGCACGGTCAAAGTCATTGCTACTTGAGCTAAAAGTTCCATTACGGTGCACTGCCCACCTCGCTATTTCAGAGCACAGTGAGATAAGTAGCATTTTATTAATGGGTGTCCTCGGGAGCTTGTTTAAAGGATGGCTCCTTGTCTGCATGGGAGATGAATGTGGGAGAAGAGCCAAGGCGCTGAGGGGTGGTGGGAGCAGCTGTCTAACGTTGCAGCCGCTCTCAGCCCGGGTGGGATCTGCGTGCCGCAGTGAGTGTGAAGTAGGGTGCCTGCTCCCTGGGACGCTCCTGCCACGATGAGCCGGGCTGGGGAATGGCTGCAACAGGTGACGTTTCGACTCCTGGGTGCTCTCCAGACCGGGCAGCATCCAGTCCCCGCCGCTGCTGGTAGCAGATCCAAGTGCAATGGTAAATGCAGGGGGGTGTTTCGTGGGGGCCTTCGGGATTGTTTATTGACCTACGCCATTTCATATTTTTATCAGTAAAACTGGAAGAGAGCATAAAACCAGAGTAGATCAAGTTTGCAGATGACACAGGGATCAGCAGGATTGTAAATAATGGAAAGAGCAGGTCAGCGACACGGAGCTGTCTGCATCGCTGGAACAAGCCGGCAGCGTGCGGGGGCAGGCGACACGGCCAGACCGAGTCAGACTTTTCAAGAAAAAAAAATGCCAGACCCACTTATAGTGGAAAAGCATCTCTAAGAAGGACTTGTGGGTTGTACGGACTGGATCCGAGCTCTGAGCTGGACACTGAGACCTTAATCTTCTGCCTGGGATTTGTTCTCTCTGTGACCCCAGAAGCTCAACATGAAACTCAAGCAAAGTAATCACCTCTTCTCCCTCCCCCAGTCAGATCAGGGATGCTACAAGATAGGCCTGCCTTGGCTTGGATCTTGGCATGAGGTCCTCCTTTTGAAAGCTTTCCAGCCCTCAACCATTTGGGGTTTCATAAGAAGTCCTCTGCACAGCTGTAGAAACAAGTGTTGGCCAGATGGCACACAGCTGACAAGTGACTAGTTATTCTGAGTGCACGAGGGCTTGCTTCGCACACTTGAGACGCCCAGTAGAAGTCTGGCTCCAAAGTGGGTAGCGGATACGCAGCATTTTCTGCAATTGAGCGTCTTGGAGGCATCTCCTCCAGGATGACCCATTGCCCCTTGTTGCACACCCTGTTCCTTCTCTTGATGAACTCACTGAGCTGCCTCCACCCTTTGCTTGTACTCCCTGATCCAGTCCTATGTGCTCGGTTAGGATTTCTTTATGGAGCATGCACTTGGGAAACCCACTACAATGAGAGAGAGTGTGAGCTAAAGACAGTGTGCCAGAGCCCAGGGAGATGGGGGAATGAATATGTGGGCAGGGAAGGAAGACAAGACATGGAGGACAAGTCTAAGGCTGTGAAGAAGCCAAAGCATTGGTAGCCTTGTGAGATAGAGAGAGAGAGACAAGTGAGGGCTATAATAGCATAGGCAAAAAGTCTCATCCATAAAACAGTGTCAGTGTAAAGTGGTGAATGGACCTCATGGTTGCATTGGCCCATGACATGGGATACTCGGGGAGGATGCATGCAATCATAGCAAACGCGGGTTGGAAGGGACCTCAGGAGGTCATTGAGTCTGACCCCCTGCTCCAGCCCCAACTGCATCATCCCAGCCAAGGCTTTGTCCAGCCAGGTCTTAAACACCTCCAAGGATGGAGATATCACTACCTCTCTGGGTAGCCTGTTCAGTGCTTTACTACCCTCCTACTGAGAGAGGAGGAGACCTTCATCCTGTTCTCACCCCAGCGAGGCTGGGATGAAGACGAGGACCTCCCCTCTCACCCAGAAGACTTTCCAGAATAACCTTCCTCTTCCCACCTTGGGTCCCAGCTGTGCTGGCTGTTGCTGCTGCCGCCGTCGTAGTTGTGCCCAGTTGCTGCTTCAGCACGGCACGGTCCCAGGCACTGTATAAACGCTGCCCGAAGGTGGCCCGGCTCCACCGCAGATGGCAGGTCACCCTCACCCCACACTGGGTGTGCGCCCTTCGGCCTTCTGCGATGCAGGGATGTGGTCCGGACAAGGCTGCCCTTAGACAACATCAGAAACATTCCTGCCTGACGGTGCAAGGGAGTCTCCGAGGACCTCCAGGGCAGCAGCAGAGGAGTTATAAATGGAAGAGCATCTCCTCGAGCAGAGGCATGTCAAGGTGGCACGGCTGCTGCTTTGTTCCTCCTTTCAAGACACTTTTGCTGGCACCGTGCCGGTACAGGAAGGGAGCAGTAGGGCGCGTGTAAACGGCCTCACCAGGACTGGGTGCAGCATGGAGCTATTGTGGGGTCTCTGTCCTTCCTCTTCTCCACCCGGTGCCCGGGGCAGGAGGGCAAGCCCACCCTGCTTTGTTGCTGTGCCGACACGCTGGCTTTTCATTCACCTTCTTCCCCGTCTTTGCACATTGCAAAATCCCCAGCCTGACTGCTCTTCCCTGGCCCTCTGCACCTCAGTTCAGCTGCTGCTTGTGAGCTAAATCCCTTTAATGTGAAGGTTGTTTGTTTTTCAAATTCTCCTGTATTCATCCCCACCATCCTCCTGCACAACAACACAGACAACAAAGTAAACCAACCTTGCACAAATTGTCCTGATTCCTGACTTATGAGCAGAGACAGCTGTGACGGATGCAAGAGAAATACCTTTCGTCTGGTCTACAAAACCCACGTTAATCTCCACGCCGAACCAAAGCCGGGCCTTCCTGATCACATGCCTGTGCTGCCGGAGCGGGCGACGTGGCTAATACTTTGGAGCCACTACAGATGCCTCAGAAAAGGCTCTGCCATGGTAGCAAACAGCTGGTGCATCTAATCCATTTTCCAAGCGCATTTGCAAGATACATAATTAAGAGTTCAGCTGAGGAGGGAAGTAAAGCAAACCATTAGATTTGTTTATAACATTACAGCTAGTGTAAGGCCCACTCAGGACCTGCGTTCCTGGCAGAAGACATTATGGCGCTCCTGAAGAGGTGGCCCAGGGACTTCGTGATGAAGTCTGCATAATATTAATTTTGAGTAAATATTTGCAATCTGGGCTCTGCTATAATTAAGCACAAAGAAAGGATCCTGCAGATTTCATGTGCTTTAATTGTCAGGTCGCTTCAGCGGGTGAGCCCCTTCTTCTGCTTGCCATTGCCGCCGCTTGTTCTGCTCTGCGCTGCACTGGAGGAACGAGCAAGAGGGTGATGCACCCTCTGCATTGCAGGGTGTTTGCCCGCTGCTCGTGGAGGAAGCAGGAGTATCTGTTGCTCACTAGCTATTCCCTGCAGACGGCCAGAGCAATGCCTCTCCTTTGCCTAGCTGAGGTGGTGCAAGCTAGTGGCAAGAGCCCCCAGGTTACAAAAGCAGGGCCAACTTCAGCCCTGCTCGTCCTCTGAAAAGAGGAGCAAGCGCGAGCATAGGTCTTCTTCCAGAAGCACAAGACCCTGCTGGGACGAGGGGCTGGGAAACCTCTTGCCGGCTCCGGGGGAAAGCCCGTCCCTCCACTCCCGGACAGAGATCGGATAGCTCTGCTCCACCTCTGGGCAGCGATGCGGTGCAGCTTGTGGGCCGAGGTGTTCCTTGGGGAGGACCCAAGACGCGGCTGTAATCAGAGCGGATTGGGAAATCTTGGTGGATTTACCAAAGCAGCAAGATGTGTGTCCCAGGACTGCTCCAGGTACCAGTCAGGGCTGCCGGACACACACGTGCCCCGTGGTTTTCTTTTCAGACCTCTTACACGTGGTCCTTGCAGCCAGCTGTCATTGCCCGCAGCCCTCACCTGGCCTAGACTAAGGGCTAGTGCCTACATGAGCCTGCCCAAATTGGAGAGGGTCTCCCAAACTTGAGAAGTAAGAGACAGGCCAGGGCCCTGTGCATCCACATGCTTTCCATCCAGAGGCCTGAACCAGCCAGCGCCGCCTGGAAGACGGGGCAGAGCCGGTCTGCACATCAGGAGGGGCGAGGGGACTTCAAGGTCTGCTCTCTCATCCCTTCCCTTCCCATCCACATGCCAGGTACGAGCACGGCGAGAAGAACAGCCAAGTCAGCCGCGCCGGAGGCGCCCTGCGACCGAGAGCCCCCTCCGCAGCAGCACATTTGTGGAAATAATAAAAAACCAGAAAGCTGGGCAGGGGCGGGCGGGGGGAGCGGCTGGGAATGAGAGAGCGAGAGAGGATGTGTAATTTACTTCAGCCCCAGGCAGCAGCAGTGCCGTCGCAGGCAGCAGTGGCAGCAGCTAACGTGCTGACAAGTTGTATGTGTTTTACATGCCCATTAACTCGCTTACTCAATAAAAAATGCATAGTTACCACAGCTTCAACATGTCACGGCGGCACGTGGCACTTCAACTGCTTCGGAGACATGCAGCGTCTTGCGGAGAAAGGCACTTATCAGCCTGCCGGGGGAATCGGCAAAGGATGTTTTAGGCAAAATGCAAGGGTCTGACAGGCTGTGTCCATGGGTCCAGGCTGTCTCGGGTGTCCTGGCGTGTCTAGGACACGCGTGTGTGCCACGCTCTCTTTTGTGCAAGATCCTAAAAACATATCAGGTCCTGGAATGACATGGCCTCTACTCAGGTCTCTGCGCGAGGGGGGTTTCTGTATTTCTGGCGCGGGATGGTTGCGGGGAATTTGAGCAGAGCCCCGCGCGGCGCCCACAGTAGGTTGCGAGGGATGGTGCAGTAGGCGGGAGGCCCTCCCCTCCGCTCGATCTGGGCACCGGGGTCTGGGCTGAAACTGGTTTCCATCTGGCCTCGCGGATCTCTTGGGCGGAGGGGGAAGAGGAGCTTTAATTAGCCCGTAGTGATGCTCCAGCTGTTGCAGCGTGTGGTGCCAGCTGTTTGGGCTCTGCCGAGGCACTGCGGCAGGCCCCGTTCCTGTGTGTGCACAGCTGTAATCGGTCAGACTTCGGCTCCCATCCCTGCATTAGCAGCCGCGGGCTTGCAGAGGTTGGGGAGAGCCCGGGGTCCCGTATGTGTGGAAAGGGGGTCCTCCCCTGGACTCACTGCCCTGCTGCCTGCTCCCATCCCAGCCTGAGCTCCCGACCACTTTGCTCTCCCCAAGCCCCTCGGTTGTTGCTGGCTCTCCCTCCCCGCTCTGCCATTCCCATCCCCCTGCCTGGCTCTGCTAGTGCTTTTCATAGAAAGCATAAAGCGGGGAGGCTGGAAGGGATTTTCAGAGGTCACCTAGTCCTTGGATAGGATCAGCCCTATTCAAACCGCCCTATACAAATCCATCATCTCAACTCAGTCTGCAGGCAGGCTCCTCCAGCCAGGCGAGGCAGAGGCAGCACGGTGGAAAGGCTGCCAGAGGACGGGAGGGTTTGCTCTGCACCCGTGGTCATCGCGGTGTCCCGGTGCTTCTTGACCGGCCATGGGGTCCTCCCAGAGCCCGAGGCGACCCCATCCTGAGCATGGGCCTGCGTCCGTCTGCCTGGGTGCTGGCTTCTGCTTCAGCCGGCATAGCCGGGGCAGCACCCTGCACCCCGTGCCAAGCAAGGAGACGACTTTTTCTGCAGACACCCCTCTCGCCGCGGGAGCAGCGGTCAGTCCGGGGCCACCCCAGCCCCCCTGTCCCCCACCCACCGGGGACATGCCTTCAGTTAGTTATTTATTGCAAGCGGCTGCCCAAGGGCCTCACTTGTGGCAAGGATGCTGTTTAGCCAAGGGGCCGGGGGAGCCTTCACCTGGCTGCGTCGTATTTACGATGCCTGGTTAAAGATCATTAAAGCCGTTGTTAACGGCGCTGACTGACAAGGAGAGTGGATTAATATTAGAACACCCTGTCAAAAGTGGTGAAAAGGCGGGATTGATTTTATAGGGAGTTTAGTCAGAGCTCTGTGCAAAGCCCTTGGGGGGTTACACTGCAGTGAATCAATCTCCTACATTAGCAAGTCCCTCTGGGAATAGTCAGCTTCACTGTTTATTACAGCCAAGGCTGCATATAATAGATATGGCATTCGCTTTCTTCTCCTCTCCCCCTTGCCCTCTTTCTTCATAATTTGCTACTTGAAATGGCAGCCACGTAGGCGATCAGTGGAGATAAGCGGGTGCAGGGGTGCCGTTGGGAGCCGCAGACCTTGCCAGTCCTGATGTGTGGCTCTTCCAGCCCCGGCCCTTGCTCTCCCCTGGCGCAGTGGCTGTCTGTGGGCATTGCCCAAATGCCCAGCTCTTCCCATGCCAGTCCTGGATCTTCCCAGAGAGGCGAGGCTCTGCCGATGCCCCTCATCCCTTGGCCTCCGTGTGGGCAGGAGACATTTGCCGGGAGGACTGCTAGCACCATTGCAGGGTAAAGCCGTCGGGAGCTTTGCCCCGATGCTGTGACTCCAGCCGGCGCCAGGGAGAATTGCCAGTGCTACCGGTGGCGAACGCGGCGAGCGGTGTCCCCCAGACCTGAGCAGTGCTCGTCCATCAGCGCGCTCTTGGGCCGGTCTTGCCGTGCCTGGCATGATAGGCAGCTTCCCAAATGCCCCTCTCATCCCAGTGTCTCACTGGGGCTTTTGTTCTTGTTTTTCTTGAATGTAGGGTTTTTCCTATCCACATCCGGCTCCAGCCGGCACCAAGGGCTTTTTTTTTTCAATTGATGGTTGAAAGGGAAATAGTTTCAGCTTTTCAAAGTCTCGTTTCCCCTGCCACGCAGCATCAGTGGGCTATACTATTGCCTTCCACATGGCTGCACAGACACAGACAGCTGTGTTGATGACAATCCTCTTGGTACGAGTCCCGAGCCCTCTCCCGTGTACCAGGGTTCCCTGCTTTTGATGTCTTCTACTTAGAGATGCAATTTGCAAAAGGGCAGGTTGTTGTTTTTGCTTTTCCTCTAGGTGCCAAGCAGACTTGAGGGCATTGATTATTTTTTATTTTGGGGTCAACTAGTATCTGATGCACCTTGACAGCTGTCATCCTGGTACCTGAGTAACAGAAATAATATGCACAGAGCAACATCTGCCATGGGGGGAGCTCGGAGAGCTTTTGCAGACATTAATTAACAAAGCTCCATAACACTCAGGTAGGGAGATGTTTTGACATCCCTTATAACAGAGTGAGATCCAAGTGGAGGAGTGATGTAGACACTCCCGCGCTCTCCAAAACCCAATCACCGCCACTTAACCGCTTCAGTCGGCGGCGAGGAGATGGCGAGGCTGTCAGCCACCCGCCAGGCGCCTGTAACACCAGTCCCACCATCCAACCAGTTGCTTTTACTGCAGTGCTCTCCTTTTCCAGCCCCTTAACATGCAATCCCCTTGGCCTGTCCTCTGCAGACTGATTTCAGAGCTGGGCGGTGTAGGAGCTGCGCCCACCACACCTGAGCCACGTGCACTCTCAGTGCGGGCACGGGGGCAGTTCATAGCCCACAATGTTTGCCCAGGGTGCCTATAATCCCTGCAGCTGCATGAGCATGAGTCTGAGTACCCCAGCAAGGGACTAAGCCAGTGGTATGTGGAGTCAGCTAAGTATTTTCATCCACCTCTCACCTTTTAGACTTGCCACATTCGTCCCCGAGAGGTTGAAAGGCAATTGTGCTTTGTAAAGAGGCTCTGTGGGTCCTTAACCCCTGACGGTGGATCAGGCTAGTTCCACTGGCAGGTGAAAGGGAGTGCTCGTTTCTAATTGCCAGGGCCATCAGCTCTCCCTGGGATGTGAGAGGCAGGCCGGGCTCTTTTGTGCATTTTCCCTAGTCACACTCTGCACCTGAGATGCGCGAGGCACATGATTGATGCCAGGCAGGGCAGGGAGAATCAGGCTCACTGACTTGCAATTACCAGCTAATGAGGGAGAGGGTGAGGAACAGGTACTGTGCCGAGAGAGGTAACTGCAGAGAGGTACCTGCTGCATGGAGACCGCTTCTTGGAAAAATTGATGGGGTCGCTGCATATAGGCCACTGTCTCCATTTGATTGCATCCTGCAAACCTTTGGATCTCACTTTTGTTCTGAACCAGCAATTCTCTTCAAACACAGGCTGGGGTGGGCTGCTTGGGCCGTCGAGTCCAGCCCCCTGCTTGCACAGGCAGCCAAACTCTCTCACCCACCACCACCAGGCACAACCCCAGGGAGAGAGGGCTCTGCCCCAGCCCTCCTGCGGCAGTGGCCGAGGAGCAGTCCAGGCTGTACCTCCACGGGCTTGCAGAGCATCTTGCAGAAGGGAGCCCCGGGTGTGACAAAGGCCCCTCCGGGGCTGGATGCATTACAGCAATGCATGTTAGGTGCTTTGGACTAATTGCAGCAGAAAGCAGTGAAGACCTGTATTTTGGGGCTGCCATGTACGTTGCTTGGACCGTACTTCCACGGGACGCCTGGTTCTTAAGGCTGTCAGGAGCGGCATTGCTAAGGACAAAGGCCACAGCTCCCCCGGTCACTTTGGGCCATAACTGCAGGTGGAGCAGGATGATAGACAGGGTCAGAGGATGAGATAGAGCCCAGGTGGGGCATCTCGAGATGCAGGAGCCCCAGGGCACAGAGGAACGATGCCTGAGACGTGCAGCTTCGGGTCCGGCCCCAGCGAGGCGGTGCACAAGCGCGCTCTCAGAGCGAACCGTACCCAACCCATCATAAATCCTGCCAGGAGATGGACCGTGACGCCCCGTGTTTCATTTCCTCCCTCCCCGCCCTCGCGAGCCATGAAATACAGCACCATCGTGGCCTGGCGTGGGGCGTGATTTGATAAGGAAGGGAAATATATTTAGCAACCAGTGTGCACAAAAAAGCAGGCTCTAAATGCAGCCAGCTCCCAGGCTCGCCGCTGCTGATAAAAACACACCAGCCGGGATCAAGCCGAGTGAAATGGATGTCTTCGCCAGCTGAAATGTCGTGGGACAGATAGTGCAAGGAGGGAGGGCATGCGCGCTGCAGGATAAATGGGCTGGGCGAGAGCTGATATAAATGTCATCGCTGCATATGGGTGCAGGAAAGCCGGGGAGGGTGATAGAGCAGTACCAAACCACCCTCCCGACATGCCGAGGCTTGCACGCAGACAGGCTCCTTGGCACTGATTGCCAGGCCGCGATCCACTCCTGGCGTGCCCGGCAGTAGCTCACCGCGCAATAAAAAGGGGAACCCGATGCTTCCCCAAGGGCCTGTTGGTTCGGGGTGCCTCCGGGGTCCGGTGCATGGCTGGTGACAGGGTTGGGGCCCCACTATGTGCCCACAGCTCGGTTGGGCTTCGGAGACCTCCCAGCATCAGACCCCAAAAAACAGTCGCCCCATAACACCGGCTGCTTCTGCAAAGCCAGTTGCTTGCGCGGTCCATCGCCGCTCGGAGCCGGGCCATCCCCTCTCCCTCCAGTCGGTCTCCGGAGGGCCCTATTCCCAGGCTGGCAGCTGCTCCAAGGAGACTAATTGGCTAGCTGAGGAACTTCCAGCCACAGATGAAAGGCTATAAATAAATATTTTGATATTAAACATCTTTATTAGAAAGCATCAATGTTTTATTAGCATGGCTGCTGCCTTCTGGCTGTTTGTTTTCCGCCTGGCTCAGCCGTCTGCAGCCTCCTCGCCCCCCATCGCATCAGAAGTTGCTGGGAGCTACAGGGAAGGGCTTTTCCTGCTACTGTCTTGCATTCATTGCTAAATAAAAGCATCAGCTCTGCGCGCGAACGGCACAGGAAGGCTGCTCCTGTGAGGTTGAAATTAAAAAGACTCAGCCAAAGTGTTGGGAGCAAGACTATCAGGGGAGGCAAGAGCGGGGCGGATGTGTGTCCTTGGGCTCCTATTGCAGCAGGCTGGGCCTTGGGGAGAGGTGGAGCAGCCTGAGCCCTGGGTAGGCATCTGGTCTGTCCTGCACCCCTGGGCTCGGCTGCTTTGATGGCTGGGAGGATCAACCCTGATCAGCACCCTCCTATCCCTTATAACCCAGAGAGGCCTGGATCCAGCTGGGGTAGTTTGCCTGGAGAGAGACTTCATTGAGGCAGTGTTCAAGGCCAAGCACGGGGAGCATTGGCTTTGGAAATGCAGGCAGAAAAGAGTCCAAATGTCATGGGTTGCGTGCACTTCCAGTATCATTCCCCAAGCCCTTAGTACCCACACAAAGAGCCAACATCACTAATTTTACAGTTGCCTTAAAAGATCTGCCCATCCAGGGTAGACTGGGGCAACTGGCAGATCAACCGCAGGTGCATCTGGGGCCCTACCCGCCGTGCCGTGCCGTGCCGTGCCGCTGGTTTTGGACAAACCTCCGCATCCTGTGTCCCTGCTGGCCCAAAGGCACCCGCTGCGCACATGAGCAGAGCGCTTGGCTTCCATGCTCCAGCTCCCCGCTGGCCTCTCTTCTGAGACTGCTGAAGCTGCAAATTGAGATGGTGCATTTTATGTGTGATTTGAGCTCCTGTCAATTAGGAGCTGGACCGAAATCCACCGGCTCGTTTCCTGCTGGGCGCCGCAAGCGGCTCGGGTGGTGGAGCAGAACTGAGCATCTGGATCTCTTCCTGCTCCGCGGCATTAGGTGCCACGCACACAGTCGCTGGCACACGCTTGCAGACGTGAGGCTGAGGGGTTCACACGTGTGTGCAAAGCCTGCCCTGGAGTGAGGGGCAGAGAGGCACCTTCCTGATGCAGATGGCACATCCGACTCCCCCGGGGCTGGGTCTCTGAGGAAGGGGCTGCATTTCTGTCCACATCCATGCATTTTTCCTGGACGGCGGCATGCATAGCCCGGTCCTCCAGCCCTGCTCGAGAGCTGCAGACACACTGCTGTCACCCACGTGTACTGACCACGCTCACAGAGCCAGGCCATGGACCGAATACCTGCTACTCCACAGGGAAAAAGCCAGGCTTGAGGAGGGGGCAGAGGGAAGCAGCAGCCCCCAACCCCCATGCACATCTGCAGCATGCCGCATGTACCCAGAGCATGCCCTCCGCCGCGGCCATTCCCCATCCGGTCAGCTCAAATCTCCCTGAGATCCTTGAGGATGTTTCCTCCCATCCCATCCCTCCCTCCCTCCCTCCTGCTGCTCTTGACATTTGCGGGGCGGGAGGGTGGCGTGGATCCAAAGCAGCTGTCTCTGCTCTGATCTACCTCCCGTGCTGTCAGGTCCAGCCCACCACTTCCAAGGAGATGGGATGGGGAGTGCAGCAGGGGGGCATGCCCTGGCACAGCAGCGGGGGGTTGCCATCGCTCCTGCCCTCGGGACTGAGATACCACGTGGCCGGTCCTTTAGTGCCACGGAGAGCGGCTCTGCTCCACCCCGGGGGTGATGGGCTGCAGGGGGACATGCCTGTTGCCCTCCCCAGGACCCTCCAGCCCTCTCGGGCCTGTCCCTGTAGCAGCAGGAGGGTTGCGGGAGAGGCCGAGCCGAAGCCCAGATGCTCTAGGAAATGCAAAGTAGATCCCCGGCTGGACCCAAGCTCTATCTGAACGCCGTTGGAGCAGACCCAATGCACCTCGCGGAGGCAGCAGATGGAAATATTTATCCGGGATCTAAAAATAAGCTGGTGGTTCCCCCCTCAGTGTGCCCACCCCCTTCTCCATAAGTCGCATCCTTTCCATCCCTGCTTTTCCACTGTCATCGGGTTCAGTTTTTATCTGCACAACAGAAATCCCTTCCAGCTCCCCCCACCCTCGTTTTCACTAATGCTCTTCACTTTCAAATGCTAATAATCTCCAGCAGTAAAAGGCTTAGAAGTGGTTCTAGATTGTTTGATCTTTGGCCTGTGATCTACTTTCATCTTTCAGCTTTCAAATGTTACTTCAGATTTACTTTAACCTATTAACATGCTTGGTATTCACAGCCATGCCCTTTTTGTATGTTTTGCATCAAATCTCCCCAAATTCAAATGAGGCAAAGGAAAGTTAAACTTCTGGACATTATAACTTTGCGGAGCTGGAAAAGGAAAGCATGAAGGGGAAGGGGGGGAAACCCGCTACAAAACACCGCTGGCTAGAACTCTGCCCCGTGGCTTGTTAGACAATATTTAAATGTTCCTCTTCCTCCCTTGGCGGGGATTGTAAAATGGAGAAATGTCGAATTACTACTTAAGATTTCTTGCTACAGTAGTTGTGCGGGAATATTTGCCATGTTCATTTCCACAGAAATGGGAGCCATGAATATGGATGGAATCCCTCATTGAGACCGCACCAGCATGGTTCAATTATTTGTGATATGCTGTAGCCTGCAAATGGGATTTCTTTTCCCTTGTACTTCGCTGCTTGCAGAAGGTGCAGCCCGGCTTCCCCAAGGACAATTGGGGCCTTGTGTCACCCAGCTCCGAGGGGAGCACCTTGGGGAGTGGGAACTGTCCTCACCACCATCCCCTTCTACCGGGACGTCTAATAGGGACATCAGGAAGGTATAGAAGAGACGTGCTCCTCCTCCACCTTTTATAATTATGCCCCTGGAGAGCCTGACTTTGAAAACCACTGCTTTGTTCACAACCTCCTCCAGACTGTCTGGTCCTCAGTTAATGTTGGATGTCTGAGCAGTGGCACAGACATCATAGCCTTCTTGATGCTGTTATAACTTAATCTGCTAGCCCAGCCAGCTCTTCCATGCTTTGCCAAGAGCCAGAACACTAGATGATTTTCAGACATTAGTGAAGGCAATAAATCAGAGAGAAGAAGTTATCGAGTGCTTTGCTAATGGATGTTCCCTCCAAATGCATCCCCTCGCAGACCACCGGCAGGCACAGAGATTGCCCCCTCAAGGGGACAGCCGCGGGAGGCTTTGCCAAGTCACGTTCTCCGTGGGGAGGGTGGTACAAGGAGAGCGAGAGCGTCCGTCCATCCGGGGGCAGATGAAGGAGTCGCTGGGATGCCTGGTGCAGGCTGTGATGATGCTCTCAGTCTTTAAGGATGCTTGTGAGATTTGGAGAAGTGGCCCAGAGTCAGACCATTGCTGGGCCTCCCCTCCATGGTCCAGAGAGCGGGTGGAAGTCATGAGACTCCCTGGGTGATTTAGGGACCTTCCTTCTCTGCCTGCCCACCCCTAGGGGCATAGAGGCAGCTGCCAACATGGAGACAAATCCTGTAAGCAAACTTTGCTTAGACGTAGGAAGGATACAGGGCCCAGCACTTAAGTGTATTAAGAGGACTTTACATAGCTCTTTATTGGAGCTGTGAAAGCAAGGGATGGTTCACTCGCTGGCAAGTCAAACGAACCAAAAGCAAATCATCTTAGACCCACTCCTAAAATGAGGGGGTTTCAAAATTGTTTTGTTTGTTTGGGTTTTTTTGGAAAAGTCTATAAATGGGAAAAGTTCAAACTGGGCAGAACAAGGTGGCAGGTTTGCATGCAGGGAGCGGGGTATTAACTTTGGATTCAAGCCGCTGCCTCCTGTTGTCTTATGTGTGTACAGAATATTGCAGCATACGGCTGCTTGGAACCGACAACTCAAAGCATTTCATTTAAAAACGTTGAAATGAAACATCTTGACTTCTACCAAAAAGAGAGAGAGAGAGAGTCCCCACCCAGCGGTCAGGGGGGCAGAGAGGAATTCCCAAAGAAGTTCAGCTTCTCTGAATCTTTCCAGTACAAGAGCTGAGGCTGAACTATTTCCTCCCCAACCATCCCCATCCCCTTCCCCTTCCACCCATACTCCTCTTCTGGCCCATTTACACCTCAGCAGCGTGAACGAGCCTTAATGAGAAACAAGCCTAAAATGCTTTCACTGCTGGTACAAAATGCATGACTTTAAGCAGTGGGGGGCAACTTTTTTTGGCAGATGAGCCAAGTGCCACTCTGATCCCCTTCCCCTGCCGGCTCTGCTGCCCTGCTTTCTGCTCCCTGCCTTGTTCCCCCAGCCTGATCTGCTGCTCTGCTTTCTGCTCCCTGCCCTAGCTGCCATGGTGCTGCCTCTCCCCTCCCCAAACTACTGCATGCCACGTGCAGAGGCTGCCTGGGCCCCCCTTCCCCTGGACATGCAGCTTGGCCACCCCTGATTTCAAGAAGCTGCGGTGCTACCAGCTCTGGCATTTATCCACAAATGGGACAATATTGGGTCTTTCATAAAGACCCAAAGTTTTTGTGACAACACCAAAACTTCCCGCTTCACGAGGCTGATGGTCCCAACTCCCCAGACAGCCGAAGGATCCAGCTCCCCGGTGGCTGGGGTGCAGCTCCCTGAGTAAGGGCATCTATTTGGGTAGCCGCCTCCGGAGCTGGGAAACCCAGGGATCCTGGGCTGACATGCCCAGCGTGCGGGTGAGCCCCCGTCGGCTTGCCTGGCTGCTGTTGGGATTGCCAGGGAGATCAACATCTTCCCGCTGAATGCTTTGATTCCAGCAAATCGGCATTTCCCGACAGAGCAGGGCCCGCGGGAAACCTGCGGCCCAGCTCTGTGGAGCAGCCTCTGAGAAAGTGCATGGAAATGCAGCCAAGAAGCAAAAGGCAGCCGGCAGGGCCACCCTTCCTGCGGGCTCACTCTATGTTCAAGCTCCTCTCCCGGGGGCTGACATTTTCCCAGGCTCAAACAACATCTGTGCCTTGCTGAGCCGCAGGAAAGGTGAAGGCTGCGCTACGGGCGGGGGCTGAGCTGCTGCAGAGCAGAGCGTGAGACAGAGAGAGCCCGAGCACACACGTGTGCACACTCCTGTGGAGCATGCACACACCTGAGCCCTGGAGGGGGAGGCTGGGGAATCCCTCAGCCCAAACAGCCGAGGGCATGGGGTTAGGCTTCATGGACCTATTCTGAGGTCCATCCCAGCCCTAAGTTTCTGGGGGTTTTATGATTCATGCAGATGAATTTGCGCCCCAGCCCATGCAGGGGCATGCACGCTGGCCCCAGACACTGCCTCCTCCATGGGCTGCAGCAGGGTGAGGAATCCTTCCTCCCCTCTCCCTCATCCTCTTCCTCGAGGAACCCAAATGGAAGCTGCTCCCTGCCCAGGAAGAATCATGCTATTTAATATTTAAACTCCAGGCAAAGCTGCCTTTCTTTTTTATTTATTCTTTTAATTAAATGCCAATTAGAACGGAAGAGAGAGGAAAAATAGGCATTAAACACTTAAACACACACTGCACCCAGGTTGCTTAGGCAGAGCTGTTATGGGCTAATTAGATACTTAAGTGATCATTTGAAATTCCATATCAAACATTTCATAATCTAGCAAAAAACCCACAACCTGGATGGCAACAAGTGGAGGGTTGCCCTTCCTGCTACCTGCCAGGTGCTGCTGCACTTATAGAAGCCCCCTGTTATAAATGCACCGCCAAGGGCATGCAAAGCACAAGAGCCAGAGGTCTCTGCTGCTGCTAGCTGGTGATGCTTAACCACGGCCCAAATCCATGCCGTGGTCCCCTGGCCACAGGGGAGGGCAAGGATTGCATTCTGCTCCCTCCCAATGACTCCTGCTCCCTGTACACATCTGCATTGTAAAACCAGCAGCATCTCTGCTCTGCAGGGGACAGACCTCAAGCAGCTTTTTGGCAGCTGCAGCATTGGAACAAAAGACCCGGGGTGCTGCCTCCCTGCTGCTTATTAGCTGTGCGAATTGATAAACCGCCTGGATGCTTTGTCCTGTCTCTGCAGCTCAGATGAGCTCTGGAACACAACTGCTTTTGCTCAATCAGACCCAGGGTTCAGACGTTTTCTGTGACATCAGCACATTAATCTAGTCTAGAAACACGGGGAGGAGACAGAGCTGGGGAGCAGGCGCTGGGTTTTGTGGAGCTGGTTAGAAAACCCATGTCCCACACCCCAAAATTTCCAACAAAATGCTGGGTTTGAAATTTCTCGTTCCATTTTCTCAAATTGCCGTGACAAGTTCCTCGGTGGGGCACAGAGCGTGCTCCGGAGAGCATTGGGGATGGCCCAGGAGCTCTGCCCCTTCCCGTTGCTCCAGGCCTGTTTCTGGTCCTGCAGTTTTGGTGCTGAGCAGGGTGGGCATTTCCCTGTGACCTCTGAGCCGACCTCCTCATGGGTGAACGTGGGGCTATTTCTTCTCAGCACCCAGATGGGGTTTGCTCCCCTGCCTCTCCCCCTCCTAGAGGGAGCGATGAGCTCAGTGCCACAGTTGCACAAACGATCTGAATCCAGGATGGTTTTGCACAGGGCAGTGATGGACCTGGCTATTTTCTGGGACCATTTCAAGCCCAATGGAAACTTCATGGACCTTCTTTCTCCAGTGGGAAAGTGCTTTGCTCCTGCTAGATGATGCATCTTTCCTTTCGGGACCCAGCGGCTGGGCTCTGGCGCTGACTCTGAAGGGTAAGTTGTAACCTGATTGCTCAGGTTTGTGGCGGCTGATGCTGGGCCGTGTCCAGAACCCTGCCGGAGCACATTGTGCAGAGAACAATCCGTTAATTAGAGGCGGGCATTCAGCTCCTGCCGTGATTGATTCCACCGCTGCCTGCACATCCGACAAGCTCTTCCACTCCCTTCTGTGAGATTTATTTATTATCAGTGCTTGCCTCAGTGTGGCATGCAGAACTGAGCAGGGGCAAGGAGGTGCCAGAGGGAAGGAGGTCTGAGGGAGGTCTGAAAAGGATGTTTCTCTTTTTAATTAGCAAAACCAGCCAGGTCCTTGCATGAGGGAAAGGGAAATGGGCCTGCTGCGATCTGAGCCTGAGCTCCTGTCCTGGCCAGAGGAGATGGCTAATGACACTAAGGTCTTGCCTGCATGTAGGTATAGTCCTTATTTCACTGGGCACCCTGCTGCTAACCTCTCCTTTGGGCAAGCTGCAATGGCTCATGTGGTGGGATTGCTGCCTCTGAACTGAAAGCCCACGCTCAGATGCCAGGGAGGACTCTAAACTTTGTTCCTGGAGCCACCCGCAAGAAAGGTGCCCTGTCCTGCGGGGCAGGATGTGCAGAACATCCTGACACTGCAGCTTCCAGCTCACCTCCGCTGCAAAGCCTGGTGCACACGGATGCTTTCCTCGTCTGCCGTGGGGTTGTGCTCATTCTGATGGCCAGGAGTGGGCAATGCGTGGTACAAGCAAGCGTAAGAGCCGCTCTGTGCTCGGACTTGCTGCCTGTTCTGTGGAGGGTCTCACCATGCTTCAGGAGGGTGGGCAGCTTCGCCATCCCGTTGTGGGGCTAGATCAGACCCCAGAGCTTCCCTTTGCTCAGGAGCTCCACTGGGGAGAGGCTCAAGATGCCGCAAGAAAGCCAACTGCTGTCATTTCCCCGCAAGCCTCCTGCTCTCTCGTGCTCTCTGTAATGGCCCAGGAGCTCTGGGACCTGCAATCACAGGAGAGTCCTGGTTTGCATTTAAATTTAGGAAGTCTGTGGGGAAAAGCTTATAATGTTGCAAGAACCAAAAGGTGAGACTCCCCCTCCTACTGTGGAAAACCAACCCCCTCGTGCTTTTCAAGCCAGTGCCGCGGGTCTTGAGGCCTGACTCATGCTTGGGGTCATTTTGGGCTCAGCCAAAGTGGAACTGGAGAGCTGTGTTTCTGATCCACGCCTGCCCGAGCTGCCGAGGTGGAAGGGAATCGGGCGGCTCTGCCTGCTGGGATTCAGACCCTGGACCCATCGCGCTGGGCTAGGCTGTTGTACCTGATTTTCTTTTTGTAACTCTTCATAACGTGTACATGGTCAAACCGTAATGTGTACATGGTCGAATCGTAACGTGTACAAGTGCCCTAGAGCATAGGGCATCTTCCAGGGAAAAACCAGACACACAGACATTGTTTCTGAAGGGATGCTTTTCATTCTCCCCGAGAAGCCAGCCCTAGCCAGGATGAGACCCTTTACATGGATCCTCCTACTCTCCAGAGTCAGAGGGGCAGCGGGGACAAGGCTCAGATCAGGAAGCAAAGCCTGCCTTGCTATCTGCCTGCCTATTAATAAGGCAACATTGTTTCAAACTTCAAACCTCATTTGCCTGCTAGGAAGCAGCAAAACAAAGCCAGCCAGAGGCTCTGAAAGGAGACTATGTTCTAAATGCGCCTCTGAGAATTCAAAGGCACTTTAAAGTGGGGATGTGGTCCGGGGAAGTGTCTATTTTCAATGCAGATTTGTTTTTGTTTGAATTAGCTGATGCTTATTTTAAGCTCCTGTGGCACCTTGTTATCTCCGGATTGCTTGTTTTCCTGTGCCAAAGTCAACCTTAATTTTTTTCCCCACTTTCAAGAGGAAGATGCGATTTTCCCTCTGTTGCACAGCGCATCAGATGGGCAGGACAGACACGGTTCCTCTAAGTAATGCCGACAAGATTACCGACTGATTGCTGGAGTAAAATGTTGCATTTCAACTAAAGCCAGGGCAGATGGTGGAGGAAAGCACTGGAAAGTTGTCACTAATTTCTAGTGAAGGACAAACCTCTCAGGGACTGGAGGTTCAGTTTGGATAAGCCTGCAAAAGTTTGGCTGTTTTTCTAAAGCTTATCCGAATCCTTAGGCAGCCTCGGCAGCAGGCTGTTTCCTGGCAGCTATCTCGGTCCCAGGATCTAGAGAGACTTTCTGTGTGTCGACATTAGATAGCCGATGCTGCATCGGGCAGTCTGGAGGCTACGCGGCCGGAGGGAAACGTGGCACCTCTCTGAGCCCAGGAGCTTTGCTAAGGTATCCCCTCGGCTTGACCACTGGGACTGGGCAGGACACAGCGTTGTGTTATTTCTCTTCCTGAACTGGGGCAAAACAAGTGAAACATCTCATAAATTTTGAATCCCAAACTAAAAGTTGGCCCAGGCCGATGGAAGCGTTCCCTTCCGATGAGTCTGCAATGCTGCGCTGGGATGCCGCGCTTTTCAAAAGGGCCACCCTTGTTGGCACCAGCAACCTAACATTTCCAAAACACCTCTCCCCAAAAAGGGGCTCTTGGCCACGACCTGTGTCCTCAGGTCCAGAAGCCACCAGGATCGGGCATTCGGACAGCTCTGGAGCTTTTCCCCAAATATGTTGGAATCCAAACCCCAGCCTTTTTGGTTTCTCCTAGTTGCTGTTTTCCGAGGGGAAGGCATTCGAGCTGCCGACTCCGTGCCGGCCTCTCTTTGCAGCTGAGCCCTGTCTCTCTGCTGCCACAAAGCACCGCGCACCTTCGCTGTGCTGGCTTTTCTCCTCTCCCTTCTTCAGCCCTCCTTCCAGAGCCGCATCCCCGCTTCCCCCCGCTCCTCTGCTCCAGACTGAAGGGCGGTGGAACGATACGAGTTCATGCCCGTTTTGTTTTTGTAGCACGACGCGGTGACAGGTATTTGGTGGCCCGTGTGAAATGAATTTGGCAGGACTCGTGCCCAGTGGCTGCATCCCAAAAACAACCCTCCCCACACGCTTGGCTGCACTTTTGCTGGCTGTCTCGGTGCAAAAGCCCGGGATGCAGTGGACCGTAGAGAATGAGGTGGCAGAGGCGAGTCTTCCAGCGTGGCGGCCAGGAGCGCCCGTAGGCAGGAGCGCGTGCGGGACGGCTTGCCAGGCCGCGTACCTGTGTGGGGAAGCAAAACCATCTCCGGGGCGGCTCTCCTGGCATCTTTCACAAGCATCACATTCACTTTAAACAAGACAGGTGGCTCCTCCAACATGTTCTGTGTCCTTTGCGCTCGACGCGGGAGCCTCTGCCGGGCCTGGCACAAGCTGGACGTGATGGGTTTGTCTTCCAGGGGTCCGGATGCCAGGAGCAGGCTGCATCTCCCTCCTGTTCCTCCCCGATGCCTGCATGGAGACGAGACGCTGACGTTTCAGGTGCCGTCGCTCGCTCCATCAAGGCTCCTTCAGATGCGCCCCTTGATTCGAAGGGAGCCAGGCAGCAGCCGGCACCAAGAACATGGAATATTAATTCAGGCTCCTCGTGGGAGACGGGAGCGCGACGGCAAGGGAAATCCATTTCAAAGGGCAGCGCAGGCGGAGGAGGGAGACGTTTTTGTCAGGGCCTTTTATGCTTTGTCTCAGACGAAATCCTCATGGTCCTCAGCTCTTCGGCAGGGTGGGGATGTGTGCCAGGCATGCAGTGAGATCCAGGACTGCTCAGAGCCCTGTCTTGAGGGATTTGCACAACGCAGCAGCATCGAGGGGCTTTTAGATCCCCTTTACCCTTGGGTCGACCCTGCCTCCATGACCCTGCCTCTCACCGACCAGGCCAGGAGCAGTCATCGCTCCGGGAACTAGCTTCAGAGCCGGGAAGAAACACCTATCCTGTCCTGGTTAGATTAGAAATAGTGGAAACATTTCTTGTCTTGAGTCCGGATGGAAGATACACATCTCAAAACCGTCCCCGGGCTGAATATCCATTAGCAATGTTCACGTTGGTATTTTCAAACCATTTTGCTTTCAGTCTCGGCAATTTTTGTATGTATTATTTTTACATAAGCAGCCCAGTTTTCAAAACACAAGGCCATTTTAAGAGGGGGATATAATTTTCCATTGAGAAAGCAAGAAAACAAAATCTCTAAACATTTTAAAAACCTTTTTGAGTCAAAATCCTTGTCAAAGCTAACACCTGTCCTACTAAAACTAGGGATGGATCAGCATTTTCTGGCAAAAAGTTTTTTTAATCAAAATATTCACATGCATACACACACCCAGGGTTGCACACACCTCTCAGTAGCTTTCCAGACCCGGGTTAGGTCCCGAGTTCAGGTTCAAAGCCAAAGCTGGGCTACAGCGTCCGTGTGAGCGTGCTGCCACAGACAGAGGTTTTGAGAGAACTTCAGATCCAACTCCCACACCGTGCCCTGAAGTCCCGAAGGGTACGGACCTGTGGTGACAGTCCGTGGCATTATACGTAACCGTGCCTTTCGTTCACACCAGTGATTTCAAGACCTGTCGCAGGCTCCTAGATTCTGGCCTTGTTCCCAAGCTACTGAAGTCAACAGGAGCCTTTCCATTAGCCCCAGGGGTGTCTAGGCCAGGCCCTGACTGAAGGAAGGGGTGAGCTGCATGATGAAAATCAGCATTGGGGCATTCCCTGTTGGCCCCCTTGGTTCATTCACTTGGGCTGGAGCAGCTGATGTGTAATGGCTCCAAAGTAAGTATTTGGAGATGGGAACGAGAATAGAAAAATGAGACTAGACAGGCCCTTTTTGTAAGCAATCAGGGACTGGCGAGGACAGTGCAAACCCAGGAGGCTGTCGTGGGATAAAGTCTACCAAATTCACTCAAAAGAGATACCAACAGGGGATGGCAAAGCCTGCTACCTCAACGCTATGGGCTGCGCATGGTCCTGGGCAATGCAGACCTTTGCTCCAGGGGCATCAGCAGGCCCGACACCTGTGCAGCTCTGCACTGGCTGGTTCCCTGCGTGAAACCCTCTTTCTCTATCTCTACGCTCCTACACGCAATCGTGCCGTGAAAGGCCACCTCCCAACACATCTGCACCCGGGAGCTGAATGACAGCCGCACATTTCTGCACTTTTACATGCCTGTGTTGGCGACCTTAATGTTTTCGTAGCATCTTTGATGTAATATCCTTCTGCGCTGCACCCGGCATATCCATCTCCACTTTATCTCCTCCTCCAGGAAGGACTTGTGCCGCATTACCGATTCCTTTCTTTTCTCATTAGAAATTTCCCTCCATTTAATTAAGCGGCTTATTTCTCCCTGCAACTGGAGGTGCGTTGGCTTCCCGGCTCCGCTGAGCTGAGCTGAGCTGGAGGGAGCAGCTGCTCCCCTCGGTTCTCCTCCTCCTGCAGCCGGATGCCTGGAAATGTCAGCGCCTCCTTCAGCCAAACCTGAAGGCGCCAGGACCGCGTGGCCCCAGCATCATTACCATAAAGTTAATAAAAATAAGCCTGTGCTGAGGATAACAACAAAAGCCAAATTAAATGTGATGCTCGGGGAATAGAAGAGAGAGAGACTCCGAAGCCGTTCTCCCAAACAACACAGCGGCTGAGCCCCCGTTTCCCTCTCCCTCTTCTAGGTGTGGGGCAGTGCTTGGGAAATGCTTCTCCAGCTCAGTGGGAAAAGATGCAGAGATTCATGGGTTTCCTCCTCCTTGCATTGGACTTGTTCTTCCACTGCAGGGGCTGGCTGGTCGGATTTACAGAGATGCTCCCAAATGGCTCAACGCTGCAGGCTTGCAGGTGGGAATGCTCCCGTTGGCATATCCCAGGGGCATGGGGGCTGCCACGGCCAGAGCCCGCACCACAATGCAGCATGTCTTTGTCTCCCAGTTATCCCAGTGTCTCGATCTGCACGGCCGCGCCGCGCTGTGTCTGACCTGTTCTCTCCAGCAGCGCCGTGGGGCCTGCATCGAGCCACGGTCCCTCCCTGCAAGAGAGCGTGTCCCAGGGCTCACGGGCGTTTAACCTCCCCATCTCCCTGGATGTGTCACATTACAGCAGGAGCTGGGATTCAGTGACCCCTTTCTTCCCTTGGCCACAAAAACCTCCCCTGGTAATTTTGAGCTACACTCGCTGGGAAATGCTGCAGCTGTGTCTACACAGGGGATGGGCACAATTGGACTGAACTGGTTTGCAGTGTAGTTAAACTGGTGCAGCCTTTGGGGGCAGATCAGCTCTTCCCAGTAAGGAGACATCTGAGCTCCCCTCAAGTGATGGGGAGTTTTGCCATCACCTGCAACGAGGCCGGGATTTCACGAGAGCGCTTCAGCAGGCTGGAATCGGTGCAGCTCCCCTGCAGTCGATAGGGTCTGGTCCAAGAGATCAAACAGTAGCTAATTAGCTCATTATTAGCTTCTAATGGCCAGACACTTCACAAGCCTCTCCTCTCAGCACCCACTGATTGACTGGATGCTGAGCTAGTTGCATCCAGCAGCTAGCACGGAGCCGGTCGACACTCGTCTCACTCGTGACCCATTCAAGTCTTGCACCCCATTTTTTTGGAGCAATACTGTTTTGCTTCTATGCTTGGCTCCTGTAGCTTTGCAGATGGGCCCTTCATAAATTGTCCAAGACTTTTGTCCAAGTTCCCCCAAGTCTTCCTCTCCTCCAGCTGCCCAGGCTCCATCTCATGTCGCTACCCCGCACGGTCTGTTTTCCATCCTTCTCTCACCCCTCCAGGTTTTGTCCACGTTAGTCAGCTCCCGCAAGGTCAGCAGCACACAACACGTCCCCCTGGGCTGTCTGGGAGCGGGCTCCACATCGCGCTTCTCCCAGAGCCGTGTGGCTCCGTGACCGCCCCAGTCTCCCCGTGGCCTAGAGCTAAGCACCCCCCGGTCTCCGGTTGCCACTGGTCCCTGAGGGTTCAGCTCAATCATTTTGAAATTTGGAGCTGTAGCTAA
This sequence comes from Alligator mississippiensis, assembly GCF_030867095.1. NCBI lineage: Eukaryota > Metazoa > Chordata > Crocodylia > Alligatoridae > Alligator > Alligator mississippiensis. The sequence goes on along the minus strand of NC_081839.1, from coordinate 33,992,101 downwards.
AGTGCCTTTGCAGTTTAACAGGATTTTTCACAGCCTACACAGCAGAGGCTAAAGTTGCTCATCACCTGCTGTTGTAATCGGCACCGTTAAGCCTCCGGCTCTATTCGGAAAGCTTAACTTTTCTTTGCCTATTTGCCTCTGCTATTCCCTTGCTTCCAGCAGCCATCTTTCAGAGAGGAAAAGCTAATCTCCCCCCTGACTCCAGACAAAGGTGTTTCAAAGGAGATACAAATTGCTGATGAAACTATTGGCTTGAGCCTCATCTGGGGAGAACCTGCTTAGAAAAAGACCCTGATAAAAGGAAGAAAGGCAGGTTTCGTGACTCTAATGGAGGGCTGTTGAGAACTAACCACCGTCTTCTCTGCTTGGGGGCGGTCTCCTTCTCTAGCCAGGGAATGGGCCCGACGGTCGCCCGGCCTTTCCCCTCTCCGGTGCGGTCGCAGGGTGAGAAGGACGTGGCTCTTCCTTTGCTGAAGGCCCCAGACCAAGACTCTGGGGTCAGTTCCCAGCCGTGCTCAATGGTATTATTTACCTACATTATGGAAGTAGCTGAGATTTCTGTCCCAACGTGCCAGGTGCTACGTGGCCTCTGCCCCGCGGAGCTTGCAATCTCAGCTGGTGGAGAGGGAGGCCGCAGGGAGGAGAAGTGACTTGCCAAAGGTCACGTGGGAAGTCGGTTGCAGAGCCAGAAATAGAAACCAGGTGTCCTGAGCCTAGTGCTGGTGTCCTGGCTCCGGCCACGGGGCATTTGGGGCAGGCCACGTTATCTCTGCAAGCTGCGAGTGTCCACGTAGACAACAGTCGCTCTAGGCTGTGAGTTTCCCAAAGTGGGGCCTGTCTTTTCATACGCGTCCACACAGAGCCCAGAGCCTCGACCTCAGCCGGTGCTGCCGTAATACACCCTCTAATCAATAGTGTCGCTGTCCAGGCAGGGATGGGAGCAAACGTGCTCGGCCAGGGAGCAGGGCTGCCCCGTGGTACCCTACCCTTCTGGACATCCCGCGTCCCTCCTGGCCTCGTCCTTGAGGCTCTCGATTGGCACAAAACCCCACAGCACAGAGTCAATCTCAGAGGCTGCACGCAAACTGATCCCCGTGGCTTGAGTGACCCCCCACCCAATGTATCCCCTTCGGGCTGATCCCCCGAGGCGGCAGCAGAGCCTTGGCAAAGTGAGACCCCCGGGAGAAATCCCCGAAGACCTGAACTGCAAGGTCCAGTCTCCAAGTGCTTGTAGGAGGCCTCTACAACGGGAGAGCTCTCCTGATTTTCCTTGTGGGTTTGCCCAGCATCCCAGGCCTTTCAGGACTCAGCTCTTGATCCTCTCCGGTGCATTGTTACAGAATTATTTTGAACTTGCTTCAAAGACTCGGAGAAGAAAGGAAGAGACGCTCGGGGACCTGATTTCCTCTCTGTTCTACCAGCGCAGACAAGTGAAGTTGATGGAGACACTCTGCATAAAGCAGCACGAGAGGGTGGGAAAGCAGGCCCTTTGTGGGTTGGGGGGCGTGCCGGTGGAGGGCGGAGGCTGGGACCTCCTTTGTCACCATCTGACCCCAAAATGGTAACAGATAAATGAATAATGTCCAATTCCTTCCCAGCGTGGCACTCCACGGAGTTTCCTCTGTGTGTCATGGAGTCCTTCTCCCTGCGCTGCAGTCGCCCCGGCATTCGCACTGGAAAAGCATCCAGGCTGAGATGCTGGGACAACAGAGGACTCTCACTTCATTAGATCCTATTATCTTTGAAGATAAATGTGCAACTTAATGCAAAGGTCTGCTATCTAGTGACTCTGGGAAGTTATAGATGTTAGCTTTGTAGTGTTATGAAAGCGCTTCCTTCTGGAACCCAAAATGACCAAGATTAGATTGAATTAAAATGTACGGTTTTTTTTATAAAGATTTCCAGCCCAAGCATTTCATAAAAATGCAAATCTCATTTGAGATTTATAATTAGTAGAGATATGTGTGGAGCTAACGAATTATCAGCACAGCCAAGCTCTCCACGGATAATTGCATGGGGCTGCACTCGGCGACCGATGGCAGCCTCTGAATCTTGCAGACGCCCGGTGCTTTAGAAGAGCACCCGTGTCATGGGTTTGGTGTCTCTGGTGTCGTGGCTTCGTTCATCATATCACAGCACGCATCCCAGAGCTAAGCTGGGTGCAGCAGCACTTCCTGCGTCTATCACAGGCATTGGTATTGGGGGACCTTCTGGACGCCCTATATTGAATTAATTGAATTAATTTCTTTTCCTCTGTTCTGGGCACCATGGCGCTATTAGGAAAAGGAAAGTGTTTGCTGCCTTCCCCCATCCAGGACACTCTGAGCCATTATAGCTCCTTTAGTGCAGATGAACTCGCATCTCCATGAGAATCGCCTGTGTCAGGAGCCTCCATCCCAAGGGATACAGGGAAACTTCTCCCCCCATGCTGGAAATACTGGACTCTCACTGCCATGCACGTGCCCAGAAGCTGCTGCAATTTCACTGATGCCTCTACAAAGTTTTAGGCAGAGGGATGCAAGGCCAAGGGGCCGTGGCAGGCCATCAGTGGGCACGAGACTGCCCGCTCTCCCAGAAGTGCCCAGCACATCAAGCTGAAAAGGTTCCCCCTTCTCTCACTCCGCCTGTGCTAGTGCTACTGGAGGCCAAAGGGAGATCCTAGAGGAACGGTGGGTCCCTGACTGCTGTCACCCAGGGGAGACGAGCAGTTCTTTATTACCAGTATTGCTTTCAGCTCCTTTGACTCGCCTCTATTAATTACGCTGCAGGGTGAAACAACCAAGCCGAAAGCTGGAGCTAGCAGTGCACACACAGGGATGGAAAGAAATACCCGCAAGTCCTTGTGGCTGGTTCTTTAGGTCCCAGCTTGATATTTGATGTGATTGCAGGGCTGGACAGGGAGACAAACCCAGGGTGGACATGCACTCAGCGACAGTGGGGCAGTGCCCAAGACAGCCCTTTCCCCTGAGCTACCCCTTTGCAAGACTCATTGCAGATGAGACTGGAAGCAGAGACTCCCCATGCCCGAAGAAGGGGGCTTGTGCCCAAAAGCTTGCAAAGAAAACTCCCCAACTGCTCCGTTGGCCTAATAAAAGATATGGCATCTACCCAACAAACCTTGCCAACATAAGACTTTAAGTCTGGAGTCCGTGGAGTGAAACGGGAGAACGCGAACCCTCGAAGGCTCAGCAGCCAGAAATGTCATTCACTCTCCTTGAAAGTACCAACATTTTCCAGGCTGGTCTCCATGTTTATGGCCTAATGCCAGGCTTTTTTAAAGTCCCTTCTGTGGCCTCAAGCATCTCAGCTCAAGCATGGAAAAGCAGCATGTGCTTGGTCAGCTGGGCACCTCCGAAGAGCCCTGGGGCAGCAGGGACAGTGATAGACATTGCGCCCGGCTAGAACCGGACAGTGCCCCGCATGCCGCCCGTACGGGAAAACCGGGACCGAGGCAGAGCTGTTCTGCCTTGTGTTCTGCAGCATAGAAACATTATGGAAAAGGAGGAGGAATGAGAGAAATGAACTCATTTACATGGCATTCGAATCCCCACTGGGGACTCTTACAGAAGTGGAATTTGAATAGAGGCGCTGAGTGCCGGGTCGAGAGCTGAGAGCAGCTCTGTTCTGGCAGAGTTATTTAAAATTTAAACCCACAAATTAAACAGATTCTTTTTTTATGATGCCCGAGTCCATGTCCTGAATTCCCGAACGCCCCTCGCTCCGCACGGCCCAGCCTCAGGGGGTGACGTCAGCCCCGATACTGCTGTTCACCATCAGCGTGTGGATTTCGGGAGCGGGCCTGTGCCTTCCCAATCAGCCCGGCTGCCTCTCGAGCCCGCGCTCGGTGATGGGTATGCGCCCGCGTGGCAGCATCCCATATGGCCTTGGGGACTAGCACAGGCACGATTCTCCTTGCATTTACACCAGGCTTATACTGGAGGAACTCCATTAACATGAGGTCTCTGCCGAGTTGCACTTGAAGCTTGCGGGTTCATCTGCAAATCAGTGGCTCAGAGCAAGACGGGGGTGCGAGCACAGGTGGTAGGAGAAACGCATCAAGAAGCAGAGATTTCTTTGTGCCACCGACTGCCACGAGAGAGACACGGTTTGGTTCAATCACAGAGGGAGCTTCCTCCTTCTCATTCTGGTAGGGCCCAACAGACTTGAACGAGGGTGGTACAAGCCATGAGCAGAGCACTTTGGGGCTGGCGGGACATTTTCTTTTTCATCCCGTGGGAACAGGGTTTGCAATGGGAGCACACATTGCAGAGCAGACCTGATGAAGGCAGTGCAGCCCTGTCTCCATCATGGTGCATCAGCTGTGCAAGAAGGTTGCTCTTCGGTGCCAATCCTTAAAGCCGTGGTACCCCTTGGTGGGAGCAGTGTGTTGCTCAGGACCTGGTGAGGGTCCTTTCCAGGAGTTAGTGAGTTGCTCCACTGCCCTGAGCCTCAGGGCAGTGAGAATAGAAGTTAACATTGAACTTCCTACTCTGGGGCCTGGGAGCATTCATCTGCTCATGGTTGCAAGTCCCTCCACGGTTCTCCGAGGCAAGATACTCTGCAAGCACATCTTGATAATAACTGGGACCAGACCAATTTGTGCAGAGAAACAGCTTCGAAGGCAAATATTCCAGTGTCACCTGGGCTGGGAGTTGGAAGGAAGTAGGGTAGTTGGAGACTTGCTCCGGGTCTGTGCTGCAATATGACTTTAAAAGAGAAAGAGAGAGAGGGACAGAAAGAAAGGGGAGAGAAGCTATTTTATTTCAGCACAAAACTATCCACTTTAAATACCCTTTTTATTACATTATCTGCATAGTAATACTAATAATAGATCTTGTTGGCAGTTCTAATGAGGTTGGAGAATATAAGGTTTCCAATAAAGTTAATTGTTGCCTTTAATATTCTCATGCATTTATACATGGTAAATCTTTAAGGGAGAAAACACTCATTTCTTTCCTATTAAACATTCAGGAGGGGTCCAGTGCTTGATGGGGGCAAAGCACATGCTCCGCTGGGTCACTTACTCAATGACTAAGTTCAGTTTTACAGCCCAGGCAACCGGAGCCACGGGGCGGGATGATGGCAGCGGGCGGTTCTTCCACCTCCTGCTGACGGGGCCTGAATCCTAAATTAGGGGAACGAGCTTGTGGTTTCCACGTAGGCTGAGCAGGATGCATCGTGAGAGCACTCGGTGGCTGGTCACCATTGCACCGAGCCGTCATTTCGGCACGGGAGAGGCAGAGGGCTGGAGGTGCCTTCATGCAGAGCGGAGAGGCAGGGGCAGGGCTGCAGGGAGCTCCCTTGCAGATGGTGCCTGGTCTGGTGGGCATGGCCTGGCCCAGCGTACAAATGTGCTGGCAAGCGCCGCTGCAAAGGAGCCACACATCTTCTCTGAGTCCTCTGGGCGTTTATGCACAAGACGCCGTTTACTGCTCATTGCCCAGCGGAAGGGATTCGGACTCAACACGGCCCAGCACCGGCTGGGACCTAGCAGACAGCCGTGTGATTGCCCGGGGAGGTCTTGCTTGCTTCTTGCTCATTCCATGCTTTTGTGGGGATTCAACCCCCTGCCTCCATTTGCACTCCTCTCCCTGGGGACCGGGTTTTAGTGCCAGCGCGTGGCAAGGGGACGCTGGAATGCAGAATCCTTCCAGGCCCAGAGGTGGGTCTGGGATGCGACTGATGGCTGCCAACATCCCAATCCAGATGGACAGGCAGGCCGACCACTTCTCGGTGCCCGATGAATTGTGGAAGAGGCTGCAGAAGTGAGAGCGAGAGACGCAGAGAAAGCCGGGTGGGCGTGCGGGCTGGCTGGAGTGAAAGGTTGTGGAGGAAGATGGAAGCATGTCCTGAATGGATCCAAATTTGCTCCCTGTTTGCTGCAGCTGAATGATTTTTGTCCCCCTACAAAGAGTAAATTAATCAAAAAACAGAGGGTTTTGGGGGGGGGGAGGGAGGGGGGAGGGCAGTACTATTGGTCAAATGTGGTTTAGAGTCAAAAATGGGGGGAAAGGTATATAAAATTCAAGGCATCTTGTCTCAACCCCTCGTGCACAAAACACCTCCTCTTGGAAATATCTAAACTGCCTGATTCAGTTTTTAGTTTCAAAATGATGTATTTTAAATGAACCTAAATAAAAATAAATAAAACATGAAGAGGATCACATAACCCTGACCTAAAGAGGGGCTAGTGGTTTCAGGTGAAAGAGGATGTTTCAGGTCAGGTCTGGGTGAAATCTGGGGGGGGGGGGGGGGTGCGTTATTTCTGAAGCAGCCTGAAACATTTCTAGTTTGGTCCAAGTTGCATCCAGTTTCTTTTCCGCATTGCTGGGACGGAGCGCTCCATCACTCGCTGCACCCTGCTATTGGCAGGCCAGTGTCAGCTGAGCTGGGAAAGTGCCCCCAGTGCCCCATGCGGCTTCTCCCTCTGCTCCGCCTGCCTTCATCCCTCCCCCCCTCTGGATGCTCATAGCCTACTACTACAGCAGTTGGATAATTTAGAAGGGATCTTGCCATTGGCTGTGCCTGAATTCATAACAGGTGGTTGGATAATTAAGTGTGCTTTATGCATACAACACTGTTTTGCTCGATGTAATTGCAGATTCCATATAAATAATTCACATGGAATTATTATACCGAGGACATCACCCGCCTCCTCATAATTTGCTTAACTGAAATAGGCTCTTTCATCATTTGCCGTGATTTGCTTTAAGACCATGTGCTCAGCATCCTTTACAGGCTGACTTCAGTAAAGATTACTGTACATTTAATTAAGTTATGTAAATTGTTTGTCCACTATATGGTGAGTGTGTGTAGGGCCATTGGCATATTCAACTTAAGGGCACTGAAGTGTGCACGCGGGGGTATTAAGCTTTGGGTCTCTTGGAATCAGTAGGTTATTATCAATCATAATATTACAACAACAACAATAATAATGACTATAATAATAACAGCAATAATAATATTAATAATAATACCTTACCTTTCATAAAGCATCTTTCATCCTGAAGTTAGTCTCAATGCGTTTTAGGAATGCGTTTTGCTCCTGCGCTGAGTGGCGAACCGAGGCCCGAGGGCAGTTTTCCTTGCCAAGGGTATTGAGGCTCCTCAAGGGGAGCCCAGAGGTTTGGGGAGGTCTGTCTCTGCAAGCCGGGAGCACGGTGACTGATGAAGACGCAGGCGCAGCCCGGGCCGATGAGCTTGTGGCTGTCGGGTGGTGGGGCTCGGGGGCGAGGACTGCTTGCCGCCCCTTCACCTTTGCTGGAGACCTTCCCGCTGCTCCGTGAGCAGCCGTAAAGGCTCCAGATGGGCACGGCGGCCTGAGCACACGGTGACCTTATCTTTGGGAGGCAGGCAGGCCTACTAGGTCTGGCCCATTGACAGTGCCGGCAATTCATTTCCCAGGTTGACGAGGCCCCTCTCATCACGCCCTACTCTCCAGACTGTAGTTCCCACGGCTGTTGGCTGCTCACGCTGATAAGGGAGACAAAGCAACTTAAACTGTTCTTCCCTATTCAGCGGCGCTTGCAGAGCTGAGGCTGGCAGCTGGGTAGAAAAGACAGCTCTCGCTCTTTCTTTGGCATCGTTTCCCTCCCTTCAGTCCCTTCCTCACTGGGCAGCGGCGGTGACGGCGGACAGACGGAGCAGGGCCGAGCGAAAGGCCCGCTGGTCTCACGGCCGCGGCTGGACTCCTTCGTCTTGAGGGTCCAGGATTGCAGCTCAGGCTTCCCTCTTTGATCGTCCCCGCAACTATAAAGCAGTTGCCTCCAGTATCTCTACTTCCATGTCTAACGGAGAACCGACTCTCCCAGCCAGTTACAAGGAGGAGGAAGAAGGCAAGAGAGGGGAACTGGACTTTCCTTGAGGATGGGCACTGATCATCCCTGTGGTAGTTAGAGAGCAAAGGCCACATGGTCACGGTAGACCCGGTAAGGAGCTCTAATTGCTTGGACCAAGATGCTCAACTTGACCTCAAATGACTCCCCTCGACCTGCACTTGGACCGCAGGGGACCAGATCTCACCCTTCCCATCTTGAACCCAGAGGGTGGGAGGTGTTTAGCGCTTCTCAGAAATTGCCTACCAAGCAGATGCTTAATGATGGACTCTGGTGCCTGAACGAGGTGCCCGTAATGGCTCGTTTTTGGCCATTACCTCTCTGCCTGCCAGTTTCCCCATTTGGAAGTTCAGGCTGATAATAATAATAATCCTGGCTCGCAGGGTGTTGAATATGGATATTTGTCCAGTGCTTCACAGACATAAATTGCTGTGCAAGTGCTAAGCACTATTTTTACAAACAAGCGGTTTCTAGTGGGCGCTTATTTTGCATCCAGCCTCCAGAATTGGCCGTGACTCAAGAGCAGATCCTTGCATCTGCTTAGGGAAAGCTGTTTCCTCCCCCCTGCTGCTCTGGCTCTGGCTGATTTAGGTGGAGGGGGGTTAATTGCCAATGTTTCCCTGTGCTTCTCTCCCCGTCTTTTCCTGCCCTTCTCTGAGCTGCTTTCTGCACACGAGAGCCCCCTTCTTCTCCACTCCCCTGCCCCCCCAGCTGACTTGTAAGGCTGTCCTCTTTTCCAGCTTTCAATCTCTCTTCATCACTCAGCCCTGCAAGAGGCTGGTATTTGCCCAATGCAAGGCCCTTGGGGACTGCGGATACCTATGTCTGGATGATGTGGCTGGTTCCTCCCTCGTACCCAGTCCGCACCAAGTGCACAGAAAGCACAAGCAGCCTGTGAACAGGGCCTAGCTACAGTGTTCAAGCACAAAAGTTGGAAAAATTCTTCGTTGCTAGCTTTCGGGTACAAGTACCCTTCGTCAGGCAGAGGAAGCATCCCTACCTCTACCCAAAGAGTTTGTCTGCTTTTATGCAACCCGGTTGCAGCCACCGGCTGGCCACCTGGACCAGGGAGAGGTGGTTAGCCGTGCTCCTTCTGAGCCCAAGCCCATGGCCGGACCCCGTCTCTCCCCCCGTCCCCGGGTGTTTACAGCCGGCAGGTGCAGGAGGTCAGGGGCTCTGTGTGCAGGGCAGGCCGCCTGCTTTCTGGCCTGTCACTGTGAATCTCGCAGAGTTTCCTGAATAATTCCCAAGCAGGATCTCTGCCCCCACTTTTGGACCGCTGGTTTGTTTTTGTCATAAGGATCCCTGTGTTTTTAATGAGCAGTTAATGAGCTGTCAATTACTTATGCAAATCAGGGGAGCCAGCACGTCCAGCACGCTGTCCTTCAGAGCTAGGCTCTTACCTGTCCATGTTGGGTAAGACTCGGCCACTGCTAGCAAAGCTCTCCCTGCTTTCCTTGTGGCAGTGCGAGCTGGGCACTGCCTTAGGACACCCCAGGCACGGCCGAACAGCTACAATAACACCCCCTTGCACCTTCCAGCTGGACACCGGGAAGCACTTTACAAACATTAATTAAGAATGAGTCCTCACAGTGTCCAGTCGTTAGTATTATTATCCCCATCTGACATACAGGCAAAGAGATGGACAGCACCTTACCCAAGGTCAGCCAGCGTGCCAGGGACAGACACAGACGGAGAACCCAGGAGGAAGCTAAACATGAAAAAAAATCTGACTTTTGTTTCTGTTGCATTTAAAAATAAGATTCGGTTATTAATTATCTTGGTTTGTTGTTTTTTTTATTTTTTTTTTATAATGGATTTTAGCTTTGCTTCAGATCCCAAGATGCTAAAAGATAAATGCAGCTATTATCCAAATAAGCTCTCAGTGAAATTGATAGCTAGGTGTTTTAAATGAGTGTGTACACACTCACGTGCATGCACACACACACACAGGGATATTTTTAACATGGATACAGGAAAATACTAACACAGAAGCAAGGTGTCAGCTCCTGGCACTTGGTGCTTTGGGAAATGATGGTGTCTCTGAGTTCAGATCAGGCCCTAAGGATCGTTTCCAGCTTGTACCGGTGAACGCCTCGCAGTCCACCCAAGTGTCGATCTGCTGTAGTTGGGATCTGGCCCCTTACCAACATGGTAAGGGGCCAGACCCCCATGCGTGGGGTCCCACGCATGCATGCATGTTATTCTGGAGGAGGGGGGCAGTCATCTGCGCGCAAGGCAGTGTCCGTGCTCACACTACAAGGCAGAGCCTATGAAGTCGGTCTGTAATATAAAGCAGTCTCATTTCCAGCGTGCCCACGCACACGAGAGGTGCCAGCGCACAAGGCGTTAAACTCCGTCCTGCTAAAGGTTACCGAGAGACCCAATAAATGCCCAGTTTAACAATGGAGAGAAATATTTTTATCGGTAACCTTTGGAGGAGATGGTTTAATTGCATGCTAACAGTCATTCACGGAGAGCGGCGAGGAATTACACGGAAGGGAAATGACAAGAGTGTGAAGGGTCATTAAAGTTCAAGCCTCGGCTTTGTTGAGCTCTGCTGCAAGCATTATTTGGGTAGCTGAAGCCAGGCGGGACTCGGCAGCTGCCTGAATGAAAGCTTCAGCCTTGGGTTGTGCACACACCTCACTGCAGTCCCCGTGGCTAAAGGCTACCGTGCTGCAGCCTGGTGCGTGCATCCTACCAGGTGACCTGGGGCTCAAGGAAGATGCGGTATTCATGCTTTAAACCCCCAACTTTTGCACCTCTGACATATGACACGCATGTGGCAGAGGCAAAGAGACATGCCTGGCAAAGAATGGGTTTCCCTATTTGTGGGGCGAGCTAGTTTATAGCACGGTTTGGGGGTGCGTTCCCTTCCAGCTGTACATCGTTCCCATCCCAAACTGGGATGGGGATGCTGCCTGCTGTGGTTTGTCTTCAGCAGGAGATGCACAAAGTCAGCAGAGCAGGATTAGTTGATCTCAGCACTCGGCTCTGGAGCAAGATAAATCATGGTTTGACAGCGACAGGTAGCCATTGATTCACTGGTTCCTCTGGCAGGGCATTCAAACCCTGCACTAGAAACCAGCTGCCCCAAATAATCATCACAAACCCTCAGGACAGTTAATTATGCTGGCGATTTTATGCTAAGACAAAGGGTTTGTGTCTCTAGGACACCTTCCACACCAGAGTCTCCAGACCTCTGCAAACATTTAGGCACCCTGCCAACCCTCCTGGCAGCCTGGATCGCCATTGCCAGAGCTGGGAGGCTACTGAGAAGATCAGCACAAGAGGCCAGACCATAACCCAGGGATCTGGACTTCTGTTCCTAGCCCTGGACGTGGTGCCAGGCGGTCAGTAGCTAACTGGGTGTGCATGTGGATGGCAAAGCGGGGACACAAAGGTGCAGTCTCCCCTTGGTTGCGGATGCTGCACGGATCTGGGTGTATGGACAAGAGCTTGGGAAGTGCACCAGTGGAAGAGTTAATGGGAATGATAATTTAGGGCTAATTACCTGCAGCTGGCAGCAAGCTCCCAGGTACTCTGAGCTGCCCAAGGGAGGGAAGAGCGGAGCCGGCCTGGCTGTTTCCTTGCTGGAGCATGGGGCTGGGAGTTTAGGGGCAGGGAGGCTGGTTTCCCCCAGCCTGGCTTAGCGAGAGCACCCTCCAGGAGCGGCACGGGCAGCAAAGTCCATGGGGACTGGAGTCTGCCTGTGGGAAAAGCAGCTCCCGCTTGGCTTTCTTTCTCCTGAAAGAGCTGACCTGAGCGAAAGCCCCCGAGTTCATCTCTCTTTGTAGCCCGCTGATTTAGCCCTCTTCCCTTTGCTGTTTCCCTCCCAGCACCTCTCATTAACTCTACCTTAAAACTGTGCGCCAAGCATCTATTCCCCTCCCCACCCCCAAAAATGTCCCTGTGTATTTATACTACAGGCACTAAACCCTCTTAGAGATTTGTAATTGTTTCATCTCAAATAGTGCATGCCGGGCGGCCGCAGAGGCTTGTTGGGACATTTCTCTTGGGGCAGCATCCAGAGACACGGGGCTCCCCGGTGCCGGGTGCTGCACACGCGTGGTGCAGACCAAGTGCTCCTTCTCTGCAGGACTTTCAGTCTGAGCAATAAGCAGGAGCAAGTTCCCGGGTTGCAGGGCTCAGGTCGATTTGCTGATGATGTATATTTAGTGGAAAGGCTTCAAAATGAAGAATCAGGGGTGCGTCATGGGGCAAGGCACGTTCAGGTGAGGCAAAGGCCTGGAGTTTGGGGATTAAACACCACTGGACGAGGAGGAGAGCATCCGGCTTTACCCCTGCCTCTGGCCCCAGCTTGCTGCTTGGCTTTGGCTGCTGGCAGTATTTGAACATTGGGTTTCAAGCATCTGCTCATTATCAGTTTCCATTCAGCGGCGCTGAGCATCTGCACAACTTAGCGGCAGCCGCTCGGAGAGGCGGCTGGAAACTCTTGGAGTTGGGCACCCGAATCCAAATGTAGAGGCCACTTGTGGAAATCTGGCCCTTCTCCACTCCGGGCACCGCTAGTGCCTCCCCCAACACGGAGACCACTGCTGCTGCTTCCCCGTGGTGGGTGCTGTGCTGGCAGGTGGGCTGCGTTAAACAGAAATCATTGCTGTTGGGGACATGAGCCAGGAAACACCAGTGCAGCCTCCCCTGGGGACACCGAGGCCTCTGGAGACGGTTCCCAGGGATGCTGGATTTAATGCATTGAGAAGGGATAGTGGGAAGGAGACGGGGCCTTGCATGCAGGCTCTAGGGTGGGTGATGTAGGGTCCTCTCCTCCCCTGAAGCTACTTTGAGGGCCCTGCCTCACGGCTGCAGGCAAGGCGCCGTCACAGGGCCACGCTCCGCTCAGCAAAGTGCCTTTCGTGTGCCCAGGTCCTGGCAGCCAGGCCCCTGAACAGCAGCAGCCCAGGCAGCTGCAACGTGGCTCCTGCCGCCGCGCTGGGAGAACCAGCCCGTCCGTCCAGCTCCCATCATCCTTTCCTCCCTCCCCACGTATGTTTTATATATTTATATTTTTAATAGTAGCCTAATATAAATAAAGCACCATTATAAAAGTGTCAGGGAAAGTTCAAACCTATTCATTATCCATTTCGCACAGATTAAAATTTCCATCAAGGCTGCTTGGTTTTGACTTGAGTCGCTTTCGTTTTAATGAGCTTGATGTGGAAGGCAAAAGATGCTAATTCATCCTTACATCTCTATCACATCTCGGCTTTTGCTATATAAAGCATCAAGGTCGCATTCTGGGGAAATGTCTTTTTACCAAAGGTGCCATAATAATAATGAAGAAGCAATTTGTTTCAGCAAACTGCCTACAGTAATGAAGCTTAATTATAACCGTGTTATTAATACTGCTGCTTAAGGTAATTCACTTCTGAGCGGGGCGCAGCACAGTAAACTATAATTTAAACAAGAATTGAGACCTAATTTAAATCATCAGATCTGCTCTGGAAAAAGGCAAACAGAATGACTGTGATTGCACACAATCCGGCGCTCTCCCTCGGCTTGGCTTCTTCGCAGCGTCTGGAATTGGAAACCATGCCGGGAGATGTTTCAGCGGTGTGACGGCGAGCGCACGCCTTCCTGCCTCGCCTCTGCTCCTTCCCCGCTCGCCCCTATCCCTGCTGTGCACACGCGTGTGTGTGCCTGCCTGCCCAGACGCCCACAGATAGGGGCTCAGTAGAGACATGCAGGTATTTTTATTTATTTCTCTATGTGTTTGATTAGCTTGAAGAAAAAAAAAAAGCTCAAGGTGGCTTACAGGAAAAATAAGATTTCAGCTGAAACAGGCTGCTTCGTGCCGAGTTTGGATGGGCCAGCTCCTGTACCCCTGCAGATGGGGAGCCAAATAATCATGTCGTGGATGCATAGCCCGCCCTGGGCCCACATGTGCAGGCAATGGGCCAGATCTTCAGTGGCGTAAATGAGCCTCACTCTCTTGCAGTCTCCGGAGCATCTCCTCAGCTGGCATATATGGGCATCGTTCCCAATCCCACCTGGTGTCAACGGGCATTGCTACGATATACATTCTGGGTGAAAGGGGGCAGGTACAATATACAAACGTTGGCCCTCTGAAGTTAAAGGGGAGTTTTTAAATTGGTGTTTCTGCCCAAAAGCTTGCAATTAAAGAATTTTTTTTTGCAAAAATCTTGTTGATCTAATAAAAGATATCATCTCTACTATGAGTCCTGATTGCTTTTCCAATGGACCCTGATTTCAGCCTTGATTTCTGATTGTTGACAGGTTGCCTGTGTTGTTGCAGACCAGGGTCCCTCTGAGCCGGGTCCTGGACAAATACAGAACAGCAAAACAGTCCCTCTCCCAAGAGCTCACAACCTGTCCCTGAACCCTTACCCCAGACAAGGTTGGAAAAAGGTGCTTTGCTTCCTCCCAAAACAGCCCTGACCTACTCCACCTCCCATGCAGGAACCTCGCCGCTGTGCACTATCCGGAGATGCCCCAGGAAATGTTTTGGGCTCTAGATTTCAGGGGCACTGTTTTTCCACTCTTCTCTTAGTGCACGTAGCTAAGCACCGGGGACTGGGTTTTGAAGAAAGCCTTTTGCTGTCTGAGCCCTCTGCTCCTCAAGGACGTGACCCCAGGGTTTAGGCTAGGCACTGAAATGCCAAAAGCTTTAGCTGAGGAAGTTGAACTCTTTTAAAGCCCAAAATGTTTTCTGTTCCTTAATGATCTCCTCACACCAAACTCAAATCAGCCAGGGAGTCAATGAGCAGCCCCAGCTTGCAAACCCTGGGCTTCCCATCTCAATAGAAATTGTGCCTTCCTCGGCTCGCCCTCTCCTCCCCGCTTCTCCTCCTGCCTCTGGGTCCTGATTCTCCAAGCTCTCCATCTGTTTCTTGATTGCCTTCCCATCCCTCCTCCACCCCCAGCCGTTCATCCATTCTTTCACATCAGCTTCCCCACCCCAGCCTCCCCCTTCCCATCACCTCGACCCCCAAACACTCCTCTCCTTGCACCCTGACTATATTGCTTTCCTCCCTCTCCCATTGCCCTCCGCCTTTCTAAGTGCATTTATCCACACCCACTCCTCCATGCAGACGTCTCTCCTCTCCAGCACTCGCACGGTTACATGAGCCCTGTGAAGCCAAATGACATGAAATGATATTTCTGCTTTGCCAGTAATAACATTTCCCTGAAAGCCCTGCCTCAATAGGAAATAGAGTGAGAAGCCACGACGGCGTCTCTCTCCTTTCCCATTCCTCTTTAGGGCTCACTGTCAAAAACACATTTCCAAGTCCTAGCATGCAAAATGCATTCATCCGCACAGGGTTCAGGCAGCTCGGTTTGCTCAGTGATTATGGCCAAGTTCACCCCTGTCACTGTCAGGTGTGGCTCTGTTAGACATTGTGACAGAGGAGAGGAGGTACAGAGGAGAAGTAAATGTGTGGAGTGATTCTTCTTGGGAAGGGAAAAAACCCTCCATCACTGTTCCACTTGACTGCAGCCTCCTGCAGGCTGTTTCATCTCATATTATCTAAGCTCCAAGGGGGTGTCCAATTTGAGGAACAATAACTATAAAGTCATTTACAGTCCCCCGCTGAGACACAGCACATGATAGCCTGTGTAAAGCAGCAAACGGATTTGATGGCCCCTTCTGCAGAGCTGGTCCTGAGCAGAGTACCTAAATGGTGCAGGTGGAAGAAGGCCTCTCTCCGCCAGCTCCGGGGAAGGTGTCTGCTCGCAGGGAGCCATCAGCTTGCTTCGCTGGCCCCTGCTGAGACAGACGCACGAAGAGGCAGGCTGTTACCTTGCAACCTTCAGTGAAGGTCACGGGGATGCGGCGCTGCCCTGAATGTAGCTCAGATGGGGCGAACCCCTGTGAGGTCAATGCTAGCATTTCCCATGGCCACGCTAGGATCCAGGCAGCCCTATGGGAATTAAAGCAGCAGGGGTAGGTAGGGCTGGTGGAGCAGGATCACACTGGAACAACAACCGAGAATTGCAAAGGTCTGTCTGTTAAGTGTCCCCATCCGAGCCGAGTGGGAGCGTTTGCAGGAACGGCCCCCTGCCCAGCGTCAGCGACCGGGGGATAGCAGTGCCTGTAAGGGAGCATGTCACCGGCATGTCGGCCTCTGGGCCGCCCTGCAAACCTGGGAGCAGCTCTGACATGTGTGGATGAAATAGCCTGGCTCTGCTCCATCTCTAGAGCACATACACCATTTATCTCGCGAACGTCCTCCCCAGGAAACCTCCTCCCCACCTTCTCTGTAGCAGCAGCTCTGCCGCATCATGACACGCTCTTTGCATTTTTTTTTGGTGGATTTCTTTTTTTGGGGAGGGTTGAGCCACACTCTGATGGATGGAGGCTGCTTGAGGTCTGTATTACACACATTACCGGCACAATAGGCACTAACGGGCCCCTGGCTGGAAGACTCAGCAGGGAGGCTGAGCAGACTCTGGAGAATGAATTTCTTTCCTGTAGGGAAGGACAAAGAGGGAATTCGTCCCTAATGCCACTGCCAAGTGCGTGGCTGCCTCTGAAAACAGCTGGTGCTGCCTGGTGTCAGAGAGAGGGCCCGGAGCTAGGTGGGTTAGATGGAAATCCTGAGATTTCCAGCCTTGCTTCCAGAGCAAAAGAGTCAGTTCATTGCATGCTGTTGCAATGTTTTGGGTTGGTTTTCTAGATGCACAAAGCCTTCCTTATACCCTGAACAGGAACGGCACGGCCACAAGCAGCATGCCTCAGCCTTGTAACAAGAGGCACAGGAGCAGATCAGTGGGCCTGGGAGAGGAGCTTGCTCTCCACAGAGCAATCGCTGCCTATTGCACAGGGGATGTTTGCAGTACAGGTGCTTCCTATGAGAAGCTGGAAGGCTGGTGCAGTGCAGGTCACTGGACAACCCTCCCCATTTTGCTTCCCAGGTCCTCTTTATCTTGTTTCCTTGGCAGTTGCTCAGTCCTCCAGGGCTCTTCTTCCATTGGGTCCCACCGTCCCCCTATCCTGCTGTCCCTGGAAGCCCCAGCCCCGGCCAACCGGGACCGCAGCATGGGCTTCTCAACTCTTTGTCCTTCCTATAAAAGAGCTGTCATAACTACAGAACTAATCCGCGCTAAGAGACTTGATCTCAGCAGGAGAGAACCGACTGACAAACTCCAGGAGCAACATAAAGCAGCCCGGCAGGACTGACTTCATTAGCTGGAGATTATCTTAACAGAGGACAAATACAATTAAAATTACATACCACTCCAATGCAAAGGTTGTCTGCGCGGATGTGTCACCTTGCCAAACACCTGCAGTCTCTCAAGTCCTCGACACATTCACATGGGAGGTGAGCAGCACAATGGGTCAAAAGCTAGCACAACAGCTCGAATGATAATAGCTTGGCTCCATGGGCTGCTCCTGCCTTGCTCTGGGCATCGTTCCTACAGCGCTTTCGTGCCCAGCAAGGACTGCAGAAGGTGCTTCAGGAGGCAATTCTGACTCCCATCCACTTCAGCTCTCATGCCACATGATTACCCGTGTGCCTGTGAGCTGCCTGGACACGTGGGCTGGCCCTGCCGGCATCCTCCACCCGGGCCTGCACTGGCATGGGACAACCCTGCACCCCTCTATGAACACCCCTGAAGGATTTGCAGGGCTGAAGCATTGGGAAGCCAG
Source organism: Alligator mississippiensis (assembly GCF_030867095.1). Classification (NCBI taxonomy): domain Eukaryota; kingdom Metazoa; phylum Chordata; order Crocodylia; family Alligatoridae; genus Alligator; species Alligator mississippiensis. Next base: position 33,974,629 of record NC_081839.1, on the reverse strand, counting down.
TCCCCGTGTCCTGGTTGTATAGTCAGAGGGACCTGAAATGGGAAAAATGGATAAGCCTGTTAGGTCAGGAGAAGGAGTCATCCCACACCTGGCACGGAAACCCTCTTCCCAGGTTTGTTACAGAGCAAATCGAATCCATCGGAGAGGCTGCGTGTCTGCTGGATGAGTGCTCCATGTGGCTGAGAGAGAGTGGGGACAGGCATGAACCCATTACAGTAATGAAGTTATTGCGGAGCAAAGCAAACTTGCTAAGGAGGCCTCCCCTAAGGAGGCTTTATGCAGGTTTAACAAAGAACTAAAAATCAGGGGGACTAAATACCCACTCTGAGCTGCTACAAAACTTCTGGTCAGGCTTCTTCCTTTGCTCACAGGCTTTACCCAGGCTCCTTTCCTGATGGGCTGAGAAAGGCACGTGCCTATTGCCCTCTTGGTAGCAGCGCCAGGGTCTAATTGAAGTGACTCCAGGGTCTGCACTGATTCTCCCCAGAGGTCAGCAATGGGGGGACCTGTAGACATTTGTTCCTTGGGGTCCCTACTTCTTTTCTGTGGTGCTCAGTAGGTGGTGAAGGAACCGGGTGCCTCCAAAACAAGCATTTCATTTGGAGCCAGTTCAAACCAGAGGATGGGAGAAAAAGTAGAGAGAGAAAAGACTTCGGGAAGAACAGAAGTTTTAATTGGCTTTTATTTATTAGTTAATCAGAAAGTATTTCAGTGACAATTAGGTCAAAGCCTCTGGCATGTCTGCGAGGGCACCATCGATCATTAGCTCTACCTGCACTTGCAAAGCAGTGTTTATGAGTTTCCAACTGGCAAGAAAGACCTCCTTAGAAATTAAGGTGAAACCCATGCCGTTGACCAAAGGGGAAAGGCTGTCAGTGGTGATTGATGTCCGGGAGCTGGGAGAAACAGCTGTTTATTGGGTCCAGCAGCGTTCGGCAAACCTTTGTGTGCCAGCAGCAGCTCCCGGCCCTCGAGTGCATGGATGCGAAGGCTCGTCTAGGCTAGGTGCATTCGCTCTGGTGTAATTACATGCACGGCAGTGTCCTGATGCAAGCCCGGATGCTGCAGCACGGGGATCAGTCACACCCACCCAAGCGGCGCAGCTACAAGGGGCGCGCGCTGTTGCAGGCAGCTCGGTGCAAAAAAACATGGGACAGACAGGGCTGGATTTTCCACCAGGACCTGAGGCTGGGCTGTATCGTGCACCAGGGCGCAACGTGCCTAGCAGAGAGCAAGCAAGGCCTCTGTGCAGCAGGGGCAGACACGAGAAACAAAGCAGCCGGGTCCTGCTCCTTTGGAGGGAGGAGAAGAGCCGGCCTTGAACATCTGCCGTACAAGCAGCCGCAAGAGGCGGAGGCCGCGGCTGCAGCTCCCAAGTGCAGAGCAACAGTATTTGTTTCTCGGAGATATGCAGCCGGTGTCTCCACAGGCAGCTGTAACCTCATTGCAGTGGTGAGAAAATGTGATTTTCCCAGAGCCGGTGTGTGCACATGCCAGTTCAAATGAGTATTATTCACACCGCGCTGTCCAAGCATGTTCGAGCCCTGAGAACCTGGGCAGGCACCCGGCGCGCTTCTGTTTCCGAGGAAAGAGTGAATAAAGCGGACGAGCTCATGGGGCTGCCACTGCGACGGGTGTTGGGTGAAAACACGGGGAGTGCTTCTTGGCTGGGGGAAAAACAAGAGCAGGAGAGGAGAGGCCGTCGGTAGGTAAATGGGTGCTGGAAATTTGCAGCCACCCTTCTTGAACACGGAGCCTGAGCGCAGTTACACATACTGGGATGGTTTGGATAGGGATGATGCTACTTCAGGCAGGGGGTGGACTCGAGGGTCTCCGGACGTCCCTTCCAGCCCTGCTTCTCTATGTCTCTTTGACCTCATTCAGGCCTGGATCAGATGAGAGCAAGGCGAGCTACGCTGGAGGATCCCTTGGAAATGGCTGGGTGGAAGATGCAGCTGCCCGTGTCAGCAGTGGTGCATCTCTCATGGAGCAGGTGGGCTGTGTGCTTTCAACACCCCTGGCAGCCAGGTCATTTCTGGGATCTCCAGGGTCCCCGGGCAATGGTGCGAGAGAGCATACCTCTCTCCTGACACTTTAAGCTCGGGCTGGGGAAATTGAGCCAAACAGGAATTCAACTTCTTGGGTCCAGACAATGTTTTGTTCCACCATTTACTTTATCATAAAGGATGTGAAAAGAATGAAAAGGCCAGGACAGGAAGGATGGGTTTGCAATGATTGAAACAGCAGGCTTCGATTGATCTGTCCGAGCTGAATTTCTTTCAGCTTCCTTGTCCGCAAAGTTTTGCCTCTTGGCCCAGTTCGGGAGGGGGAAACGGCTCCAAATCTCACAGTTCCTCCCTGCTGGGAAAGCCATTTCCCCTCCTGCTCTAAGCTGCAGGTAAGACCGTCAGCTCTGCAATTCGCTTGCTCCCCTGAGCCTACCTGACCTGAGCCCGGGGATCTGCAGGGCACCTTACTGGGAACATGCATTCATCCAGGCTGCTGCAGAGGTGCGGGTCGAGTGGGCTCGAGAAAATCACTGCGTATTTGTAGGATTTAGGGAGCAGCACAGAGAGAGCAAAGATGGAGGGGGAAATCTCAGCAGCACCTCGTCATCTTTAGCATGTACCAGGGCACCTTAGAGTAGGACGCTGAATAGCAAAGCCGAGGCTGGTGCACCGGAGGATTTCTCACCCCGAAGGATTCCCAAGCAATAAACAGGAAAAATAACAATCTGAAAGGGCCTATTTAAAAAAAAAAAAAGTGGTTCTGATTAAAACAACTGAAAAAGAAATCAGTTGCTTTTCTCCTTGCTACGTGTTTATAACCTGGAGACACTGGGAGAGGCGCACTGAATAAATCAGATGAGCTATTGCAACTGGCTCGCTTCCCTCTGCATTGGTGAATTTTGCTTCCACGTTGACTTTGGGAGCCTTGTGCTTGGTGCGACGCAGCGTCCAGCTGGGTCAACGGAGTAAACGGCGAGACTGGAGGGCAGCCGGAGCCCAATGAAGGGGTCAGCTCCAGGCCCTGCGGGGAGGCCTGTCCCTAGGAGGTGACTAGTTTAGAGCAGTGGGCACGGATGGTCGTTCAGCGGCTCGTGAGCTCATGCGATGCAAGGCTGGGGTCTCAGTCCCTACCCCTAGCCCTCCCACCAAGGTGCAGGGTCTCTGGATGATCTGTGATTCTGGAGCATCCCTCGGTCCCAATTGATTTTCTCACAGTGCTGGCACAGCAGGCAAAAAGATTAGCCTTGTTTCTAAGGCCCTGGATCGGGCCAGGGGGGATCTCAGTTCAAAGCCCAGCACTTCCATACGCGCCCTGCCTGACCTGCGGTGAGTCACTTAATCCCTGGCTACCGCCGGCCCCCGTTTCCAGACCGGGGCTGATAGTTGTGCTAATAACACTGAAAGGATAAATCCACTCCTGGGTGAGAGGTGCTCAAAGGATGCATGTTGGGGAGCTTGAGTGGTCCCTTCCTGCTGATCTGGGGTCTTGGTGAATGCAAAGCGTTGTGGGGACACAAAGCTGCTGGTGCAGAGGACGCATCTCAGCGGTGCCTGGTCATTGTTAGCGTGCAACGGGGCACCTCCGCGTCAGACCGCGAACAGCAAAGCCCGGACGCACACGCTGGAGGATGCTTCATGCTGAAGGCTTCCCAAGCAATACACTGGAAATAACAACAGCCTGAAAGGGCCTTTTTAAGAGCAGAAGTGGTTCTGATTAAAGACCTGTTAATTGGTTGTCTTATTAGCAATCTGCTTCCCGTCCATCCGGCTCTTAGCAGAGTGGCAGGGAGAGGCGGAAGGCGACTGCCGCGGTGGCAGGAGAATGAGACTCTGCCGTGAAGCCATCAGGATGGAGCAATTAATGGAAGTTTTGGAGCCAGTTCCCATCAGGGAGGTGCAAAGCTGCTTCTGTCCTGTGGAGACGAGGGAAAGGTCAGTGCTCCGCACAGGAAAAGCATTCACCGGAGAAGCCTGCACAAGGGAGTGGGGGGAAAGGAAAAGGTCTCTTTTAAGGTGAAAAATGAGGGAGAGACTGACATTTGGAGATGCAGCTGAGCAAGAGGGGAGGGAAGAAATAATTCAGATAAAGCTGCCAGCCAGCAGCTTCCAGGGGGGCATCTTTGACCAGAGCAGTCTTGACCGCAGGCCGAGTGCGTCAGCAGCCCGGCGGCTCCATTAAATGAGGTCCTTCCCTCTCAGACAAACAGCCCCGATGGTCTCTCTGCCCGTTTGCGGAGGCCAGGGCAGGCAGTCGGCTCCTGTCTTTTAATTAGATGCAGTGGAGGCTGGAACCGCTGGGCATGAGTATGTCCCTTCTCCGGGTTAAGTGGTGATTAGGCCTAATTAGGGCCAAGTAAATATTTTACATTGTTGGGACAAACGCCAGTGACCAGGGGGAAGCAGGAAGGACTGAACAACCTGTCTGAGCTGCCTGTAAATCATTGCCCAAGTTGCCACTCCATGCCGGCTGCAGGGGGGAGGCAGCTGGTGCTTCCAGCTCCACGCGTACAAGGCCATCGTCAAACCAGCCCTTGCCCTCGGGTGTGCTACAGCCCTGCATTCTGCATGCGCAGGAGGGAGGTGGGATGGCACCGGTAGCCCTGCAAGGCACGCCGGGCCCTGCTAAGGGCAGGCCAGGGAGAATGCTCTGCTCCTTTTCTACCCAGAACTGATCTGGCATGGCAGGCACATGCTAACACGGGACCCTGGGCTCCTGAGTACCTCTCCAGCCTGCTGGGGGACCGGGGCAAAGTGATTGACCCTCTCCATGCCTCAGTTTCTGCATTAGTAAAACAGGTAATAATAATTACTGGCTCACCAGGAAGTGGGGAGGCCTAATTAGTACATGCCCATAAAAAGATGTGCAAATGCTCACATTGCTGGTACCACCTTTGTGCAGTTCCCTCACATGTTTCCTTTCTGCGTCTCCGGTCCAGGCCTGGTACAGAGTATCCTGGGAGGAAGGCCAAAATGCAACGGTGCTGTGTTTCTGTTCTGTAATAAACAGCAGTGGGTATTCATTATTATTTAAACACCCCGTGCGTCTGAAGTCTTATTTAGCCGGCATTTTTCCGCAGCATATGTTGGAATTTACAGTAAGTGCATCCTTCTACGATCAACATTTGGTTTCCTTCACCCACAGACTGCAGTGCTAATTAGGGGAGGTTTTCCCTTGTTATCTTGGAGAGGTCAGGCAAAGCAATTAGCATTTTGCAGAGATCTAAGAATAGAAATGGTAGCGCTTACCCTGCAGTAGCGGATGGAGCAGCAGTCCTGTACCGTGCGAAGCAGCGGAGCTCCTCGGGCATTAGGTGGTAGACACCGTACGCGGGGGCAAAGGATTGCGCAAGGAACCTTCCCTCTCCATCAAAGCCACAGTCCCGCATGCTGCGCAGGCTGCCGGGCTCTCTGCAAATAAGACACGGGGAGAGTAGAAAGGGGAAGAGGAAGACCGCCGTCAGCAGTTCTTGCTCCTCTTGTGCCTGCAGCTTTCCCATGATTAAATGGGTTTGGGGTTTGAAGCCAGATTGAATGCCTTGGGGGAGCACTGTCCCACCACTCCTACCTCCCAGACCAGTGCTGTGCCTCCACATGAGTGCCCAGAGCCCAGCCAGCCTCCCCAAGCATGCCGCATCTCGCCGGCCCCCCCTGCACATGGCAGTAACAGCCCCATCCCTCCCCTTCCCCAGCTGCTCTCGAAGGCAGTGGGGTCCTAACAACACATGCTGCAAGCACTGCATGGCCAGACAGGGCTCTCAGGACATGGCCTCCTAGACGCAGCGCTGGGGGGTCTCTGCTCTCTAGCCCATTCCCACCGTCCACGGTGCCTGCTGGCTCCTGGGTCAGTGCAAAGTGCATGGTGGAGGTGAACGGTCACGGGTGGGAAAAGGACACTGCATTTTCCGGCTGCCTCAGAAAGACCAGTCTCACGTGGATGGGAGCTGGGATATGGGACCTGATGTACAGACCCTCAAAGTCAGTGGAAAGACTCCCCTGAGGGCTGGGTGAGGGCAGACCAGGCAGGCGTCCTGCAGCAGGGCCGTGCTGGCACATTGGCGCTGTATGTTGTGCAAGGCAGGCCGGGGCAGGGGGTCAGTGCCCCGGTGATGGGGCTCTCGACACAAACACCCCATTGAAGTCTTGCCTTTTTTTGCCTGGATCTTTCCACATGCCCTTAATGGAAGTGCATCGATCCCCGGTGCGTTGTAATGAGGCTGCTCACGAAGGAAGACACCACTCAACGCAAGTAAAGGTATCAGAGTCTGCCCTGAAGCATTTGCACCATGGCTGGGGCAAAGCTTTCCAGGCACAGGCTCCGAGACTGCAGAATCCAATCAAACTCCTTCCATCTCAAGCACCCTTCTTCGTCGGTGTTGCCCGCGCGGGGGGATAAAGAGCGCTGCCACCTCGAGTCACCGTGGCAGCTCTCGCGATTCCTCCTTTACACGCACACGGGCTCTAACAATAGTGAACGGGGTCCCTGCAGGCAAGGAATATCAAGCAAAGCAGCTTTTGTGCTTCTGCCTGCTGAGCAGAGCGAGCCCTGCTTCAGAGCTCAAGATATTATCTGCAAGCTGCTCTGAGTAACTTTATTTAGATCTTTCTGCATTAATTGCATGGAGAAGGGCTCCAAAGTTCAGAGTGTGAGAGAGGAATCTTTGATGTAAGAGGCTGTTGTCTCTGAATAAAGCTTTATATTATTATGTAAAACATAAAGGGCATTAGTTAGAGTTCTTAAATTAATCAGAGCAGTTTTCTATCTTCTTGCATTCGGGTTTCTTTCTTTTTTTATTTTTTTTCTCCCTTCCCCTTTGTTTAATGAGAGGTGGGAGGTAGAATCGCTTGAGAAATGAACCTTTTTTTTACTACTGGGCTCATTTCAAAAGAGGTGTCATGAAAGGCAGAGATGAAACCGTTGTATTATCCCAGGCGTGCAATGACGTGGGCCAATTATGCAGGAAGATGTCCAGGTGGGCGAGCGAGGCCATCAGGTTTGGGGAGGGAGAAGCTGGCATCCTCGCCCGGGCCACTGCACATCGCTGCAGCCAGCAGACAAGGCACAGCCAAGAGGGGCGGAGAAGGCTTCCCGGGCCTTGGAGGACACCCCCAGCCCATGGGTGCTTAGCCAGGTGTGCATAAATCCGAGGGGAGCATCGGCGCCTGTCGAAGGGACGTGCAGGCTCTCTGGGGGAAGGACAAGAGCAACCGGAAAGCAGAAGGGAAGTAACCACGTCCCTGCAGGCATCCGGCACGGAGCCTAGTCCATTAGGAGATGCATCTCCAGCCTCCTGAACCAAGGGGGTGAGGAGGCGGCAGGCCTGGCCCCCGGGAGTGGCAGATCCATGCCGCAGCACGCGCTGTCTTTTCCCTCTGGCTGCACAGGCCGCGTCTGCCCCTACCAGACAGCAAATTATCCCGCCAAGATCCTGGCGCCTCCTCCCTCGGCCCTGTAATACCTCCTGAGCTTCCGCCTCTTGCAAGAGGTCTCCCATCCCAGCCCCAATGATGCTGCTGCTGAAAGAGTAATGAGAAAACTACACCCCTTTCCCCCCTGAAAAATCAATAGGAAGACCTGGGGGGTCACCTAATTGGATGCTACTCACCGAGAGGCCATTACAATAAGAAACTCAACCGCAGCACTTCAGACAGCCTGCGAAATCATAAATCACATTCTGAGCCTGGCTCAGCTTTCTCTCCGTCTGAATGCCTCATTGATTTGACGCTTCAGTTCTCCTCTGCATGAAAGAGCAGCCAGCCAACGAGGAGGCACCATGTGACCGTGCCAGGGGCACCTGGGGTGCAGACAGGCTTCGTCCGAGCTGCCCGCCCCGGTCCCCAGGTAGCTTGGGGGAGTCGTGCGCTCGAGGACCATGGGGCGATGTTCGCAGAGAGGGCGCTTGGCGCTTTGTTGGCTGGTGCTGTGGCCGAGCGTCGTTGGTGAGAGGTCCCAAAGAAAAGCTACAGGGGAAAAAATAATCCCCTGGGCCTGGCCCACTTCTGCATCTCTCCTTAGTGCTCTGCAAGGGATGTCTGCAGGAGCAAGCAGCCTGATCTGATGGACCGGCAGGCCTTGTCCAGCCCCAGGCCTACACCCAAGGGGTCTAACTTGCCTCTATCCTGAGTCAATCAGGGTCTAGACCTGCTTTGCTTTGCACAAAGGGCAGCCGGACCCTTCCTGCCTCCTGGTCCTTCTTTCTTTCCAAAATTAGAACCAACTTCTTCACTTTTGCTTCCAAGGAGACCTGGGAGAGCCAGGATGGTGCGGGAAGGTCTCTTCTCAAGGTATGTCCTACCTGCCTGAAATCACACGTGTGATAATGTTGGCTACAAATGTCCAACTCGGGATCCTTAAAATTCTAGTTTATTAGGCGGATTGAAACACTGTAATCATAAACCTTGGGGCTGGTCCCCCCACACACACACGTGCACACACACAGTAGCAGGCTACAGAGTCAGGTATACCTATCCTACAAGCGCTGGAGTCTGTCGTCGAGGCTTCTTTCAGCGTGGTGTTATCTTCCAGAAGGGGGTCGCCGGCTGGTCCTTCTGGCTGGACAGGTCTGGTCGAGTTGGAGATCAAGAGGGCGCCCCTGAGGGTCACTTTTCACTGCCTTTTATCTGTCCCTGGCAGACTTTGGTGACTCCCCAGTTTTCTGGTTTGCCCAATCCAGGGGTCATTGACCCTCGTGGGACTTCCCCCCCCCCCCTCGGTGGCTACTGGATGGCATCTGGCAGCCCCAGGGGTCGTCCGCATGTACGTGCAGGTTTGGGAGTCCATTGATGAATTTAGAATCGGGCTCTGGGAGTGGTCGATCTGGAGATATTCAGCCCAAAAGTTGGTCCCCAGCGTTGATTAAGTCAGGCCAGGGCTTCTAGCCCTTGGTCAGTGATGTTTAGAGATTTCCCGGTTGTTACATTGTCTTCTATTGAGTTCAGCTTCCAGGTGATAATTGCTGCCTGCTTCCACGTTACACATTCAATCACTAATTCACTCGCTTTTTCAGGGGCCAGCCTGATACAGGGAAGGGCAGTTTGATTCCTGCCCTTGTTAACAATGTTACAATATATAACTTACTAAAACACCTTTAGTTGCAAGTTGAAAGGTGAGGAGTATAAAATATAAGCTACAAATGCCGTGGCACACAAATAGATAAAAATACCAAACTACAAGGGGAGACACAAAATGCACACATACAAATTTTAAAATACAATTCCTTATCTTAAAGTGAAAGAGAAAAGAAGGAAGAAAAGGTAGAAAAAGAGAAACGTATCCAAAGAGGAGAGAGCAAATGCAGGCAAGAGGAAAAGGGGGCTTTCTGCTACATTAGAGGAAAAGGGGACTTTCTGCTACAATAATATAATAACGATGCAGAATATACAATACACAACATGTCATAATATATAATATCCTTGCATTGTATATTGATATTACCAAGTATTATGTCATAGAGTCATAGGCAATGAGGGTTGAAGGGACTTCAGGAGGTCACATCTAATCCAACCCCTGCTCCAAGCAGGACCAGCCCCAAATACATCATCCCAGTCAAGGCTTTGTATACCTGGGTCTTAAAAACCTCGAAGGATGGAGAGTCCACCACCTCTCTGGGTTGCCTGTTCTAATGTTTTACTACCCTCCTAGGGAGAAAGTTTTTCCTAATATCCAACCTCATCTTTTCTTGCTGCAGCTGGAGCCCATTGCTCCTTGTCCTGCCATCTGCCCCCACTGAGACCAGCCCAGCTCCAGCCTCTTTGCAGCCCCCCTGCAGGGAGGTGAAAGCTGCATTCAATCCTCTCTCCATCTGAGCTATAATAGTGTAGTGTGTGTCCATGGGTACATGCAAAGATGCTGTCCAGAACATCCCTTGGAGCCACGGCTCATCAGCGGTTGAGGTCCTCGCTCCACCTGAACCAGCCCTTTGTTTCCACCTCTACAACCCGAGCAGGCTCCTGCCTCTCTGTCCTGGCAGCAGACCTTCACGCTGCGGACAGCCCCTGGGCCAGGTGGAGGTCAGCGGGAACCCGGTGGTTGACTCCGACCGGAGCCGTTTATAAATTGCTTTTCCTTTTTGTTACTTCCCCCTTGCCCATCACACTGCCGAGTCCTATTCACCGACGGAGCTGCGTATCGCTGCGGCTCAGAGGGATGCGGCTTGACTAAAACGCGGGTCAGATGAGCATAATGGCTGCAAGGGCACAGCCACAGACAAGCTGATGAGCAAATGCAGGCTGAGAATTAACCCTCCAGCTACTGCCCCGAGACAGCTGCCTTAGAAAGACAAAACTGACCTGCCGGGGTGAAGGCTTTGGCACATCTGGTCGGACTATGGCAAGTAACAGACCGTAGAAGGTCCTAAGACTAAATAACCCTCCTTGCGTTTCCACACACCCGTGAGAGAGGAGATAAAACCTGCACATGGGTCTGGGGGGTTTCGAAGGGTTGGGGGTCGAACCCCAGGGAGGGAAAGGGCTGTTTCTCTGTCCGAAACGTGGCTAAAATGAAACGTGTGTCGGAGGCGCGTGAGGCCCTGGCAGCCGGCTGCGCTGGCAGGCAACTTTCTCAATAACATCCACAGAAACACTGGGAACTCGCCCAGGCGTCTGTGTGCTTTGCTGCTGTCCTCTGCCAAACACCCCCAGAAGGATAGCGGAGAGAAGAGCAGAGCATAATCAGCATGGACCTGGGAGATAAAAAAATAATAATCAAAGACTAATCCTAAAAACTCTCCTTTAATCTTTGTGCTTCCAGACCTAGTCTCCCTTTCATCTAGGACTTTGCCATTCTCTAGTTATTCTGCGGTTGTAGAAACCGCCAGGCTAGGAGAGGGAGAGCTAGAAAAGAAAAAAAAAAAAGAAAAGATTAAATTAATGAACAGGTAAGCAGGTTTATTATTTCGTCTGATCCTTCCTTCCTTCCTGCTAATTTCTCTGAGCCAATTTGGGAGGCAGAGCCTATAACATTAACGCTGTGACAGACTATTGTATCCATTTTCTTCTTTAAACCATTTATCTGAATGATATTAAGGCCCAATTTGCATAGATACTTCGAGGTATCGTACAGCATGTATATGAGTGCCTCACCGAAGCTGTCGTGTCTGACAGGGAGAATATTGGCACCCATAAAAATGAGTGACACTTTCAACGTACAGCATCGTCATTAATAATGTAATTAATTTTCACAAATCAGGAGCAGAAGAATTACAGTCGTGCTTTGCAGTGTTGGAGTAGCAGATTGGGCTTGGGATGGGCAGAGAGGAGAATTCATTCAGGGTGACCACCGGATAGTTTATCGCATAGGCAGCCTCTCATCTCAGCACTGACTTTGGCTGAATTTGAGCAGCACATAGGCAGGGAGGAAGGAAGGGGCTGACATACCGGGGGTCTGGTGCTTACAGAGCACTGCCCTCTTCCTAAATAGCTTCAGGACATGGTGCATTGCTTTAATGGCGTGGTCCTGTTTGCTGCTCGGAGGAGGTGCTGGACAGATATCCTGTGGCAATGAGTTCCACGTGTAACTTCGGGTGCAAACTCTGTTTAAATCTACTCCAGCAGGTTTCCACAACACGAACGTGCCCGTGTGCTTGTCTACATCAGCTACGGATTACAGTCCGGGAGGCTTTCCATTAGGAAAGCAAATGCACATTTTAAAAACCCACTGGACTACTGTATGTATCGGAGTCAACATTTAATATTTATTTTCATGAATACCCTAGCATTTATCTCCTGGGTACTTCTCACTAGTGTCCTGGAGATTTATATCTAATTCCTGGAGACTCAGGGCAACCCCAATCACTTGAGGAAGGCGTATGCAGGAGTGTGGGGCAGATCTTTCCTTGTTCCCACTCTCAACTCCCCTTTCAGGAAGAGCTCAGACGACGAGGCCCTTAGAGGAGCACGGTAAGGCCCAATGAAGGTCACTTTTCTGCACAGCCTCAATGATGGTCCAAGGAGCAGGACATGCAGGAGGCTTGCAGAGGAGAATAAAACCGCAGGCTCCTACGGCAGCTGTAGGGACATCAGCATTATGCAGAAGAAGGCAAACTGTCCCGGGAGTTTCCAGGGCAGCACTTGTGGTTGGCTTGCTTAGTTAATCTCCAGGACAGCCTGCAAGGAGGTGGGGAAGAGACCTCCCGTTTCCTTTGGCCACGTGGCCATTAAACGAGCATCCCGCCACTCTCGGTGCCATCCTCCGTTTCTACCCGTATCCAGCCCCGAGGACCTGGCGGCCACAACAGGCCCCACCAGTGGATCTAGAGGCTCTCCGCTCCTCCGCTGCTCCCAGCCAGCCTCCACACTCATAAATATTTAAAGCTTCGGGAGTTGCATCCTGGAGATCTAATGGAAACGTTGCACCCGAATCAATTTTTTCCTTTTCTTCGTGCAAACTTCTGAGCTGGCTGCTTCAATTGGCTGAAGTGTGATGTTCTATCAATCGAGTCTGTTTGTTTTAGCGATCAAAACTTTGCTTCAGTCTTTTTGCCAAACTTGAAATATTGTCCTTGAGCTGGAAAAGGCCCAGCGCGTTAAACGCGCTCGGAGACATGAAAGCCGCATGCGTGCGCGCTGCCGATCTCTGTCCCGAGGGAGGGCCTATGAAATATCGGTGTTTGCTGTTCCACAAAGGGAAGATTCATTTCTTGAAGGAGTTCATCTGAGGAACAGGAGGAGTGGGGGCGTGTGTGCGAAGGAAAACACTTCATCTCATTCTGTTTGTTGTTTGTCTCAGAAATTGGCTCGCAGGCAGGCGGATTCCAGGCAAGGACTCGGAGGGGGAAGATAAGTCTCCCGGAGTTGGGTGACTCCCATGGCTTCAGCAATAGACCCGGGCTAGGGAATGAGTAGCAGAGTCTCTATTGCAAGGGGCCAACATATCCCACATGGCATCCACGGGAGCCTCAGGAGGCTGCAGGGGTGCCCCGAGGGTCTAGTGAGCCAGATCTTCAAATTCATGTTGTTCTTCCAAGTGATGAGTTGGTTGGTGCTGCTCCCCTACGCCCGGCTCTGTCTCACCTCCTGCTGGGAAGGGTTCTCAGGTGCATTCACAGCACCCCTCACTTTGGTGGCAGTGCCCACCACCCTATCCATCCTGGCTCTGAGACCCACGGGGCATGAGGCCAGACTTCACAGCATTGAGGGAGGGAGCAGTTGAGACAATAAAATGGGTTAAGAAAAGCCCTGGTGGAACCGGCCCCCGGCAGGGCAGGATAATCCCCTTGCAAGGACCCACTGACCAGGGGCACAGTGCAGGGCAGAGCGGGCACCTGGACCTGGCAACTCACTGCCTCTTACCCATGTTTTTAGGTCAGGAAGACAAGTGCCAGCCTGCAATGCTCGACCATTACTTTGCACGCCTTTAAGTCCATGACCAAGTGTCCTTGGCGGTGGAAGCTATAACAGAGGAAAAAGCCCAGGGAGAAGGGCTACCATTCACCACTGCTGGAAGTGAGCCTGGTTCTTGCATTTCCCAGAGGGAAACCTGGGATAAGTGGAAAGGGAGGGAGCGCCGGCAGAGCCATTACGAGCGGCCTATTGTCACATCCTGGATCCCATGTCCCATTAATCTAGCAGATGAGTAGCCAAATGTGAAGGCAGATTGATTGGGCCTCTGTGTACATGTTTCTGCCTTGGGCTGGGCCAGTGCCAGATGGCGACAATAGCACAAAGAAAACCCACCTCTGTCCCGGTATGTGCGTGCGGGGGGAATGAATTATCATAACTTATAAAGGTTATTTTGTCTGCTGCCGTTTTCAATGACCCATTCAGGAAAGCAATAGGAGTGATAGATTCTCAAACCATAAGGTCTGTCTTGCTTGCTGATAAAGCTTTAAGTTAATGATTATGAACTGGAAACAGGAAATACTCTAGTGCAATATGCTCCATGCTGATGGCTCATTTTTAAGCCCTGCTGCTTTAGAGCAAAAGCCTAAAATTAACTCCCCACCCCACCGCTGCCAGCCGAGGGCCCAGTCTATGGCGCATTAAAGTCAAAGGGAGCATTGGATCACGCCCCGACTGCTGGTAAATTGTAGGTGGTTTCTGTGCACAAAGTTGGCTGCAGCTGGGCCCCTCCGGTGCTCCCGTGCCCGTCTGTGCTTCCCCCAGCTTGGGGCTGTCTGGGCTTTGCCCAGTGCTGAGCAGTGGTAAAAACCGCTGGTAAATGTGGGGCTGCATCTGACAGCCGTCGTAGTCCCCCGGGGCAGCCAAGAGAGCAGCACAGACCATGCTGCAAACTAAGTGCTCACAGCCATCGTGCCTTGACCCCAAAGATCCTTTCTCTTATTGTCTGACACTTGCTCTCACCCCCTGCCCACGCTGCAGTGCTGGGACCCCAGCCCTGGCTTTATACCATTACCAGGAGGGAGGAAGAAGAGCGAACATGTAGCACGTCATTTCCCAGGGAGACGCTTTGCCACCGGCCAGGCTGGTTCAAAAGGTCCCAAATTGCTCCCAGAGAAGAGGAAGGGACCCAACGAGCGGCACCTTGCAGTGCATCGCAGCTCTTGCACGGGGCCCTGCAGGAGGAGGGCACCGAAACGCACTCTCTGCTCCCTCCCCAGGCATCAATCCTGACCCCACCGCCCCTGCAGCTCGGAGGAGAGTCCCCCTTTCCATTTAGTCTGGCTTCCCATCCCGAGCCCCTGCCAGCCGAGATGTCCTTGTTCAAACCTCCCTGTAGCAAAGGCAGCTGGGATAAGCCCGGAGTGGGCCACATTCGTCCTGGTCCTACACCTGGTGGGGTGCGAGCACGCGGCTGACCGCCGACTTTAGAGGGGAGGGGAAGGATCCCGTGCGCCTGGCTCTCTCTGGGTGCCGTGGGCCTGGCCCTGGAGCCGGTCCCCGGGCTGGGCCGTGGTGTGTCCTTACGGACCCGTCCGCTCTACGCTGCACGGCAGCGAGCTCCCATCGCCCTCTGTTCATCTCCTGCACTGGCGCCCGGTCCTTTTCCTTCCCCAAAACTTTTGTTTTTAATGATGTTTGCTCCAAAGCTGTTTTCCTGCCTCATTTCTTCCCATCTGCCTCCTCCTTTCAGTCCAATTAGTGCCTTGTTGATAGTTCCTCCAGGCTAAGTGATCGCTTTCGTTTGACCTTTAACCCCCAGGTTTCTCTTTCATGCCCTTATAAGGCAATATCTGACAAGTTTGTTCATTTCATCTTCACTTGCCGGAGCCATCTGGAGTCCTCTGAAGTGTTGTTGCTATCTCCAAAGTAAAAAGCTTTTCAATTAAGGAACTTATTTTTGGGTTTTTTGTTTTTAGAGCTCATTAAAAAAAGAGAGAGGGGGTTCTTTTTTTATTTCTCCCCTTTTTGGGTAATTATTATTAACAGGCTTGTTTTATTTTGTCTTTTCCACATGGTTTTTTGACCTCCACCGGGAGGGCGGGGGACGCAGGTGGGCTCCTGCCGTCTGGGGGAGGCGAGAGTGGCCTTGCGTCCGTGGTTTCCCTGGTGCTCAGAGCAGGACATGCACTGACACGCGTGTCAGGGGAGGCATGGGGCCCCTCCTCGGCTGCCTCGTACCAACACATGGCCAAATCAGATCACTTTGTAGTGGTGCCAGCGGTGGCTCAAAATGGACAGCGGAGAATCGGTCTCTTGGGTCGTTCTTGTGCCTTCGTTCTCCTCTTTTCTTGCCATTGTCTATGGGAAACCCTTACACTTAGAGAGGGCACCTTTTCCCGAAGGATCCCAAAGCACGTGGCACTTGTTTAGCAACTCAATCTCTCAGCAACCTCGGAGAGCAAAGTGTGCGGCTGTCCTTGCTTTGCAAAGGGGTGGCTGAGACCAGAAACCGAGCTGTGCAAGAGACGCATCGAATCATAGACAAGTAGGGCTGGAGGGAACCCCATCCGCTTCAGTCCCCTGCTCCATGCAGGGTCATCCCTACCCAGATCATCCCAAACAACAACCCGTTCCCAAAAGTACACGATCAACCCATCAGTCTCTGGTAATCGCCATAGCGAACATCTGAGGAATCCGGTGCATTGGGTAAAACGCTCGGCCCCGCACAAGCACGATCAGTCAAGTTGCAAGTCGGCTCGCCGGCGTGCCGACAAGCAGCGAGCTCCCCAGTCCTCTTCCCCGGACCCCCCTCCTTTTTCCTTGCGCATCAAAGCATCTCCAGCACGCTACTGTACATGACCCACTTTTGTATCCAAAGCATCCACTGCTGTTTGCAAGCTCATAATGCCGCTGTAATCCCAGATGATCAAAGAGGCCCACGTCCACCCACAGGTATAATAAAAAATCAAAAACCCTGAGAGAGGCTGATAAGAAGAGGTGCTTTGGGCAGAGAACAGTGTAATGCCTCCCTCTCCGAAGGAGTGCAGGATCTTGCGTTACAGCGGCTTTGCCCAGTATTCAGCAAATGGGGACGGTTCCCCTCCTCCTACCCCGCTGCAAAAGGCCCAAGTCTTGTCCTCAATCATGTGAAGAGCTTGCTGGGGAGTGAGGCGTGGGAAGCAAGCCCTCCACCCACGCAGGGAAAGGGCGGCGGGTCTAGAGGAAGTGCTGAAAGCACAGCTTGTCTGCAGGGAGGGCCCGCCATGGCAGCGTCGCTGATGAGGCTGGAAGAGGAGGGATGGATGGGTGGCACCACGAACCATCCTGCGGTGACCTCGTTCCTTTGTTCAGCTTCAGTTAGATCCACTTCTGCAGCTACAGCAATTTTTTGGGGAAAAGCGGGGGGGGAAGGACTCAGCTCTCATCTGTGCACGACAAGAGCAGATGCTGCAAGGGGAGCGGGACCGGACAGGCAGTCCCGTTTGGGGGGAAAGGAAAGTTCACTTGTTCAATCGCACATTTTTCCCTGAGTGATGGCAGGGGACAGGTTTCCTCCCTCCAGCCGACCTCCCCAGAGCAGGCAATGTTGCACAGCAGAAATGCCGGGGTGAGATAGGACAGGCTGGAGCGGACTGGCAGAGCACACAGCAATTAATGCCAGCTCAAAAGGGGACACCTTCAGCCATCAGACAGCAAAGGATGGACTGCAACCAGTGCTGTCCTCAGAGCCTTTTACCTCTCAGTCACAGGTTCAAATCTAGCCCAGGCAGCCAGGCTTATAGCAATCAAAGGTCATGCCTGTCAACAGCTCTCCAGTAGCTTCCCTGAACGAGCGCTTGAATTTCCACCCACAGCTTGACACGAGTTTTCCCAAACTTTTGAAAGCTGAGCCTATTTTTAGGAAAATTAAATGAATTCCTTCACTCCTTCCCCCTCCATAGAACCTCTCCCAATGGTGCGAAGAGTGTAAAATGCTGTCAAACTGGTGTGTATTTTCATCATCTGACCCTTCCTAGCCTGTCTGAGCTCCTCCGGAGAACAGCGATAGAGTTAACGACGATGGCATTGAGCGCGTCAGCCTCGGCCTTCGAGTGAGCGTGCAGCGATGAATAGGATCGTGCGCGCCTCGGCGGGATTGTTTCAGGCTCTCTTTCAACTCAGGTGCATCCATCACATTCCCGTCATATTTTAAAGGGATAATTTTCCTCCAGCCGAAAGAGTCACGTTTATTTTCTCCAACCAAAAGAGCCGAAGAGTCATATGTATTCTTTTTAAATACAGCCCAAGCTCTGGAGAACAACTAAGATGTCTTTCTAGCCCCCCCCCCCCCCCCAACCTTTCCAGGGGCTTTCCCCCATTTCATACAGAGGGGGTTAAAGGAAATGTCTTTCTTATAAGAAGTGCCATCCCAAATCCTGTGAACTCTCCTCATCATTCATCTTAGCACAGAGACAATGCATTTGTTTTTAATGGAGACCAAGCTCCCCTGGTCCCCTTGGCCAGTCATCCCGCTTCTTCCAGGGCAAGTTGCACACGAGTACAGTATATGCAGGACACTTTTATCATGGTTCTTCCTTCCATACCCGCTCTGCAGATTAATGGAGGACTCCACACCAATTTCTGAATTTTTTCCTCCAGGCATGTTTTCTCTGCCTAATTCAATTTGTTTCTATTAGCAGCAATAATATTTACCCTCTCCCATAACACAAGGACAAATGAGCTCTTGATAGAAATAAAAAGCAACGCATTTACAATGGATAAAAGGAAGCCCTTTTATTACAATAAATAATTAACCTGTGAAACTCGCGGGTGCAGGATGTTATTCTGGTAATCGCTTCATTACGAGTAAAAGAAAGAGGGATTAGCCATGCTAATCAGAGAGGCTTCAAGGGTTGCTCTCAAAAGGACAAGGAGCCTAGACTGCTTAGCAAGGCGAGAAGCTGTGTTCAAACTGTGGATAAAGCCGTTCCCCAAATGCAAGGTCTTGTTTGCACGCTGCAGATCAGTAGGGCTCATCTCTGCTTGGCACTTGAAACTGGCCCTGCTCAGAGGCAGTGATAGTGGGGCAGTTGTTCCAGTAAAAATGCCACAAAAGCCAGGCAAAGTGCCCTTAAGGGCTGGGGATGCCACCTCAGCCAGCCGTCTGCCCAGCAATAAGTGGCCAGGGGGCTGGTGGCTTTGCTCACTCCTGCATCCCTCCCTTTGCCATCAAGAGGTGGGAGCAAAGATTGCAAAAGTGACACCACGCAGCTAATTAACGTGGCACCTGGAAGGTCTGATTGGGATGGAGAAACCTTTCGGTCAAGACTTGATAAAGACACCTGACAGATACAAAGTTAGCAAGAATCATGCTGCCGACTGTGCTGTGTCCTTTACTGCCTCTTTCTAGACGAGATAATGCTTTTGTCATTTTCTTTGGGAGCTTTGATATCAGCACAGAATATAGATTAAAAAAAAAAATCCATCCCTTAGTACCCAGCTTCTTCTCAGCATTATTTTCTTATTTGCATTTTTTTTTTCCTTCTCAGGACAAGGCACTACATTGTGATATGACTAGAATAAAGTCTAGTGGTACCAGCTGATATGAGTGTACTGCCTTTCATTCCCGCAGCACTCCACACACATAAAATAACATGCAGATGCAGGGAGACTGAAGGGGAATCAGATAACAGTCTTCCAGCAGGTAAAGGGCTTAGGCAGAACAAGGCGGTCACTGATTATTTTCTCTTTGTTCCCTGGGGGCACAACAAGAAGAAATCAACTTAATTTGCAGCAGAGAAGATTTGGGCGCGATATTGGGAAAGATGTTTTAAGTGTAAGAGTCACAAGGCGTGGGAATCGGCTTTGCAGGGAGGTGGTGGCATCTCTTTCAGACCAGCACCTGCTCAGGATGGCATCGGTACCCACGACCCTGCCTCCGTGCAAGGGGTGGCTCCTTCCAGCCCTGCATTTCTATGCCGCCGCGATTCCCGCACCAGCACGCAGCTCCTAATGTAGCCACGGGGCTGGATAAAACCTGCCATGGGGATTTGGCACTGCTTCCCTCTCCCTGCCCCTAATTTGGATTCATTTCCCCCTTAAAGAGCGATCGCATTATTATATTATCACATTATGCAAACCAAATACCACAAAAAGACTGATAGTTAACAAACAGACTGCTAGATTAGGGTTTGCCTGTGGGATTCAGCCTAATCAACCAGCCTGCTTATCTGCCTCTGATCAGGGCGACATAGCTTTATCATTCAGCGGAGTGAAGCAACATACCAGCGTCCCAGAGGACCAGAACAGCATTTCAATTACATATCTATTTTTTATCACTTTGCTGAAGTAATGAGGGTCCCAAGCTCTAAATTGCTAAATATCACTCGAAGTCAAAGAAACAAATATATACTAATTATGGGGAAAAGCAGAGTCCAAACGTGCGTGCCCATAGAGGAGTGCAATGCATCTTCGGAGCTGGGTCAGCTCTCTAGGTCATCGAAGTAGGGCTGGATTTTTGCTGTAGATCCTCTCGACTGGTCTTCTGTTTTTTATCATGAGGACAGAAGATAAACTAGCCCCCAGGGAAACAGAGGCAATGGTTTGAGGGGTTAGCCTACAGCACGTGCACCGCAGTGGACTTCCTTTCATCGAAAGCCATAAGAGGGTGGCCGTGGAGGACGAGCCTGCTCTGCTCTTCCCCAGGGAGGAAGGAAAAAAGCAGCTGGGCTGCAGTTGCATGCACACTTCCAGGGGTCTGGAAAAGAGCCACAGCCAGGTCCGCTCACCAAGGGGGTTCAGGCCAAGGTGGGGCGAGGACCCGCTCCCCAGCTTTGCCCGTCGTGCTTCGTCTCACCCGCCGGCCCCTTCCTCTGCTCTCTTGCTGGTAGCTGCAGCTAATCCTCGATAGATCATCACACACAACCTGCTTGGCTCCAAATCACTTCCTGCTGGGCACCCATAATACACAGATTGGAGGTAACTTTACTCCAGAGAGCCAATTAGTGCAAATCTCAGCCTGGTAATTACAAGTTGATAAGATCCTGGCTGCTGATATCCCTGGGCAGATAAGGCACCAGGAAGGGATCTCTCAACAGGACTGCGGTGGGAAGCTATTATTAAAGCCTCCGGCCAGGCTCGCACTGGGGCTCTCACAGCAGCGAAAGGCCTGAAAGGACCAGAGCCGGGATGGGATGGGATGGGATGGGATGGGATGCGATGGGCCTCTGATCTCCAAACACGGCACCCCCTGCCTCCCTGGCCCTGGGCCTCATCCTGCCGCTTGCTGATGACAATACCAATAACAACGTGCGCAGAGCGGCGTGACATTTGCAGGGGTTTTGATTAAAAGGTCACCCCTGAAGAGCTTATATTCTGCAAGAGGCAGCTGCGCCACATGAAGGGAAGCAAGGAGAAGGGTTAAAAGATGCAGCGAAGATGGGAGGCCAGTTATAACGGGAGTGGAGCCCGTGCCCGGGACGCTGCATGGCGGAGCACAGGAGTGGAGGCTGCGGTGGTGCAGCCCCCACCTCGGCTAGGTTTCGGCTCCCTGTGCTGCTCTGTGCTGTGTAAGCTTAAAGTGTGAGGCTCTACCCAACCACCTAGAGTAATTGGTATAAAATTAGAAGCTTTATAACACCAGGCACATAGTAGTAAAGGATCCACAACCTCCCTGATGGTTCTGGTGGTTAATGCCTGCCTATGGCTTAATTACATCATCAATCCCATTAAATAATGCAGTAACGAACCAGGGTGTAATGAATACATAGAAGGGAATTAATGGAACTTACAGTATCACCGGGATCTCGGTATGGAAACAGAGGCGCCGGAGCAGGGGTTTGCATTTCGGCTTGGGAAAAAGAAGGGGAAAGGACCCCGCCACCCCGAGCAGCATGCGACGGGGTTGGCGGTGTCCGGCGGGAGCGTGGCGGATGCTTCTAGGGGATGCTGAGGCCTCGCGACCTGCTCCCAGGACCCACCAGTGACAGGCATGGAGATGGCTTGGGCTTCCTGGGAAATCGTGCCGCGCCGCTCCCAAACACAGGGTGCCCTGTCCACGTCCCCCATCTCAACTGGTGTCACCAGGAGCTGTGAGGCCCACGGTGTCCCCAATAAGGTCCCCAAACCAGAGAGATCCCTGAGAGCATTGGGGTAGCCAGACCAGGGGCCCCCCAACTCATCCACTGGGGTCCCCCCTCCTGCCTGGACTTCTGGCCTTGTTTTGGGGTGCAGCGCTACTTTGGCAGCCGAACTTCTCTTGGGCTCTTGACCCTGCCTCTAAAGGCTGCCACCGCACCTGGAGCCGTGACCCCTAGTTTGGGGACCGCTGGTCAACAGGCACCAGCTGACATCAGGACCCACTGTGCTGGGTGCTGTGCAAGTCCGTGCTTTGGAGAGAGAGTCCCTGCCCTGGGGAACCTGCAGATAAAGGGCCGGAGGAGAAACAGAGGCATAGGGAAGGTTGCAGAGTACGTCCAGCTGGGCAGAACCCAGGCCCCGTGTCGGAGCAGTCCCAAAAGCATGCTCTCTCCCTCCAGATGAGTGCTTGCCCATCGACCCTCACCTACAAGAGTCCTTTTCCAGGTGCTCAGATTGGCACGGGCGGTGCAGGCTTTGCCTTCCCCTGTAGCAAGGCATGTGGCCCCTTTCCCAGCATCTCTTGAGCATATTTTAACCTTTGCAGCAGCAGGATGTTGGCTGCTGCGCTTCCCCTGCTGTAGTAGTTTCAGGTGTTAAGTCTTGTGTCAGGACTGGTGGCGTAGTTTTGCTCGGCGGTTAGACCATGAGTTGTCTGGGATGGTGCAGAGAGTGACAGTCCTGCCTCTGGCACCTATATCGGACCCTTTGGAGGTCCCTCCCAGCCCCGTGTCTCTAGGAGGGATCCCCTTCCTTGCACACAAGCCCGCTCCTGCTTAGCTGGGGTTTGCTTGTTGGAAGCTCAGCAAGACAACGGGGTGGCAGGCAGAGCCGCTGGATCACGACTCGGGAGCAGCTGAAAGGGAGTGAGGAGGAAGAGGAGGAGGAGGGAAAATGGTAAGAGCTTGAAAGGAAAGAATAGCAATTAGTCACTATGGAGGCGAGCCAGGCAAGGCCCTGTTGTTACCGAGCGTGGAGTCATTTCACTCGAGGGGGCTGATTTGTATCCTGATCCCCATGTGCAAAGCCCAGTGCTACAGGCATCCTGGGTGGGGCTCTCACATCTGTCGTCCCTCCGGGCAGAGGTGCACCGGTGTATCATCACTCAGGCTGAGAGATTTGGGGCTGTAACTGGAAAGACTCACCTCCTCCCAGAAAGAAAAGGAGTTTCAGGGAACAAGGGCAGTGCAGATGCTGGTTTCGAACCTTCCCACGGTCGCTGCAAACGCCAGCTTCAGAGTGCCCGTGGGGACGCGTCTTTGGGGAGTTCCCATCCAAAACCAACCATTATTACCAAACACGCTAGCTGAAGCACTAACATACAGCCGATGTCTAACACAAGCGTGCCAAGCACAAGAGCTTGGCGGTACAACTTCACGTTGCAAACACCATCAGCAGAGCAGGGGCCATACACAAAGCACAGCATCTCCTGAGCCACCACCTGCCTGCCGGCCGCTGGACAGTCTTTCTCCACCTCGCTAAAATATTTGTTTGCTTTTTTTGCTTAAATAAGAGCTACGTGTTTGTTCAAGGTGTGCTGTGGCACGGAGCAGGGTTTGCTCAGTGGATCATGAGGCCATCGTGATGAACAGCGTTTGGGGAGGTGTCAACACTTCCAGAGCCCGGCCTGCGTATCGCCAGCGCTGGTTCAGGGGCTGCACGCCAGACTCTCCCAGCGCTTGTCTGCACAGCGGTAACTTAAGGTGTGCGTTTAATCTGACATAGCTAAACTGGTGCAAACGGCCAGGTGACACTGATGTCTGTGTTGCACTTGAACCGATGGCTGTTGGGAATAGGTTGAACTCAACCAAATTAAGCCGCTCTTCACCAAAATACAGGACTTTGTGTGCACTAATTAAAATTCACCTATATTGGCCTATATTGGCTTACAGGCAGGTTCCTATATTGGCTTACAGGCAGGTTCAAGTCCTACCACAGCGACTTTCTCTTGCAGACCAAGTCCGAGTTACAGGAAAATATCCTCCTCCGAGAAACCTGTCCATGTCACTGCTAAATCAGAGACTGACAGGAGGGATTGAAAAAAAAAAAAAGCCTGAATAATGATTTCTTGCCTCTAAAACATGTCACGACGAAGGTATCCTGGGTTGTGATGTGTGAACCACAATAAGCCTGACCACACTGTTTGCCTTGAAAGGGCCACCAAGACCAAACCTTCCCTCCCACTCTTGGACATGAACCCTCGGTCTCAGGGTTTCCGTGGATTGTCTGTAGCCTGATGAGCATATTGTCGGAGCACGAGCAAGAGGCAGTAATGACAAGGACCACGCTGGTAGGGCAGCGTGTTAGAGACCCCGTTCTCCGGGGCTGTCAATCTGCTCTCTCTCGCCTGTGCTGAGCACTCTTTAAAATGATAATAAATTGCAGGCAGAAAGGTCCCAAGCTAAAACACCAGGAAGCAGGAACAGCCGAAATCTTCCGTCTGCCCAGCTCCGAAAACACTTAAGTTTGCAAATTCTCATGTTTTACTGCTCATTCATCCCCTCGCGCTCGGTCATTTTCGCAGTCCCCCATCTGTCGGCCTCTTCACATGCTCCGTTCTGCTTGCTCCTGGGCTCGTTCTGAGCAGATGACACAATATTTTTTCCTTTTAAACCAAGTTCAAATAATTGCCTCCCGTTTGCTGACAGCCTCGAGTCCCAGAGACAGCTGAGAGCAGTGCATGGACCACAGGAAGGAATGAAGCTCCTCAGCCCTGTCCTTTCCCTCCACTGCCTCCCCACCACAACCCGGGGTTGGAGAGACACCTCTGCAGGCGCTGGGCTTGGGAGCGAGGGACGAGAAGGAGCTGCAAGTGCCCGGCCCGGCCCTCTCCTCCGCTGCTTTTCCCCCACAAATTTCACGTGGGGATGGAGAAGCTACAAGGGTCAGAGGAGAAATGTAATTGTGTTGAAGTCCTGATTTCCTTTGACCCTGGTAGAAATGCACAGCTGGTAACCACCCAGAAATGCAACCCGGGCAGCTAGAAATAACACTGAGCTGACATTTAGTGTCTGACTTCTGTAATATGCCTAGTGCCCTGGGAGCTTCATTTCCTCTTAGCCCTTCTCCACATCTTCCAGACTCCCACCCGCCAAGCACCCGATGCTGCAGGAAGCGTGCGGATAACCACGGAGGCCCGCGGCATCACTGCATCCGCAGGAGGGGCTGGAGGAGAGGCAGGACCCCCTAGCAGAGGGCTCCTGGGTTGTGCAAGGACTGGGGGCTGCTCCCCCGGGAACGGCAGGAAGTGTCCCCCAAACCACCTGCTTCCATGAGCAGGTTTTGGTTCTGCTGGATTAGTATCTGCCTTCGAAAAGCCCGTTTCCTTTGCAATTCCTCACCCCTTCTACCAACGGCCCCTCGGCCCCAGGCAGTTCAGGGGTGCTCGTTGTCTTCACTTGCAGGGTCATCAGGAGCAGGGAGAGTTGCACACGGAGACCTGGGGCGAGGACAGGACAAGCCCTTTTCTCCTGGAGCAGCTCTGGGAATGCAGCTGGAGCTGGGGTGCAAGGCAGAGAGACGTGCCCAGGGTCACCCAGGGAGCCAGTGGCAGAGCCAGGGATGATTGCATGTGTCCCAACAACGGCACATCTCCCGAGCCCCCCAGGCCTGCTCCTTGGTCTGTCTTGCGTACTTAAGCTGTGACCTCGCACCACAGCTCCCAGTCTGTCCAGTGCCTTCTCCAAAAAGCAATGCTGTGACAGCCGCTGCATAGCCGGCATGGATAGAAACCCCCGCAGCCCCCACCCTGCTGCGTCTATATTATATAATATCCTTCTTTAAATGTATCCCTGTAATACGCGGAGAGGTGGCGAGCAAACAGCAGTGACCGATGCGAGGGGCTGATTGCCTGCATGCAGCTGCTGAAAGGGGTCGCGACATCCTAAGTGCTCGTCAGAATGAGGGATGACAGTCTGAGACAATGAGACACTTCCTTTTCCTCCTCTCTGGCTGCTAATAAGTGCTTGGGAGCCCAGGGCTGCTGGGCTTTTTCCTCTCTGCCTCTCTTGTTTGTTTTCTCTCTCCCCCTTTTCTGTTTTCCCTTTGGCTGCTGAGGCTGTTTGCGTTGGATCCCATGCAGTTACCACTGAAAATTTAATTAGGCACTTGGAAGCAAACCCACATGAGCCCTTTGCTGGAATTCAGGCTCCAAGAGCATCCCCCATCACCCCAGCCCAGCCCAGCCCGGCAATCCTACCCTCCCTGTGCCCTGCCCGGGGGAACAAGGGACCTCCCTTGGTCCAAAACTGCTCACACCTGGCTGCAAGGGGTCTATGTCCTCTTCCCCTGCTGCGGGACCTGGGGGGAGTCAGGAGAGACCCGAGTGCCCATCCAGGCCAGGAACTCCCCGCTGCTGCAGCATCCCTGGGCTGTGTGTTCAGAATGGGGGATGCAGGTTTAGGGCACCTGAATTTGCCCCAGGGGCAGCTTCAAGCTGTACTTGGCTCTTCCCTCATCTTCCACCATTGAAGGCATCAAAGCACTTTGTGGGCCTCGTTTCATTAACCCCACGTGGGGTAGGGCGGGTGATCCCTCAACCCCTGCCCTAGCCACTGAGCCCACCTTCCTTGCCTACAACCATGCAAAATATCTGCAAAAACTGGCTCCCCGTCTAACCCTGTGGCTTGCAAGAGAGGGATGCTAGCATTACAGATGTACCCCGAATCTCACTCCTCTGCCTTTTCAACCAGGGGACCCCCATCCATGTCTCCCCTACCTTCCCCTGTCCTGCACCCATCGGATCTCTTTCCTCCGATTCATGTTCATGTACTGTACGAGCCTTGCAAATAGGAAATTACACGCCGCCTTAATTGGATTCTCCTTCAGGTGCTCTAAAAGCTTGCCATGACACCGAAGGAGTCAGTCTTGCCTCAAAGCTGGATTCAAAGCCCAGGTCCCCGTGGAGCCTTGTCCCCTCTCGAGCACCTGTTTTCAGATCTATGCCAGACCAGAGCACCATTTCTGTCAGAGCGACCTAAGGACCTGCTGGGATTGGGCCAATTCTTCTCTGTTCAAACGTGCTGAAAACAAGCAAAATAAAAAAAATAGATGTATCTGATCGGCAGCTTTCCGACCAGACACTGAAGAACATCGTGAGAGTCCGACTTGTCCTGGATTCTCTGTTACAAGAGAGCCCTGATTGTCAGAACAACAAAGGAAAAAGAAAATCAAATGAAAAAACTCCACTTGCAAATTGAGCGTAGGGGCAGAGGTTGCCCCAACTCAGCCCAGCGCCCCTCAGCTCCCAGGCAGGATGACCAGCAGGTAGGACAGGTGCAAAGACACGGTCCATAGCAGGCGAGGCAGTGAGTCTGGCTGGGGAAAGAGCCAGTGCAGAGCTGCCTACGACATCCGTGCTGGCTCAGGACAAAGTGGGGAGTGGAGACAGATCCATCTCCTGGGGACCCGGTGTGGGCTTTGTGTGCAAATAGCTGCTGGCAACCAGACAGTGCCTGGGGATGGAACAGGCTGCCTTTTCCAGGAAGAAAGCAATACGAGCTAATCTCTGGGACGCCTCCTTCCCCCTGCCTTGGGTCTATTTACTCACAAGGCTCGGGAGGGATGGGGCCAGAGCTAGCCAAGCCCCTGACATGGCAGTCAAGGACACATTGCCCTTCATGTAGGGGGAAATCATGGGCCATGTTTGAGGACTTGCATATGTACCACCTCTCCCTGCCCAGTGGGACAGGACATTGGCTCCGGTGCCTTTTACTAGTGGTTCAAATTCCCAAGGAGCTTTGGAGAATGGGTGGAAAATAGCAGCGCTACTTTGGATCTCGACTGGCTCCTGAAGGCTCAGTGCCTCTTGCGGGTGCCCACAGGCTTGTGCAAAAGGTGACCTAGACCCAGCCCCAAACCAATGCAAGAGGATGAGATGAAGGGCTGCGCTTACGGCACCTCGTCCCCAACATTTTGCTTCCTCGCCTCGCTTCCGATGTCTTTCAGAAATAGGCTTTATCTGACTTTGAAGGTCTCGTTCTGGGGACATCTCCTTAAAAAAAATTTTTTTTTCCAGAAATCTGTGCCATCTTTCCCTAGTCTCAGGGTGACACCAGCAGCTGATTTTTATGCAAAGTTGCAAGTGCCTTTCAGGAACACAATGGCAGGTTCTTTGACAATGTCACACGTCTATTGAAAACAACCCGCGTGCCACTCAGAGGCCCACACATTTGCAGAGCGCTTGTTCTGCGCTGCGATAAGGCATGTTAGATTCCCCGCCCCCCCACCCCGTGCTACGGGAGAAATAATTCAAGTCTAGCTGAATTTTTCTCCCCCCTTCTTCTTTCCAAACAACAGGCCGTGTTCTTCTTCGGTTCCTTGCAGTAGCCCGGCCCACCGGAGAGAAAGGCAGAGCAGGCGGAGTGAAGGTTTGGGGTCTGGTGGTTTCTGCTTATTGGGTGGTAGAACAGATGAGCTGTAAATAGGAAAAGTGCTGAACATCCCTGTTGTGCCATTGCACAGACATCCTTGCCCAAACCCCCGAGAGCATCGCATCCTTTGGATGCTGATTGCAACACGGCTCCAAACTTTGCAACGAAGCCCAAATCGGGACGCACAGTCTGAGAGCCCATGGGCTTGGGGGAAGTCTGCTCATGCAGTGCCAAGCTCAATGGCTCCAGCCCAGTTTTCCTTGCTTGCAGGAATGCCTCCCCAGTGAAGGGCATAACCGTGTCGGGAGGCCCCGATTGGCTGGGGCTGAGGTGATGTCATCACCAGAAGCCCCTCCTCCTCTGAATGGGCGGGATCGGGATGCCTCTCCGAGTGCAGAAGGCATCAGCACCTTCAGTCCCTTTGCAGAGGCTGATTTTATGCAGCAAATAGCAATGAAACCAAATCAGCCCCATCTTTATTTTCTATTAAATGAGCACATGCTGGAAGAACCGCAAGTACTGGCATGAGCACATAAAGGGCTGGAAGTATGAGCAGGTACTAATAAATTACCTAGCAAATTGACACTTTGGGAGGGTTTTGCCTTTAAAGTAAAAATTATGCCAGCTTCTTTCCTTCCTTTGTCTTTCCCTTTTTTCAAAGGGAGCAGTTAGACATGAGGCCTCCAGCAGGAATAAACCCAGATTTATGTGCCCAGCAGCAGGATCCTTAAACTTCCTAAGTACTTAAAACGGACACGTTTTAACTTGAAAAATTACCAGGTTTGTCTAAAGGAAGATTTCGAACATAAAACATGGAACTCGTTTGAGGGAAGAAACTCTCCGACGAAGCAAACCCAGGCAGCCATAAAAAAGTGAAACCAGGCATAAAGGGAAATGTCAGATGTGTGGGAGAGCCCAGCTGTCTCTCTATTTTTTTTTAATACTTTTATAACCTAGATCAGATTATTGGAGAAAATATGAACGTCTCAGGCAGGGAGGGGGGCAGGGAGGGGGATTTTGCTGCCAGCCTATAACTTGATGTAAGGCAGAACGCTCTACAAAGGGAAAAAAACCCCACATTTTTTCACTTCTAAATAAAGCACTTGAGAATGACACATTTATTGCTGGCAAAGAATTACTCAAATAAGAGACATTGTCAGCTATTTATTTTAAAAGCTCTGTTTAATGAAAAAAAAGCAAAGCCCCTTTCCATTCTTCTCAATCCTCCCTTAAAAGCTTTAAAATGAAGTCTTTCTCCACTTCTGAATGCCTGCTCCTGCCTGCGCAGCGCTCCGCCAGGCATCGGCTTCTCCGACGCTTTGCTGGAGCCGCAGGAGGTAAAGCGCCTGCATTTGTGTCTACTTTCTTCTCTCCGCGCAGAAGCCTCCCCAGCCCGAGCCGTAGCTGGTCTGGAGGAAACTCCACCACTAAGAGAAATTTGGGCCCTGCCAGGCTGTTTGCCCCATGGGGTGCAAGGACTGACTTGGATGCCTGACCCTCAAAGGACCGGGTTATGGACTCTGGCCCTGCTGGCTTTAGGGTGGGATTTTCCCATCCCCTACCCCAACTGAGCGACCTGGATCTTTGCGTCCCTCCCCTGTGTATGGGAACTGGCTAGCTAAATCCCCGAGAGAGCTCGGGAAGCAGACGGAGCCCTAATTTATGTCCTGCACTTGTGCTCCCAGCTGCCAGCATCCTCCCCATGGCCTGTTCCTCATTGCCGCCGGAGCCTGGAGTGCGTCCCTCAAGAGGGAAAGAGAAATACGGGCCCCGAGGCGAGAGCCCAGCAACCTGTAAATAACATGTTGTTCCCGTTGAGCCGAGCGCTGCATGCTGCGCCGCTCCCTCTCGCTTTAAAATATTAAATGCAAAGCCCCCCGTATCTCTATTCATCCAGAGCCAGCTTGAGTCCCAAATGCCTGCCACGGCACTCCGGCTGTCTCCTCTGTTCCCCCGGCAGAGGTAGAAAGAGCAAGAGCATAGGGCCGACAGAGCCCGCGTTGTCTGTCTGCGCCTCCGCAGGTCCTCCCCAGCTTCAGGGGTGCAGCACCCGAAAGGTTCGGGGCTCAAAGCAGCGATGGGCAAGCTCTTCCAACTGATATTGTCACTCCCCTGCTGAGGCTTGACTGGGATCACATCCTGCTACGGATCTCAGCAGATGATCCTCTCTGCCTTCGCTTTATAAGGTGCAGTCAACCCACCTCAGGGTCTCGAGGGAAAGCTGAAGCCTGCAGCAACCACCAGACTGGCAGGGGTATTGCAGAACTGTCATTTAGGGCAAAAAAAGTCTTCTCTGCCCTCCCATAAAGCCAGCAAGGGGAAGTAGATGTGCTGAGAAGGAAAGTTGGCCGAGTGGTTTCCAATGGTCTTTGGTGATATCAGAAGACGTTAGTTTGTCCAAACCAAAGCTGCTGGTGGGATGTGTGGGGTTGGGATCTGTCTGAAAAAATAAAATAGTTAAACGTGGTTGAAACAGGAGAATGTGGCTTTTTCCACAGGAAAAACTAAATTCCAGGTCGAAAGGACTTTTCCTTTTCTCAGTGTAAGTGGATTTATAACAAAAATGTAATAAAAAAGTCTCAACTTTAAAAATATCAAAATGATGGACTGTGTGGAGGGACCTGACTCATATCAGGAAAAGTTTCAGGGTTTCCACTCTTTGCCCAGGGTGAATGGGAAACATTTCTGACTTCCCAAAACCCCTCCGGGATGGAGAAAGCGACTCCCCTCCCAACTCTGCCAGGTATTAAGACAGCGCCATTTCTGCACGGCCCCTTCCCTGATCGCACGGATTTTATAATCAAGCCCGGGCTGGGTTTTGATGCGATGGGCCCCTCAGCAGCAGTAATGAGTCTTGCGTGAGTAGCAGGCCCAGCTGTCAGATCGAAGGGCCAATGCAAGCAGAAGCATTCAGAAAGCTGCACTACTTCCTACAAGGTCGCTATATGTGAAACACCTCATTAAATTGCTCAAACACTGAGCCATGTCTTTAACCAAGGCCGTTTAATGTCACTTTCTACAGACTAAATAGCACAGTATTAGCATACCTGTCAAGGCTTCCCGGTTAACCTCTGCAGCAAGAGGAGCTTAAAGTGCCGTATTCAGCTCCCAGCACATTCCTCTCTGCATTCTTTGAAAAAAAAAAAAAGAGAGAGAAAAAAAAAATCAAATCTCTCCTCCTGCACCCGGCTCTGGATATTGCACCAGGTCAGACTCCGACACCTCTATGAGCCTGCTCGGGGATCAGCACGGTGCGGGGTCACCATGGTGCAAATCGGAGCAGAATCTGGCTCGGGATCTTTCAGGAGCCAGGTCAGACTTATCCTCTCTCATTTCTTTTTAAAACCCTGCGTTCTTCAGTGTAAAATATTTTTGAGTGAGGAACCTGCTAGAAATACAGCCCCAAATACCTTTAGTGCAGCAAGAGCTGGAAGGTTTATCAGGAGACCGAGTCCCTCCCTATGGGACCGTGCTCTTTGCTGCGTTTTGCTAGCGTGGAGGTATCTGCAGTACGGTACCCAGCATCCCCGTGGCATTCATGGGCCCAGTTCCTCACTACTTGGAGCTTTCTTGACATGAAGGCAAGAGCAATGCCCAGAGAGGAGCAGGTGGTGCAGGACAAAGCTGGGGCTGCCAAATGCATCCCAGCAGCCTGCGAATGGAGCTTGTCCATCCCAACCTCTGATGAAGTAGGTTGTGGCCTGCAAAAGCTTCTGCCTCTCCGAAGCAGCGGGTCTCTGCCCTGCCTTTTGCCAAAAGGCTCGAGGGTGTTTCTGTTTGAAACTTCCAGGTGTGGCAAAATTGCACGAATCATATAGAAAATGAGGGTTGAAGGGACTTCAGGAGGTTGCATCTAGTCCAACCCCCTGCTCCAAGCCCAACTCCATCATCCCAGCCAAGGCTTTGTCCAGCCGGCTCTTCAAAACCTCCAAGGATGGAGAGAGTCCACCACCTCTCTGGGTAAAAGAGAGAAAGGAAGATCTCCTAAGAGCCCACTTATAGTCAGAAACAGCTTTTCCCTTGGTGGTGTTGCCTGTGCTGCGTGGCACAGCTAAGCCGTGGGAGGGAAGAGTTGCAGTGAGACCGAATCAAGAGTGACCAGAAAAGCAAAGCAGGCTCTCGCGAGGGCCCCCAAAAAGATGCCCTGGGGGAAGCCCTTTGCGGAGCAGATTAGCACGGCTCTGACCAGCCCGTGTCAGACGAAGGCGCCGTTCACAAAATGCCCAGAAGGGGCCTTCCCATTAGTAATACAAAATTAATTATTGCCATCTACTTGAATTAAAAAAAAAATAAATAAAAAATGAGGTGAGGGATTTTTTCCCCCAGTCAGTTCTAATTTTAAATGAATTACCCGAGTCAAAACTAACTTCTAACTTGAGTAGTTCCAGACATTTGTCAGACTCCCAGAAATGCTTTAATTAGCACCAGTTATGAAAGTCTTTAGATAATTAGGAGAACATGTGTCCCGCCTGTATATTTTTTTGTTGCTCACAACAATTAAAAAAAATAATTAGAGTCTAGACTTCAAGAATTATTAGCCTTTTTTTTTTTTTTTTTTTTAACAGTTACCCTGTTAATAATTACACCAGGATTTTAGTGCAATTACTAACAGAAGTAAGTAACAAGTTGGAAAGTTTTTCTTTCTTTTAAAACCTGGTAAGACCTGTCGGAGCCAAAGTTGTAGGGTCCCTGGGGACGGATCAAATAGCGGCAGAGGCAGGCTCTTCCCTCCTGGGTGCAGCGAGCGGTGCCCTCTGGGATTATCTCCTGTCGAGAGCGAACACGCGGGTGCCAGTGTCGTGTCTCTCGCGCGCTACTCGAGGGCTGAGAAGGCAGGCGCCGCACTTCGCTTCCCGCACCATGGCCTGTCACTCAGGCAGGAATCAGCATTTAAAACCTACCCCCAGCATTGCCTTTGACAGCTGTTTGGAGTTTGTCTGTGGCAGTACCCATGGTGCGAGCTTTATCCCGCTGCCCCATCTACAATCCAGCGCCCCTGCCCCAAACAGCATGCTTCAGCAGCTGCTTCCCCCACTCAGAGGGTCGCAGGAGCCCAAACAGCAACTCACCTTGAATTTTGCTTGCTGTTTCCAAGTGACTCATGAGATGGCAGACCAGGATGGCAGGAGAGAAAGATGATTAGTATCTGCAAGGGGTCAGAGGGATCTGTTGGCAGGGAAGGGGTTAACCAGGTTTTTGGCTAGAGGGAGGAACACAGCTGGTTGCCATCAGGGCCAGCAATCAGCTCCCTTCCCCCTGCAGTAAAAGAGATGGTGCTCGAGAGGGTTGGGGGCTGATGTTATGGGTGCAAGGCTGGCTTTTGTGGCTGGGGAAGGGGGGACATTATTATCTTTTTCTGTTTATTAGAGTACTGCCTAAGGCACTGCATGAGCAGAGGAGCAGGCAATGCAGACAAGACAGGTGCAGGGCAGAGGAAAGGGTGATACAGGGGCAGAGGCAGCCGTGCTGCCTGTGGGCTCCTGCATTTGATTCCTGGGTGGTTGGGTGCGATCTTGCTATCGCCCGCTTAGCTCCTGCCTTCTGCTTGGGCAGCTGGATGCTCTGCTTGGTTTGCATGGGGCCTTTAAAAGGCTGAAGCATTTCTCCTACTGAACACAGACATTTTCCCACAAAAGCACTTCTTAATCCTCATGGCAGGAGGCAGCATCCCTCCAGCTCCAGAGCCCGGCAGATGCTCCTGGGGGCTGGCTCTGCCCTTTTGTCTCAAGGGAAACTCTGAAAACTTTTAAAAACATTTCTTATAAGATTCATTCAGGTCTTCAACAAACCAACATGAAAGAAACCACCAAAAAAATCCACTTTTGTGATAACCACAACAGTTCCTTGTGCTAGGACACTGATTTCCAAACTGCAGAAAGACTTCTGTATTGCCAGGTTGTGCTGCCAAAAAACAAAAGCTTTAGTGAAAAGGTGGAACTTGCTTCATTTTCTGCCACGAAGCAGGTGTGGGGGGAGAAAGAAGTGTTGATTTGAGCCAGCTGTGCTGGGAGCCCCGGAGCAGTCTCAGACCCAGCATCACAGGTGCTGCAGCTCTTTTCTATTTCCCCTGCAAAACTGGGGCCTTACTTGAATATATCCCATCCTCTCCAATCTACTTGCTAAATGCTTCAGGAATATGTTTCCTTTTGTAAAAGATGTGCTCAGGCTGCAAGGTGTAGACCCAGTTTTCAAGTACCTGGAGGGTGGTGTGTTTGTGAGCCAGGGTTTTGGTCTGGCTCGTTATGAAAACAGGCTCCACCTGCAAATTGCAGAGCTCAAAGTGAAGTTCAGACACCTGGTTGTAAGTGTGGGGGGTAGCTTGGGTTGCTCTCCCTGCTCTTCAGCCCAATCAGCTAATTAGGCAGCCTCCTCCTGCAAGGTGCTCAGCATGGCTGCTGCTGGCCCTTTCCAGCCAGTGCTAAGGGCAGCTGCAAGAGGTGGCCGTCCCGCTGCAGGTGTGTCCTGTGGGTCCATGGGTGCAGGGAGGGAAATTCATCTCTCTAGGAAAGGTCACCCCTAGCATCTGCCCGCCTGCTGCCAAGCTCGTAAGCTTTGAGTGCCCTGGTGGGTTGGCATTTAACTGGTGTGACCAAATCAAGCACTGCTCAGCTCTGAGCAGCCGAAACCTCGTCCTCCTGCAGGAAGGGTGGGACCCCAGTCCCAGCCCCCATATCAACTCCGCAACAAATAAAGCCACCTGGGGAATAAAACCCAGTGCTTTCCAGTCCTTTAACCCATGGCGATATGTCACTGATCAGCACAATTGGTTCTAATAGCTCCCCAGGTAGATTCAGGAGAGCAAGGAGCGGAACATAAAAATCCCTTTATTATTGCCATTTCACTTTTATATACCCATCAAGCTTTCATATTTAATCTCCTACATCACAATAGCTGATCATTTTTAACATTTGACATTGATAAAGTGCCCGCTGCTATTATTCTGACATCCTATAAAACATTACACCCATTTGCAATAGAAAAGGCAAAGAATCAATACTCAGCCCCATTTTCCAGCATAGTAGTAAATCACAGAGCGCCTAACAAATTGTTTTAAGTAGAAGCACCTTCAGAACCAATAAAGAACCCGACCAATCCCTGTCCACTGTCATATCTGTCAAAGGTCTTTTCTTTAAATGGGCGTGTGGGTGTGTGAAGGGAAAATGCCCCTCCAAACACATGTCCCGGGGGGAGTCTCTCTGAGTTCGGAGAGGCCCAGTCGGCGATCCGGAGGCAACTTGTTGCTGGATAAACACCGAGTTTCTCCAAGCACCTGCTTTGCTTTCTCGGTTGTGCCCAGCTCATTGAACTCGATAGGATCCATCCACGTGCTCTGACTGAGCTTGGACCATCTCCTGGCAGGAGAGATGCACTGAGCTTAGCAATCGTGGGGGTGATAGGATGGGGCATTCAGAGGTAAGGTTTTTAATGCAACACTCCTCACTTCTTGAACCCAGGCAGCTCGAGGCTGCGAGCCTCCCCCATCCTGGTGACCTAGGCAAAGATCGATCACTCCGGGAGTTAACCTGAGGTTCGGGAAGCTGATGCAGTTGGCCTAAGGCCACACACAAATCAATGCCCGATCGATGGAGAAAGCCGGTCAATTCTGTCTCCTGGCTCCACAGTGCTCCCTCCTAGCTAAGTATCACAGCTACTGTGCCACGGTAGCATGGCTTGTATTTCCATTTGGAAAAACCAGAGGCATTTCTCTCGGGCATCGAGTGAGGGCAGAGATGCACTCCCTGTGTAGCAGTGCTGGAGACTGTGTAGGCAAAGACGTGCAGACCAGGCAGCTATGGCTCAGATGCCATTTGTTAGCATCATTTACCTTGGCACAGCGACTCTCACCCAGGGTGCCACGTCAACCTGGCGTGCCTTGAGCTCCTTTCAAGGGTGCTGCGGGGTGACACAAACTGTTAGCTCTCTTGGGTGTGCAAATATGATAAACCTAAAGATTTCAACTAGGAATCCACTGCTCAGATACTGTTCACTAGCATCATTTACCTTGGCATGGTGTCTCCCGCCCAGGGTGCCACGTCAACCTAAAGATTTCAGCTAGGCATCCACAGCAGTAAAACCATTCAGACCTGTTGTGATCTTCCTGAACTCTTTGCAGCAGAATTGCTCTATTCTTTTTCTGTAGGCGAAAAATGAGTGAAAACAAAGAGCTGGCATTTCCCGACCGGTGTCTTGAGTCTCAAAAAGTGGAGAACGAATGCCCTAGCCCATAGGGACCCTAGTCATGGGCAGGGACCCTGGTTTGCTAAGCACTGACCAGGCACAGCAGGTGCCTTATTATCTCAAAAGCACCAGAGCCACCGAAGAGACAGGACTCCCTGGGAAATGAGTAAGCGGAAACTTTTCCCCATTCAGCTTCTGTGTCTGTTGCAGGGGAGGATTCATGTCCAGGTTTAGCGGAGGATTTCTCTCAGCCCATGTAGCCTCTGCCTACCCCCTTCCTCCCTGCACGCACTCATGTGTGTGATCTCCGCATCGTGGCTTCTTAGCAGGATAAAGGGGAAACGAAACAAGACGGCGAGCATCGTGTAACAGAAAGCATGCGCCCGCCGCTTAAAAAAATGTTTTCAGCGTGTCTGTTGTCAAATGGCTGCTAAATAATACAGTTTACCTGCAATGATTGATTTATAGGAATCCTTCTCATAGACCCAAACGATGACATTTTAAACACATCTTCCTTTCATTTATAGGGAATTAAACGAACATGTTTTGACAAGATTGATCATATGGAGGGTGAGACTGTTTCTCTCTGAGGTTTCAATCTATAGCTCCGAGAGCTGATAGAATATGATGGTGTCTCATTAGAATAATGCACGGTTGGCAATCGCTGCGGCACGCATGGAAACAAATGCGCGGGAGGAGTTCCCCGAACGGTGCCTCTGTCGGGGCTGTATCCACTTTCCATACGCTGGCTGCTGCGGTGGATGCAACTGTGACTAGTGCAGGTGAAGCCTGTCTTCAGTTGGGTTTTTGCATGCATGTCAGTGCCTCAGTGTGGGTCTTTCATTAGAGGTTTGCTATATGGAGGAGCCCCAGAGGGATTGCTCAGCGCTAGACTGGCCATGGGAAGTCTCAGGGAGTCCGACTTCCTTCCTGGCCCCCCTTGGGAGTAAGTTATTGCAGGTGACTAGATGGATGCACATGTCATTCCTCTCAGGGGAAAATCCTTGTGCAGATGCTAAGCCCTGGGCATTTGCAGAGAGGGGATACAGGGAACAGGAGCAGAGGGCACAACCAGGCACAGCCCAGGGGAAGCTCTTGGAGGAGGGGGTCTATGTCACGCCACGTGCCGGGGCCAGGGGAGCCCATGTGACAAGACCCCTCTCCCACTTGTAACGGATCCCTACACTCTGGTCCCAATCCCTGCATCCCGTGAAGCCCACGGGCTGGAGCCAGAGGAGAAGCAAGCCCATGGTTGCTGAGTCCAAACCTCTGCTTGTCTAGAAACAAAGGTCAAAACAATCTCCTTTCGCCCAAACTTTTGTTGTCCAGCCTGGTCTGGGGGTGGAAGCCAGATTCTGATTGCACTTTCCTTGCTGAGGTCTTATTCACTAAATCAGTTATTCTGGGACTATGTCCCAGTGGGGTCCAGCCTGCTGCAGAGTGTGTCCTCCCACCGTCCGGGTAGCTTACACTGGTACATTCAGGCCTGCTGAGTGGCAAGGGGTTTGGTTACTCGGTGTCCTTCAATGGACACAGCAAATGCAGATGCATCCCATTGCACCCCTGGGCCCTTCCCCGGAGCTGTGGCAGGCTTGGCAAGCTATGGCATGGGTGAAATCAGAACCTGTTGAAGCGGAGGGCAAAGCTTGCATTGGCTTCAGGAAAGTCCGGATCCCAGCCACAGCGTCCGACACGGTCCATATAAGGCTCCCTGTTCCCTGGAGGAAGGCTCCTCATGGGAAGAGTGTACACGTGTGTAACATGCATGTTGCCACATCGCAAAGCAAGGTCAGAGGAAGGAGTCCTGTGCTTGAGCAGGAGCATGGCGAACCCTGTGATGACTCTCAGGCAGGAGAACAGGAATTCGCCGCCAACCCAGGGATGCTGGCAGATCTGCACTGGAAGAGGAGTGCTTGGATGCCAGCCTCTGGTGAGCAGTAAGGGATGTCCTTGTCTTGGCTTCGGCAGCTGAGCTGCTTTGATTCATCTTTTAGGCCATGAGCCTGCAGACAGCACAGCCAGGGCGGGCTGCACAGCTCTGCTCAGGAACAGGCGTCTGCACACACAGACAAGCCTGCGGTATCGGGGCCACAGTGCAAACGCTTCCCCGAGCAGCGAGACCAGCCTGATGTGCATAGTGACTCCTGAAGGACGTTGTGGGCATGTGATGAGATAAAGGCCCGGAGAAAAGAGGCATCTTTAAAGCCAGCCAATATTTAAAGATGCTGGGAGGAAATATGCACTGATTCCTGCTTGAGCGACAGCTTAGCTGTGCCGTTCCTGTGGCAGAGTGAAGTCGCGCATCCCGTTGGCAGGCAGAGGTTAGGTGCTTGACATTGACCCGTCTGGGTTACGTGCCATAGGTTTGGACCGGCCCTTTTGGGCACGTGGTTTACAATTTAAGCAGCAGACCTCCCCAGGATTATATTTCCCCACCCCACATTCGGGTTATAGTTCCCCACTCCAACCAAGGATGTAAAAATGGACTTCATCTCTGCTTTACAGGCCATTGCAAAGCTGATCAGAAGGATCAGGACTGGGGGGGAAAGTGCTGGAAGTCAGTGACTCCCACTCGGATAAGCCGAACGCACTCAGGAGCAGCACGACCACCTCCGGCTTTACCAAGGGCTCCCTCGCGGTAAAGCCCGTTGCCTTGAGATAGAGGCCACGATGCAAATGCTCTCCTCCTTTTGGTGACATGACTTCAACTTCTGTTCCCCAAATCCTTGGAAAGACTTCTCCTAGGGA
This sequence comes from Alligator mississippiensis, assembly GCF_030867095.1. Taxonomy (NCBI): domain Eukaryota; kingdom Metazoa; phylum Chordata; order Crocodylia; family Alligatoridae; genus Alligator; species Alligator mississippiensis. The sequence goes on along the minus strand of NC_081839.1, from coordinate 33,935,931 downwards.
AGAACGGGGCTGTCTCTCTTTTTATGGACACACTCTCTGGAGAAAGAGAAATAACGGAGGAAAAGCATCCTATGCTAATTCAGGACTGCAAGACACTCGCTAGAGGCCTGTGCTCCCACCTAGCCGGGCTTTAGCAGAGGTGAAAAGAGAACTGCGTTTGGACAGGGGACGTATTTCCAAAGAGACGCTCTCCTTCTCCGGTCCGGAGAGGAATCTGTCCCAGCCAGGATTGAGGCATGGGAATATGCATTCACAGCATGGGACCAGTTCAACCAGCTAAAGCAAAGGTGAATCCCCACAAAACCAGTAAGATTAGTCTGGCTTCTGTGCACGCATGGAGGTGTGCGGGCACTTGTGGGAGCGGGAGCAAGGTGCAGAGGGCTTAGCACCTGCGGTCGTAGCACTGGGACGTTGTCTTGATTGCACGTCACAACAGTCTAATTGTGTTTAAACTGGACTCTGGGTGTCACGACTGTCTCCTTCGATGTGTCTGTCCAGCACCTGGTGCAATGGGCGCTAGAAGCCCGGCGCGGTGGCAGCCTGTGGGCACAAAAGCGATCTGAGTGATGAACGCCGGGTCTGGGCAGACTCTGCCGTTTGCTAACCCTGCTTCCCCTTTCCTCTCACACCATTGTCCAAGCCCCAGGAATGTTTTCATCATGCTCATTTGTACCCAAAATCTGCCCTCTCCTCACCTTGGAAAGAAAATCTCATTCCTTTCGTGGCTGAATTTATAGTTGCTGAAAGGCTTGGCAGGGCTGGGCTGGTCCTGATTCATCTCGCCTGACCTCTGCTTCTTTCCGTGGCTAAGTTGAGACAATTCATTATGCTGCCCTTTAGCAAGGAGCCAAGCAGGAATGAGAGTGGGATTTTCCCCCCATGCACAGGTCTCGGTTCAGTCATGGGAGAGCTATTCCCTAGCCCCTGCCAGCCCTGGGGAGACTGTGCCCACCCAAAGGGAAATGCAAGGATTTTAGGCGCTCCGATTCTGGATTGCTGAATTAAGTGTGAGACGCGAAGATAAAGCACAGGGAGCAAGAAATCATTGCGGGGTTTCTAATCTGAAAGGTGAGATCGAATTGTTGTTTGTATTCTCCCTTTAATGGCCCTCAATTGATAATTAGCGTTATATTATCACGTATCTTTAATAGAATATTGATGCCTTTGGCAGAGATATAATCCCAATGTCAAGAGTAATTCCCCTTTTTCCACTGGGCTGCACTTATTACATGCAGCCGGGGCAGAATCAGTTGCAAGGCTTGGCTGATGCATCTCAAATCAATTAGACGCAGCACTTCACCACGAGTGACTTACAGTACGTCAGAGAAATGCATATTAATGATTTGCCTTGGGAGCATAAACAGACAGGGAGGAAATGCTGGCTTTGTCTGACTTGCACTTGCTTTTCCTTTTGGTTCCTGGGAGGCCTCTGGGATATCGCTGTGCATCCCGGATGGCATCCCGGCACCCGCTCGGGGCCCTTGGCACAGGAGGAAGAAGAGTTGCCGGTGTGGCACAACTGTCTGTAATTCTGACGTGCAAAGGAAAAGGAGACCTATATTTTTCCTAGTGTCACGCTGCGGCAGGAGGGGTCGAGCTGTCTGGTGCAACTCTCTGAGGAATGCTCTCACAAGAAACCTCAAGGGCTTTTCTTGCCCCGGTGCCACTAGCAAATGCCTGTGCTTTCCTAGGGGCCAGTCCCTTTGCAGAGGGCTGGCACAGGCCAGTGCACCACTTAATACTTGAAATGCAGGGCCCTGGCACTAATACCTCTCTGGGTGAGTTGCATTTCACCCTCCATGAGACATTTGCTGGCCTTTTGATCCCCCCCTTGCTATGCCTGTGCTAGAAAAGCAGTCCCGGGTGCCGGACAGAAACACCTGCGCAGAGGATGCGGAGGCACTTCGGGAAGCAAGAGTGAAGCCAAACCACGCTCCCAACTCATTTATCAAAGTGCTTTCAGTTCCCATTTGAAGGCAGGTGAAACAATAATAAATACTGAGCCATGTGAGTTAATCTCTCTCCGCAGCATTTTAATAAATGAGAAGTTAAACAAAAATCAATGTGGACCTGTTAGTCCTGGCCAGTGCCTGGCTTCCTTGCAAAGCTTAATTCGGTAATGGTGGAAAACATCTGAGCACAAACAGCCTGTCCTGGGGCTTTTCCCAAGACAGTGGGAGTCCTGGTGGCATCACAATTCAGGGGGCCTGGTTCGCACGGAGGAAGGCCAAAGCCCCGGGGGCCTAGCTGAGGGTGGGCATATGGCCCCTTACCTGCTCAGGGAAGGTCATTCTCCTGGGTATGATTTAGGAGGGCTGTTACCTAATGAGTTGAGCGCACCACTCCTTCCTCCCGTGCCCCCTGCCCTCTGCCACGGATAGGCAGATAATAGAAACCTCACAAGCCATTGCTTCACGAATGACAGCGAAGGGAAATTGGGATCAATACCTCCCCTGTTATCTTAGTCTGCTAAAGACTTTTGGTTTTTTGGATCTATGCGTGTGCTGTTCCCTGCGGAAAGCTTCGCTTCTCATTTCCCCTCTTCCCCGCGTTCGCAGGAATGAAAGCCAAACACACCAAAGCTCTGGTTTCCCTCTTGCTTTCTTCAAGGATTCCTCAGCCAGCTTTCAAGGGCACTCACCGCCCAAGGGGTGGCAGATTACAAACATCCTCCTTTAGCATATCTCTCTGATCACGATGACACCAGTCACGACGTTCTCTGAAGGGCTTTGCGCCGGGTTTCTTTTTGACACGAGTTGTGTTTAGCTCGCTGCATCTCCCCGGGCCTCTCAAACCTGCAGATGTCCAGATCCCTCCCCATTGCCGGGTTGCAATGGGTGGGCGCGCAAGGAAAAACGTTGCATTGAGATGGGAGGATTTTGTGCGTGAAAACAGTGTCCATCAATCTCATGTGATGCACGTGGTACTAAAGCAAAGGTCTCTCTCCGCACTCTTCGGAAGTGCCGTGTCCAGGCTTATTCAGATCCCACGCATACTGGTGTGCAAAAGTGGGATGCTCCTCCAGAAAGCAGGCGAGGAGGCTCTGTGGGAGGTCTGCTTTCGTGTTGGAGCCACACACTTTTATGTCTTTCTCTGGATATAAGAATATGATTCAGGCCGTACATTTCCTACAGAGAAGACAACTGCCCAAGAGCTGGACAGTCTCCATTAGGATCAGAATTCAGGTTGGGCTCAGACTCTGTGAACCTCTTGATCTGTAAATCAGTCCCGGGGAGTTTCTGCAAACGTGTTTCTCCCAGTAGGTCCCTAGCTTCCCCTTCTCCTCCTCCTTTTAAGTATGTGCCTAGTTTTAATCATGCCACACTAGTCGCCTCCTTCACTTCCGTGTTAGGCATGTGCATTAAAGACCCAGATGAATCAGGGCCTACGTGGCTTTGTTATGGCATGTCAGGGCTGATGGCGCCGATCACGAATTCCTCTGGAGTAGGAGGGTCGTAGAGCCTGATTCTTCTGTGCGGAAAGCTGCTTTGGATATCTCATTTGTCACCTGTGTTCTCTGCAAAACACTGGGAGATTTAACCCCACTTCCAAATCGGGGAAAAGAAAGAGAAGAAAGAAAACGGATTAAAATGGATTAAACCTGCTGAATATGAAGCGAAACAGAGCAAGCTGTTCCCAGCACAGAACGCATCCCTGAGCCACAACCTGGTGTCGCAGGTGGAAATAAGGCAGCGGTGTGATGTGCAGCACAGAGCCGGGTTTGCTGCCAGCCCACGAAGTAGGCAGGCTTTTTTGCTTGTTTCTTCTGGGACAAGTCCACCGCTCCTCCGACTTTCTGCAAAGCACCTGGTCCCATTCCTGCCCACTCAGGACTCAGAAACAGACTCCTTTTTTTTGCCAGAAACCCACCCTTTTCACTCTTTGTGGAAAACGTGGTGAAATGTTTTGTTTTTGAAGTTGGTCACTTTGTTTTAAAGTTATCCCCCGCCCCCTTGCAAAATAAGACAAGGCTAACTCTGTAATGAATGCAAGAAAAGGAACAAAAAACCCCCAAATGAAACGATGAATGAAGAAGTACATCCACGCAGGCTGCCCCTGGTTTCATTTTGGCTGGTAAAGACGGAGGAGTTTTCCACCCGGGAGGCACCGGTGCCGGAGAGGCAGCTGATGCTGGGGCTGTGCTGACACCTAGTGTCGAGGGTGCACCAGGAGCAGTTGAATAAATATGGTTGACTAATCGGACCTGGGAAGCTGGTGGAAAAGGGGCTCAGCCCCCTGTTTTGGAAGCATCCCCGAGGCAAAACGCCAGGCACTCGGGATGGATGAGCCGGCGCAAGGCTGAAGCAGTGACGGGAAGGGGCTGAGACACGACTAGGTTGGGAAATCTGGGTTTTGTGCCCAACTCTGCCTGAGACTCGCTGTGGGACCCAACGGGTCCATGTGCCTCCATTTGCTCATCTCTAACTGGAGGCAAGAAGGCAGCTTTTCCTTCCTTGGGTGCAGCCGTATGGGATGCCGAGGCCCTGAGAGGTGTTCAGATGGCATGGCTTGGCTCTCTGGAGAAATGCCAATTAATCAATTAAACCAGGGCAGGCACCATCTTTATTGAATATGCACACACAGTGCCCAGCGCAACGTGGCCAAGGTCCACTGCAGTACAAATGCATGCAGATGAATAGCGGTAATGAAGATGTCTTCATTAAGGGACGTTCACCCGGATAGTGGTTCTCAGGTTATCTGCTTTCTCCTTTCTCGTCCTATTTATGCGTTGCCCATTTACAGTTTATCCACAGGGCCTAATCCAGCCAGCTCATTGAACATCATGAAGTGAAGAGTTGAGTTGAATTCTCCCCCCCCATTAAGTTTTCAGGAGGGTGTAGGTGATTTAGGCACCTACACCCCATTTTTCAAAAGTGATGTGTGTACAAAGGGCCAGATTTACACCAGGATTTAGGCAGCTAAGGATGCTGATTAGGCACCTAATGGGATTTACAGAAAGTCCAGAAGCAAATTAGGCACCTAATTTCCACCGACTTTCAGTGAGATTTGGTCTCCTGCTGAGCGCCAGAGGCGCATGCAGTAAATGCAACCCGCTGCCTCTGAAAAAGCCTGAGACGTGGAGGACCGGAGTCAGTAAAATGCAGTTTCTGCTTAGAAATTCTCCTCCTGAATTACAAAGACTGGATGTATTTAACTTTTAGCAAAACACCGGCAATCAGAAATCTTTTCTTCATAGACACAAAAGCTTCTGCACCTAGGTCTCCCGAATAATGCTGGTGATGCACATTAGCATATATTTTCTTGAGAACTGAACTGTCACAGGGCCAGCCTTGAAAGCGATTCAGAGTATTTACAGCTTTTATGAGGCCCCCCGCGAGAGAATAATCTTAAAGTGCTGCAGACACCACATGGAAAACTGTGAAAAACATTCAATTTAGGAACAATTTTGCCTCCGTCTATCTATCTGTTTTTTATTTTTTATTTATTTATTTTTTTGTTTAAGTGCTCGCTCCCACTGCAGGTGATTTCTCTACCTGGAGCCTGAATCTCCTCTGACATCGCGGTGGGTCACCGCAGAGATGATTGTGATGTCACCAGTGGGGGGATTAAGGGTTCAGGTGGAGAAGGAGCAGCAGTAGGCAAAAAGCCCCGAAAAAGGGGCTGGTTTTCATGCAAACGTCTCTTTAGATGCAGAGGCAGAAAGGGAGAGAACCGCAGAGGACAGAGCAGCTGAATTGTCTCTAATCGAGTGGTTTTCTGAGTTTTCCAGGAGGCATTGGTGGGTTTTTCAAAGTACAACAATGCGAGTGTTGCGTCCTACTAACCCATCCTCGGGATCCTGTAACCATGTCAACCAGGAGAAAAAACAAGGAAACAAAATGCTCTCCTTTGGATTGCACAGAACGCACCGGCACCTGATCCAGCCTCCAAATTACAGGGTTTTACAGCCGGCTGTTTACAGTGGGCTGTCACAAATGGATGTATCATTAGGGGAGCAGATTCCAAACCTGGATCTCTACATGTTTATAAAAAGCATCTCATTTACTGTACGGCAGCGAAAGGGCTTCCTGAGCTTTATTGGCAAGTTGTAGGGAGGGCGAGCATGTTGTTTAGGAGCTCGTGCATATACAAACACAGCTGCAGCTGCGTGCGCGCACATGCACGCACAGGCATCTTGACGCACGCTCGCACTCGCAGATGCATATGTTCTCACGCTCGTCAGCCTGGAAAGGGCCTCCACGGGCACCCGGTCCAGCCCCTGGTACAAATGCAAAGAGACGCCCCTCCAGCCCCTTCTTGAAAACCTCCTTGGGCAGCTCGCTCCACTGCGCTGCTGCTCTCGCTCTTCGGGAGTTTGTCCTGAGATTGAATCCGAATTTCTGTTGCTGCAGTTCAAACCCATTGCGTTATGTCCTGCCCTCTTCAAGGGGACAGTTTTGCTCTCTCTTCTTTTATGGCAGCCTCTCAAATCCCTGAGAATTGCTGTCATGTCCCCTTCTTCATCTCCCCTTCCCAAGTTACACAGATGGTCAAGTAGCAAAAGAATCACGGTCAGTGAAAAGGGAAGGTCAGCATGCAGAGAGATATCCTATAAGCCATGCGTGACTATGTCGACGACCGACAGATATTGCAACAAACATTCACGCCCTCCAGAAAGTTTTGCCAATTGGCCTCTCTCGACCAAATCTCCATGAGGTCATTCTGTATTCTGCTATTTCACATCCTTTCTCCAGCAAGTCAGAAAGCAGAAACACACAGGTGACCATCTGTATCCGTAGCATAAATAAAAAAAAGCACCACATTAAAGTATTTTCAGCTACCAGGTTGGTCCAGATAGATTAGGAAGAAAACTATTTGGAGAAATTGTTTGGAGATTAATTTCCAAGAGTGTTAACCTGCACAAAAATACGTGTTGGTCACCGGGGTCCGAATTCAAACATTGCACCGAACCAATGGTTTTTCCAGTAAGAATTTGAGCTTGAGTGGAGCTACATGGGGAACAAACCTCTGCACATTGCCTGCTTTCTTGCTGTTGATTCCTTTAAACTCTTTGAAATTTATAATCCAGCAATATGAACATGACAAACAGGACACAAGAGGAGTCTGGGGCTCTCTTGTAAAGTTATAGTGGGCAGGCCTGATGCTGGGTCCCTTTTAGTTCTTCCCAGGTCCGCCTCAGATTAATACGTTGGACATCCAGGTTTGCACGTCACATTGTTCATGGCATGGGTGGGTGCGGGCGTGTTTATCAGCTTCCTTGCACTGCTCAGACTGATGGCCAGAGCCACATTAAAATGTTCGCGTCAAGCTGAACCACACACACATAGGTTGGCAAGGGTTCAGTGATCATCCCACGGCACCAATGTTGAAACCTGGTTGATGTTTAAACATCTCCACTCCAGATGCTTGCCAAATACTTGGAGAAGGTGATTTCTGTCCTGAGTCTGGGCTAAAACGAGCCTGATTCGGTGTCCTAGGAAATACTCCGCATGCACTGGGACACTCCATAATCCAATCTTCATTTGCTTGCCATCAGCTCCAGTTGGGCAGCAGGGTTTTGAAGTGCAGCAACGATCCGGTCCCCCGCAGAAGTGATTGCTTGGCTCCCAAAGTCACTTGTCCACTGTTCCCTTCCAGCATAAATCCATCCAGGTTTTGCTTCTGCAAGAAAAACCTTTCTGTTTGCTTTGCAAGTCCGGTGAGGCAGGGACGCTGGGCTAGACTTTCAAAGGCGATTAGGTACCTGGCCAGATTTTTAGAGCGCTCATTTCTTTCCCTAGGCATTATGAGCACAGGCTCTTCCGAAAATGCAGCTGGCGGCTTTTCTGCTTAATGTCTTAACTATCGGGCCCTGTGTCTTCACATGTGCTTAGCCCTAGTCCTGATCAGAGCCTCTGAGTCCTGCTATAATAAAAATACAGAAAGAGGAAGCAGGACAGACCAGTTGAACTGCTCCAAGAAGATCCCTGTTGCTCTCCCTGGACAGAGCCATGCTGTGTGGAAAGGAAAAGAAATACAATAATTTTTGGAGCCTGTCTTCTGGGTGCAGTGGAGAGAAGCATGTTTTATTCAGTGAGGAGCAGCTGCAGTACCTGGAGCTGAAATTCAGCTTGTTGAGCCCTTATTTAAGTAGATCTCTGAAGCTTTAGATGGCCTAAGCGGCCAACGCTCCCTCCTGTTTCCAGCCACACATTTTTGGAGAGGAGAGCTTCTATACTCTCCATACATCCGGAGTGACTGCAGGCATCGGGGACCAGCCTGAACCTAGCCCTGAAAGACTGAGTCTTAGCAGCAGACTTTCCAAATGCTGACCTGGCGGGGGGAGCTAGGTGCCCCCGGCAGCCAGCACGGGGCTTTTCAGTGCAGTGGACTGGCAGGTGTTCAGCCAGAGAGAGAGGCCGCCAGGCAGTGTGTGGTGGGGCTGGCTGGTCAGCAAAGACCTCCCAGACGGGTCAGTGCTGCACTGGAGGTCAGCACATTCGAGGGCTGCTAACCCCAAGGGAGCAGGGGAGTTATTGGGCAAGGCAATTCCAGTACCAGGGGGCAGAGGCCCAAGCCCAGATGTTAGGAACAGCTGCATTGGGGGGGACATGGGAAGATGTGGATGCATGCACATGCACATACACGCATGTCTGTGCATGTCTGAGGGACGTTCATGGGCATTCAGGGTGTGTGATGCAGGGAAATCCTCCGGTGGCTCCGTGAGTTTGAGCTGCAGGGTTGCAGGAATCCTTTTCTGGCTTCCCATTTTTCTCTCTCACACTCAGCGTGGCCCTCCGTGACCTTGCTCTGTGCATCCAGGAAAACACAGCCAGAGCCACCCTGGTGCGGCTGCCCCGAGCCCCCAAAGCGCCGATGACTCCATCCCGAGCTGTCTCTTCAATATTGCATGTGAAGCGTACGCAGCCTGGTGCTTCTCTTTGCAATTTCCATCCGACTTCTTCTATTTTTAAGCTACATCTATGTCAGGCAGGGATCAGTGCACACAGTTCCTGAGCCTAAGCTTCCAGTGCTGTGTGAGGGAGGCCCGTGCAGCTAGCCGTGCTTGTTGTACATAGCACTGGACATGTTTTCCCAGCTAAGAAGCACCTTTAATCTGGAAGTCTGCAAGCAGCCGGCCCTTGAAAGCAGAAGTTGACAGGGCGTGAGCTACCCAGACATGGTTTCCCATTCTTGCCTGCATGCAGCTTCGTTCTGAGCCTGTCGCAATGAATCTGTGTGCGGCTCGTGCCCATGCTAGGCCGCGTCTCTGTGCATTTACATGGTAAGCACAGACGCCCTGGAGCATTTGTGAGGGCGTGTGTGCTCTGGACGGCTCATACAGCACTGCAGGATGATGACTCAGACTGTTGCAGAGCTAGCAGAAGGAGAACAGGGCTGAATCATCCCCCCACATAGTCCTGAGCAGCCTCCACGGATCCTTCCGAGCCTTGGGGAATAAAGACCGCCAAGGTGGCTCTCAAAGCAGCCGCTTGAGAAGTGTGGGGAAGGGGCAGCATAACTGCGGTGATGGTGAGTCTGGTTCTGGGTGGATTAAGATGCCCCCAGGCTTTGCTCAGCATTGGCCTGAGAGGAGTTGAAGTGCGCTGGGCAGCACTGCGGGAATCTTCCCATGCATCCTTGCCTTCTCCCGCAGCCCTGCTCCCCCATGCACCAGCGCCCGCATGCACCCCATCTCTCTGTGCACCCCATCTCTCATACCGGGCTACAGCACGGCACAGTCTGATGCCACGACAGCAAAGGGGCTGCAGAGATACACGAGGCACAGCAGCATCTCAGGTGGGCTGGCATGCATGGGGCCAGACCAAGGCCCACCTCGCCCCGAGGCCTGTCCCCGATGGGCCAGTGCTGCCCAAGCAAGTGTCCGATCTGCAGCAGCAGAGGTGCAAGAGGGCTTCCTCATAGCAAGAGATTGCTTTACAAAGCACTGCATATGATACCGTTAGGCTGGGTGTAGCCTGTTGTTCCCAGGGTGGCTTCTTTGCCCTTTTTAGCATTTCCTCTATCTTGTCATGGGGCTGTTCACTGTCCTACCTCTGATCCATGAAGTGCAGCCTTCAGGAGGTGGAATCGCTGGGATTAGTCACGGAAAAGTGCCATAACCTCTGTCCTCTGCATTGCATGGCAGTCATAAGCTCCCATGCACGGACTGGACCTACCTGGCTGCCTCCGTCTCCACTGCTGGCACGTTCACCGCACAGAGAACAAATCAGGCCCGGCAGAGAAAGGACCCCCGAGCTTTCATGTCAGGCTGAAGTGAGCTACATGCTTGAGCTGCCATCCCCTGCCCCTGAACAGCAAGCGAGCCCATTATAGAGGGAGGGCTGCTAGGGCCTGTGACTTTGCTCCACTTAGCAACCTGTCAGCAGCATCCTTCTGTCCATCCATCCATCCTGCGCTCTGACAGCAGCCAAGGACCGAGGCTCATTCTCAGTCGGTCGAGGGAAGCAGCAAACAGCTGAGCTGCTTGGAGCGCTTGAAGCAACGCAGGGCCAATCATACCCAGGGGCAAGGGAAGAGAAACGACAGGGGATCTGAGCGAGCTTTTCTGCCTCTAGTATCAGTGATTCCTCTGGTGCAAGGAAACCCAGATAACGACAACGGCCTGAGCTGGGCGCTGGTGGGAACAAGAGAAAGCACCTGATTAAAAGCTGCAAAACCAAGTGTGATTTGAATCGGACCTCTCCTCGGCCTGTTTGCCCATGGTCTGCAAACGGTTCGGGAGAGGCAGCGGGCTGGGTCGGTACAGAGAGGGCCTGGGAGGCTGCAGACCTTAACCGGATTTCTCCTCTTCATCTAATTAACCAGGTCTAATTTGCAATAAAGTAAAGCTAATGCGGTACTACAGCACAGCGCACATCTGCCCTGCCTGGGGAAAGACAGCATGTGAGGCAGGGGAGCGTGCACCACTTATTCTGGTCCTCAGCAGAGGGGATTACACAGCCCTGTTGTCGGGGAGCTCTTTGGGGACCTGCTTTTTGTTTGCCTTCCATTTCCTTTATGACAAGGACCGTTCTGCCCGTCCGAGGGGAGGGAAGCCGCCCGCGCCATGTGCATGGCCTCAGCAGCACAGAAATCTCCGTGCTCCCTGCAGCCTCTAGCTGCCATGGGGCCAGGACTCCCATCCAACCCAAGTGAGGGCACGGGCGGATAAGAAGAGAGAGGGGAAAGGCAGCCAGCCAGCTTTAACCACCCTCCTCCTTTCCTCGCGCCCTGTGTGCACCCATCTGCCCCTGCACCCAGCAAGCAGGGCAGGGTTTGCACTCAATGCCCCATGCAAACTCCCCCTGGGACCCTAAACTCCCCTCTCCTTGGAGGTCCTTGGGGCTGAGCTGCTTGCTCCAGGTTGCCAGCTCTCGTGCAAAGCAGCTCCTCTCCGTGCTTTTCCATCCACCGTGCTGCCAACTTCCTCGTTACCGTGCAGAGCTCAGCTATCCAGCAGGGACAGGTTTGGAACTAAAGCCGCATATATATCTGAGTGTGTATACATTAACTTTAGCAGGAAGAGACAGTGCCTTTTGAAAGGGCCCTAATTGTCCCAGCTTATCGCGGGTTCTCTGATTGGAACACACATCTCCCGTGGAAGAGAGGAGGGCCCTCCAGCGCACAAAACAAATGGGTCCCCATGTGAAAAATGATTTAAAAGAGAAGGTTTAAAAGTCGGGATGATTAATGTATATGACTTCGCTGGCATGCTGGAAATGATAAATCAAAAAGGAATGGGAAAGCGGTGCATAAATTCACAACCAGGCTGCGCAGGATTGGAGTGGTAGGAACTTGAGGCCGGCTGCCAATGCAACTCGTCAGCGGGGTGGTATCCGTCCAGCACTCGGCTACCAGCGGATGGGAGATCTCCGGATGCAGAGGCCGAGGCTGGGGGCTGCGGGAGGAGCGGGCTCCACCTGGCCCGCGCTCGCTGTCCGCGCGCCTCAATTGCTGGGTCCTCGTTAACACCGAGTCTTCCAGCCCGAGTGGAAAGTTTCTCCTCCAGTTTCCCCCGCTCCAGCCCAATTCCTCATCATAGCTTCTTGAAACTGGCACAAATGATTAAATTATCTGCAGTGAAAAGATTTAGGAGGCATCTCGAGGCCTCTTCAAGATACCCAAGAATAATCTTAGAAGATTAAGGAAGTGAGAGGGACTGAATCTCTAAGAAAAGAGAAAGGCAAGAAGGGGGGGGGGGGGGAAAGGAGATTTTATAACTAAAATTTGCCAGCGAGATTCTTTAATAACGTTATTCATCTTTCTGTCAAATGCGTCACATTAATGTAGTGAAAAGGAACTTAGAGAAGATGAATTAAGACTTAAATACACTAAAATGACTTACGGAATATTTAAATACAATACAATTTATTTTTTGTGTAGTCTCATTTCATGCAAAAGTGTCTCAGGCATTGGCAGGCTAGCACGGCGCTGGAGAAGTGTGTGCAGCTGTGCATAAGCAATGGCCTTTCCAGCAGAAACAGGACCCAAATCAACCTTTGCTCTGGACCAGAGAGCAGCTGTGCAAAATGATCCCCGGATCTGACCTGCAGAAGCCAAACCCCCTCGGTTTTCTGAGCTGCTCCATGCCCCCCCTGCCAGCTCCGTGGGCATCGAAGGGAAGAGAAAGCCGCAGCCTTCCAGGCTGGCCGATGCCGTTATCTGCCCCTCCTCAGCCTGCCCGATGGCGTTGGCTGTCTGCCGGCAGCCCGCGCCTGAATGCTTGCCCCTGATGCTGCTCATCCCCTTGACAGGCAGACCTCTGGTTCCTCGGCAGCAGCAGGCATTGAAAAGGGAAACATTTCTCCTACCGAGCCAAAAATATCTCCTTTCTGTTCAGGGAAACATCTCAGCATATGTTGACGCATGTGGCGTGGCGATAGGGAGAAAACGCCTCCTCTGTGCTGTCTGCTACAGCCGCACCGAAAACTGTAACGGGGGCGGGTGCTGGAGCGGGGGCTGCTGGCCACGCTCCACGGACCGAAAGTGCAGGGGGTCCTCGAGCCGGGCCACGGGGCGGCGAGGGACACCAAGCGAGGCTCTGCGAGGTTGGAAATGGCAGGCCTTGCTCCATGCTGCTGGCTGTCTAAATAGAGGGCACAGGTGGGAAGGGGCATGGTCCCCTTTGGATTGATGGGGAGGTGGAGCTGAGAGAGGTCAAATGACATGCTTGAGGTTACAAGGGGCATCGGTGGCAGAGTGGTCAGTGCCTGGACTATGAGACCAGCCTTCCTCTGTTGTTGAGGTCTCCTGCCCCTGCCGCAGGACACTGCCCTGGGCACAGGTTGTGCACGTGCCGGTTCGATGATGAGCTGTAGGGAGGGACCACTCTAAGTTTGGCGATGGGACAATGCGACTCCGCAGGTCTCCTCTGGCCCTGTTTTCCACGGTGCCACTGGTGTCAGGGGCTGCAGGACTGGCCTAGCAGGGGCTGGTGAATCAGCAGAGCTGCATCCACCCCGACAGACCCTAAATCATTCGTGTGTGGGTCAATCCCAGCCCGGACGAAGGCTGCGCTTTCACGCTGCTCGTTCATGGCTGCAGAGCAATGAAAACCAGGGGGGAGAGGTATCTCTCGGAGGCCCGGACTCTCAACTCAGCTTCTGATGCTGGGCTTGGAGCGCGTTGGCAGAGCCGTGGTGACAATGCCACGCTCCTTCAGCTGGCCCAAGAAAGGAAATCACCAAAAAGCCTTGCTGCCGGCCCGTTTCCTGGACCCGCGCGGCTGCACCAGCCCGCCAACCTGGCTTCAAGGTCTGCACAATGTTTGCGCTAAGCTCTCCCTGCTTGCACCAAAACAGATCTAATCACTGTGCAAGCGAGCGCTGAAGACGGACAGAAATCCCCTCGCTTCTCCCAAAATATCACTTTTGTTCTGCCTCTGAATCAACAAATTTAAAGGGGAAGAAAAAAAACACCCCAGCAAATTGCCTGGAGCTGCTGCTTGTTCTGCAAGGTTGGTTCTAAAAATAGTTCAGCAAAAAGGGTTTCTGTCCATCAACACCGGCGCTGTGAAAAAGGCTCCTTCTCCCTTGCAGATGAGACAAAAAGTAGTCGCTGCTTGCTGACTTGTTTGCTGGTTGAAAGAGTTTTAGGCTGATTTTTAGATCATTTCTCCTCTCCCACCCTCAGAGCTTCGTCAGAGACAAGCCACAAAAACACAGAGAATAATTCACCTTCAGAGAAAAGGAGGAGAGGAGAAAAAAAATATATGCCAAGACACAAAGCTCCGTCAATGCAGGGTACAGCACACTGCAAAATTGAACTTCCCCTGCCTCACAGTGGTCTTTGAAAGCATTCAATTATCTGTCTGCACCTATAGAAAATGTTGGAATTGCTTCCCGAAGCCTTTAAAAGGCTCTGGCTATAAAAGACACACACCAGCTCGGTGGCAGAGGGAGGACAGGAAACAGCAACCATCTATTTGTTTACCTCTGAGGAAGCAAAAGAGATACAAATTCATCCTGCAACCATGTTCATTTGCGCCTGGGCTCATCTCTCCCTTCCTATGGTCCCCTGCAGAAGCAGACAATGGGGCTGATTTTTCAGACCGACCTTCAAACCTAGGGTCATGATTTTCCACCGGCGTACAAAAAGCACCTGCAATGAATCATGGGCGCTAGCAGCACTTTGACATCCGACTGCCAGATTTGTCAATACTATTAAGTGGCGAGATGTGAAGTGCCGCTGGTTTGCTGGAGGTGCAGAAACGGCAGGTGTAAAACGAGGCCCCCCGTACGAAGCGGTATGATGGGACCCGTGCAAGGCTGGGGATTGTGGGGCCTGGCAGAGGTCAGCGGCGAAGGACGTTGCACCCACTCGCATACGATGGGGAGCGGAGCGGACGCCGGCCTGGCCCCGCTCTGGGAGAACGGGGAGCCGTCCACGCAGAATAGCAGGCAGGCTCTGCACCAGGAGAAGTAAATGCAACCTCACCCCGCATGTAGGCAGCTGGCTGGAATTAGCAGCGGCGGGAGGTCAGGGAGTTAAATGTGGCCGGATTTAAAGAGGAGCTGCATAATTTCGTGATCAGCGATAACATTTGTAGCCCTGCACGGTGGAGAGAGGGCTAATGAAAGCTCAGAGCGGAGGCGACACAATAATGACCGGGGGGAGGAAGGACGCTTTTCCCTTTAGCACATGGTTGCCCAGTTGCCTCTACGCTTCCACCTTCCTTTGAAGCCCTGGGCCCCTGAGCTGCTGACCTTGCTATTGCAGCAACCGGCTCCTTGGCTCCCTCTCACAAAGCTGATGTGCCTTGAGACAAGTTCCCTTAGCTCCGGGCCAGGCCGGCTAACCCAAGCATGATGTTAGCATGGCACCTCCCTTCGCCCTGCCCTGCTCCTGTTCCACGGCCCCGACCCGAGGGCTGCCAGACGGAGAGTGCCTGGCAGGACGACTTCCCCACAGCTTGCAAGAGAAGCCCCAGGCCGAAGGGTCCTCTTGGCTGGCCCCTCTCCCCCTGCCACGGGCCGATTCGAGGGCAGCGCAACATCGGCGTGGCCCAAGCGCACAGCGACATGCTCGGTCTGAGCGACCTTCTCGCTGTCAGAAAATGCATCTTTTCTCAACATCTCTCTCCTCCAAACATCACCTGCAGCCAGCTTAGCCGAGACAAGAGGCTTTCGAGCCATGCGGATAATGTTTTGAGGGCAAATGGTTTTTCCAGAGTGCAATTCTCCATCTATTAACCGGCAGGCGCAGCACCTCCAGCCTTGCTCCTTTTCCGGAGCTGGCTTGCAAAAATACTGCCACCCCACCCCTCGGGTGGGGGCCAGGGGGCCAGGCGCATGCTTCACCTGCCTCACTACTTGATTAACGCCTCTCCTCTTTAGACCCAGCCTCCTGCCTGAAAAGCAAAATGACGAGTTAACAGATGTGACAAATAACTGGAGAATAATTGGTGTAAGTTGTCAGAGGTGTTCTAGCAGCCTTTGGTTGGCGTGTGCTGCAGTCATGCTGCAAATTAGACTCCCCTGATCGGCTTACTCCTCTCTCCGTGGAGTATACCGGCAGGATCTGAGCGGGCGCGCAGAAAAAAAAGCTCGCGCTTGCCTTGAAATTCCTAATCGGGACGCGTGGTTCTCGTGCCAGCCCACGCACTGGTGAAGTTTGGGACAACGCGACACAACAGCGTAGTGCGACAACAGCATTTCAAGGAATCCCACTGCTTTTAGATTCGGTGCCCACTGTTTCTTGGAAGCCGATGCGACGTTTGGTGAAAGGCAGACAGATTAGGGACTAACTAGCAGCCAATGATTCAAAATAGCCGTGAACACTTCCCTGCAAATCAGTTTACGTGCCACTTGGCAGGCTATTTGCAGCATGGAAGAGGGAGGTTTCTGCTTGCCTTGCTGGCGGTATGGGAGTCCATGGGGTCCAGCTCACTCTGGCCGCTTGTGCTAATGCTTTAGGGTGCCCGTGCATAACAAACAGAGCAGTGGCAAGTTCCTTGTGGGACACACCTGGCATACAACAGTGCACCTCCTTCCCCCCATCCTCCCCACCAAGGAAGAGGCCCCCGGCGAGGAGCACATTGGGGCAGGCAGCCCAAGTTCTGCCCTGCAGCCCCAGCCAAGAGCAACCCCACAAGATGTCCCGTGCTGTCATGAAAGAGGGGCAGGATTTGGCCCACAGGACCGGCTCCTGCCTTCAGCCTCGCCCTTGCTGCCCTGGGCACTGCTGGGCCTGTACAGCTGATTGCTTTGAGCATTACGGTGTCTAGAATAAAATTATCCTCTTTGCACTTCAGGGCAAGAAGTCTGCTGTGGCCAGGGGACCCCTTGATGCCTGGGAACGGCGCTGAGCACCACTTGCAACCGCTGCTCCTGGGACCTGGGTCCCAATGCTGTCCTGGGCATTTTGCCCCCCGTGCCCACTCCCTGGCACCTCTCCTGCCAGTCACCGGCCTTCCCCCCTGCTAGGATGCTTGCCTTTTACAACTAATTTACACTTGGCCTTTTCTCAGTGCAAAGCCATTATTGTCTGTGATCTATCTTCGGTCAACCTCAAATAAGTTTCCCCTCTCGCTTTTATTTTATTTCCTCTCCAGGATTTCATGGGCTTTATAATGTGTTGCTTGCTTTTTATATTATGTGTTTTATGATGTTTTAATTATTATTGTTTATTATTATTGTGCTTTAATTGTCTGCCTGGGTCCCTCTGTGCCTTAGAGTGGAGCAATTTATAAATAACACTATTTTTATTATTATTATTATTATTATTTGTATAGCTCCATCCTATTCCTTGCAGCTCCCTTCTGCCCCTTTATTTCTTTACAGCCCCATAAGTTAAATTCCTTTATCTTTTCTCATAAGTCAGGCCTTCCAACCCCCTTATCGTGGTTTGCGCTTGATTTTAATGCTCATTTTTTTTAGCAAGGCACCTCCAACTGTAAACTGTATTCCCAGGGTAGATTTGCTGGGGCTGAGTGCGGAGGAATTATGACCTGGTCTCATCCTACAGCAGGGAAATGGCTCACCTAAGATAGCACCTCCGATTGAGACCACACTCCATTTGTCACTCTCCCCTTGAAAAGCGGGGATGGATTATGATCATCAGTTTGCGAAAGCAACAACTCACTTTTATTATGGGTGAAAGTTAAGGAATTGCAGGCAGCTGCTCTGCAGAGAGAGATACAAGGCACCCACCCATTATACCGAGAGCCAGGGAGCAGCAGTGATTAATGTAGGACAACCACAGAGATGCTCTGGATGATAAACAAATACCTGGGTAACCTCACAGCCAATTTCTGTCACAGGTTCAGTGTGTTTCTCTGGCAGTGAAAAAATACGGCTGTCGGCGCCGTTTCATCCCCCCGGCTCCGATCTGACCTGCAGGGTGCAGGGAGCTCCAGGTTGTCCTGATGTCGGAGCCAGGCGGATTTAACCCTCCCGAGCCCGCGCCGAGGGGTAGCAACGAGAAGACACGAGGAGCTGGAATTTGTCTGTGCGCGGGCACTACCGATCTGGGGCGGTCTAGCCCAGGCCCCAGAGCTTCTTGGGGCATCAGCACTGCAAGAGCCCTGCAGTAGCTTATTGCCAGGGACCCTGGTTTTCTCTGATGCAAAAAAAAAAATCAACAAAAAAATCCTTAATTTTCAGATTAAAAAAAGTAACCCCAAATCCACATTTTTCTGTGATTTAAAATGGAACACCAGTAATATATCTATATATCTCTATCGAGATAGAGATATTTATGTATCTATAGATATAGATACAGATCTATAGAGAGAGATAGATATAGTGGTATTTCATTTTGATCGCAGAAAAATGTGGATTTTGGGTTACCTTTTTAAATCTGAAAATTGGGGATTTTTTAAAGTAGTGAAATCCAGGATCCCTGCTTATTGCATAGGGCCACATTTCACCCTGCTTTGAACTGGGCAGTGCATTGCAGGAGGGGTCCCAAGGCTTCTCCTTGAATGTCCTTGCGGACAGATGACTACTGATGGCTTATAGCACGGTCAGAGGCTTTAATGGGCCGGGAGAGTGCAAGTGCTGGTGTGGTTCCCTTTGGCTCACCTTCGCCAAATGAAGCTTGACTCAGTGCTGGAAATCTTGCAATATCAGGCTTTCTCATTTTCTCAAGCTCAGCACTTTCCTGGAGGAGCTTTGGCACATCCTTATCCAGCTCCAAAGGAAACTGGGAATTGCAGAGATGCCTTTTTTTTTTTTTTACATATTGCAATGACATATCTAATGAGTGCATGTCTGCTCCTTTGGTGATATTCCAGAGACTTACCCACAGCACTTTTAGAGGCAGATCATTCCTTGCTTTCAAGGGAGAAGCAGGCCTATGCTGTCCATAGAGCCTGGGTGACCGGGCGCACTCCTCCTTTTTGCTCCGTCTCAGAGACTATCTCTGCTAATGAGTTTGCTGGCAGGAACATCTGCAGGGGCAGCACATTTTAAGCCAGTACCTGTGAGAAATGGATTGTAAGCTCATAAGAGCCAAAGTTCTCACTGGAGACCTGTTTCTAAACATCACACTCATCCAATTAGGGAAGAGACACAGCGCCATGTGATCTATGTGTCCAATCAAAACTAGCTCTGGTAGCTCCATTTTTTAATATAGCCCAAGTTTGGAACAAAAAACTCCTCACTAATGGACATACTGGGTACATCTATACATTCAATTAATGCACTTTAGGTAATGTGCATTAAATCGAGTACCTGGGGCACGTCTACACATGCACTTTAATGCACATTAGCCTATTTTAATGTGCAGTAAAGCCTCACTAAAAAAAACCATGCTTTTAGTTAATGTGCATTAAAATAGGCTAACGTGCACATTGTCACTTAAAAACCATGCTCTTTAGTTAATGAGCATTAAGACAAGCTAATGTGCATTTCCCTAGTACCTCACAATGAAGGTACTAAATTTAATGCACATTAACTAAAGCACATTAATGCACTTGTAGACGCACCTCCATTGTGAGGAACTAGAAAAATGCACATTAGCCTATAATCATGCACATTAGCTAAAGAACACCATTTTTGTGATGCTTTAATGCACATTAAAATAGGCTGATGAACACTAAAGTGCATCTGTAGATGTGTAGACATGTCTAAAGAGCAGTAGTTGTTTATGATCAGGGACAAAAAGCTTCTGAGAAAATGATAACATTTTGCTTGCTGACCATTTGCAAACAGAGAGAGTCAGAGAGTCACCTGGTTTTCTACTCCACATTAATTGAAAAGCTTTATTTGAAATCCTTTAAGATAGGACGGTGCTTTCCCTTGTGATAAACTCCATGCTGCCATGGATGCCATGACTTACTGGGGGATGGAAGTGTTTCTTTCCCAGTACATTGTTAAAAGCTTTTTCCAGCCATGATGAGGGGAGCAGAGACTCCAACTTGGCAAACCACTGTGCTCGATGCGTGCCTGCTGGAAATGTTTGTCAGAGCTTTTTTGAAATACTGTTGTGTTCGTTTTGAGGAGAAGAGGGGAGAAAAGGCATGATTAGACCCGGCAGAAATTGTTTGGTTTAAAACCAAAATGTTTCAGTTAAGCAACAAATACTTTATTTTTTTAAATAAATACTTGTTTCCTATATTTCATACATTTTATAGACACTGCGGCTGGAATTTTTTGTCAAAAACATTTAAAATGGGTAACTGGGGGAGGAGGGTACTAGAATATGATTTAGTTTTCGATCTTGGTTGATCATTGAAAAGCCAAATCTTTTTTCACCCTGAACTTGGAAAAATAAAACTACTAAAAATAATTTTGCAGGGAAATAAATAATTGGAGCTGCTCAAAAAATGCCAGCGTGTAGCCTTCCCGAGTGATCCTGGGAGCAAAACTTCCATTGATCCTAAAGGCTAAGTGCAGAAATAGAGCGGGCCCAGGGGTCAGCGTGCGTCACGTGGGATTGTGTGGAAGAGGCATATTTTAGGGGCCATGGAAATGCTTTGCAAGTTCCTGACATTTGCAGCAATCTGGTCGGCTCCAAAGGCCAAGCTCTCTGGAGGTGCTTTGTGTGGCTCTGGAGACAATCAATGGGGGCTTTGTTATTGGGTTCCCCCCCAGTGAGCTAGTGGCATCATCCAAGGAGGAGAAGTCGCCCCAGACCCAGGGCTGCTCGGGGACAGAATTTCTCTCTGATGAAGCACTCGAGCCAGAGAAGCTCCAGAGAAGGTATCGGCTCACAAAGCCTTTCTGGAAACGTGGCTGGGAATGTGTAACCAGAGAGAGACCTCCTGGGCTCCCTTCCTGGGGGGATTTTCAGCTCTGTTGATAAAAACACAGCATTGTTCAGCCATCAGGCAGCGATTCTGCTTCAGCTGCTTACAATCCCTTTGCCAGAGGGAACAGAATGCGTGTCCGGGCGCTGCTGGCTGGAAATCCTTTCTTCTACTTAGCGACTCCTCTGGTTTTCATCCCGTTTCCCAGGGACAATAATCTGCAAAGTAGAAGGTCACTCTCTGCTCCAGTCCAGATGAGAAGGATGAAGGGGAAACATAGCACCATTCTGTTTATCCTCATCCAAGCCCAGGCTGGCGTCCAGCTCGGCTTGGCTGTCATCAGCCATACAAAGCCTGCAGCGACTACCGCGTACCTCACCCAGCAATGGGAGCATAATGAACCGAGCAGACAATGGCGGGTTCTAGGGGACAGGGCAGTGCAACTCAGCCAGAAAGGACAGTGATCAGGCTAACAAAGGAAACACACATCATCCGAAAACTTATAAAGGCCAAGCAGCTGGCGCAGCTAATTAAACATTGACAAATCTGGCAAAAGCAGAGCACCAAAATCCAAGCCGGCATTACAAAGCGCTGGTTAGAGAGCCGTGCCTTTTCCTCTGCGCGTGCACATCTGAGGGCACGTGTAAATGCATCGTGCATGCATATTTGTGGTTCTGTGGGCACGTGTATTGGCGTGCCCATGCTTGCGTGCCTTTGTTCATGGGGGTTGGACGACATGGGCGATGTGGGCCTGCTGCCTACTGTTGTGTGTGTGTGTGTTTACAGGGGAGGGGGACACACACAAGTGCATACATGCAAGTGCATGTGTGTACGTGCATTTTTCTGCATGCATTCTGCTGGCACATTTAACTG
Source organism: Alligator mississippiensis (assembly GCF_030867095.1). NCBI lineage: Eukaryota > Metazoa > Chordata > Crocodylia > Alligatoridae > Alligator > Alligator mississippiensis. The sequence continues at coordinate 33,914,423 of NC_081839.1, read as the reverse complement.
AATATATATTCGCATTGCTATGCTCGTGTGCCGGGTGCCTTGACATGTGGACGTGTGCTGCCAGAAGGTACATCCATGTATTTTGCTCAGATTCAGGTGCCTGAGCGTATGCGTGTGCTTGGGTTCGTTTTCATTCGTCTTCCTACTGTGGGTTTTTTTGGTAAATATTTGTTGGCAGCGCCTTTGCAAATCCACATGCTGCAGAGAGGAAATAAGAGCTATCCATTTGTGCCTGCACTGCTAAAGATTTTCTATAAAGTGCCTGCATTTCCAGTACAGCTGAATGGATTTCATTGCAGAAAAAATGTTAGGACGGAAAAGCGCACTGGAGGAAAATATTGTGTACAATAATGATTCACAAAGGCATAAAAATACCATCCCCGGTTTTCTATTCTTCCGCCACCCAACAAATGTTGTTTGACTCATGCACTAATGTATGGGCGCATTTAAAAACGAAAGTTGTGTATGAGCATTATTCATCAGGAACTTAGATTAGTTCACCTTCCCGTTTTAACTTGCAAGAGCTAACGCACCGGGCCAGGGCAGAATGAATCTTAAAGCCATCGCAAGATAACTCATGCAGCCATGTTTTTACACTAAATATTTACACTGAAAAAAGGCATTAAATATTCCTCCCTAGACTCTACCAGAGCCCTCAGCACGGAAGGGGAAAAAAGCCGACACTCCTGTTGCCATGAACGGTTAACTCCAAGGACCGCGGCGCTTTTGACAGACAACAAGATTACAAAGTTTAGATGATAAACAAATGGGATGCAGGCTATTTTCTGTACAGTGACTGCAATTTGAATGCCTTGCAGCTGGGAATAGTAGGAATCAAGCTATTAATAAAGGGAGCCAGTAGAATGATTTACAGTCAGACATTAATATGGAGATTTTTTATAAACACAGTAATTCACACCCCAAGCAGAATGGTTAATGCAAAGTTGCATTAGCGATTCCAATAGGTGCAGAGCATGTCGCACAAACAGTGGGCTGTATCGTAATGGCAACAGACCCAGGGGTCAGTTGTGAGGTTATTTTAAGTAGGGATAGATGAAAGAGATCCAATAAAAAATGTAAACAGAAAGCAGAAATTTATTGAAGCTCAAAGTCATTGTGGGTTTTTTTCTGTCTCTGAGTTTCTTAGTTATAGCTGAGATCAGAAATAGCGTTGAAATAATAGCAATAATAAATATCAGAAATACTAAATAACAGCACTGCCTGCTTACAGATGCTTTGATGCCAAAGGACCCGAAGGTGCTTTATAAACCCAGGCTATGGCTCTTCTGTGGGGGAGCCAGAGCTGTAAACTTTATTTTTCAGAGGAGGGAAACTGAGGCGGGGAGGAAAGGTGATTACCTAAGTTCACGCTGCGGGTCAGCAATAAAACACAGCAATAATTGCTGGGTGACACAGCCCTGAAAGACCAGGGAACAGCTTGTTCTCATGCAGGAACACAAGGTTGTTGCTCTCGTGATCCCATCTTAGCAAGGAAAAAGTTGAGGTCCCTCCTCGTCTCTGCTTTCTTTGGCACGAAGATGCAAACCAAAACAGAAGCCTCCCTGCTTAACATATGTTTTTTGAAAATTACCTCCTGCTTTTTATATTTGTGTTTTAAACAACATCTCGATTTTGGGGCAACGGCTTGTTTTGTCATCCAAAAAAAAAAAAAAAGAAAAATCAAGTCTGCTTGTTTGTTTGTGGATCCTACGGAAAGAAACCGTCTGTCTTCTGCCGGGCTCTGTTGACAATAAATAAAGAAATAACAGACTGCAACCGGTCGGGAAAGGGAGGGAGGGATGTCGGAAACCAAAGGCAGGACTTGTCTGCTACAGGTTATCGAGCCTGATTAGACCCCGGATGACATATTGTGCTTGAAAATCCTCCGGTCGCTTTGTTGTTGCAACATCCCATTTAGCAACTTGGCGCTGCTCTCGGGGTCGGGAACTGCTCTGCTTTTAGCTTCTGCCACCGCTTTGTGAATCACTCTGTTTACAGTCTTGAGAGCACCGTTCGGGTAGCTAGCCTGCGGAAACGCGGTGATACATGGCAGATCAGCGCCACGGTGAGCAGCCGGAAGAACATGAGTCACAGAAAGACCAGATGCAACTCAGTTTACCATTTAAAGATCGAAAATGCAGGGCGGTCAGGTAAACCAGAGAAAAGAGCTGCAGCCCAGCCTGCCGTCATCCCCTCTCTCTTCTAGACGAGCCAAAACCCCCCCAAAACCAGGCCGGTGTCATTGTGCATAAAGCATGATGGTGTCGTGATGTACCCACAGCGCTGTGCTATCCAAATATATAGTCCGTGGCATTTCTTATTCCACAGAGCTTACCATCGAAAGGTTAGATTTTGACTGTTGCTACAAGTAACCTTCACTGTGTGGTCCCACACTTCCTGAAGTCGTGGCTCTTAATTCCTCCTTGGAGATTGGGAATACCTGTTTTAGGCACCTAAATACGATTTATATGAACAGTCATTTGCCTGAAGGAGTTGTCAGCTCGGGGTCCTCAACCAGGCAGTAACGAGAATATGGATCGTGTGATCTGTGCATCTCACTCACACGCAGCAAGCATCTCCAAGGCGAGGCGTCAAATTCTCACTATGAACTGCCTGTGAGCACGGTATAGGTCAAGACTGCCAGTCTCCTGGATACTTTTACAGAGATCACGATCAGCTTGCAAGGAAAGCATCAATGCTCATCGAATAATTTATGCATGCTCAATTGTTTGCCTTGTTCTGCCGTTAAAGTCGGGGGGAGTGTTGCACATCGCTCTACATAACAGCGAGGAGACCCCTGCAGTTAGGATGACCTTGATTTGGGATTAAAAGAAGACCAAAAACTAAACTTGGCAAGAGAGAGCATATTGTATGACGTGTCGCTCGTCGGAGACAGTCTACCCTGAACTGAACGCAAAATGGCTGTCGGCCTCTGCAGAAAGAGCAGGTTTTTGCATACTGAAAAAGGCCGTACTTGCGTAGATACATATGCCTAACCGCAGTACAGAGGGCCGGGGCATCATTACACTTAAGTTCTTTCAGATCGTCTGATTATATGCTTCTGTTTGTGTTTCATTTGAGGGATTACACCAAATGTTCAGCAGCACGGGACGTTTTCCCTAATAGAATTAAGGCTGAGACCTAGCTATTATAGTAAAATTATAGTAACAGGGCTGGCGCTAACATAAAGCTGGAGTTAATCGCGCAGCATGGTTTACCACAGCATTCCTCCGCTACCTACAGATTCATGGGAGCGTTACTCTGGGTAAGACGGATTTACTGGGAGCTAACTTAATAAAATGAGGTTTATGATATTATCTGTGCTGTTATAGTGCGTTTAATATCGTAAATATAGTTCTGCCTTGGCATCGGTGTAAAAAGTCCTGTTACGATGCCACGTCCCTTTCAGTTTGTTAACTCTCATCACTTCTGCCACAATGCAAGGCTGGTGGAAAGAAGGGGAGATGTGGAGCTCTGGCTGGAGAGGAATCGATCTCCCTAGCGTGGGGGGTTTGATCTAGGGAAGTTTCCCGGTCCAGTTGGTGACCAAGTGCGATCCGATAAATAATCTTCCCTCGTTTAACGCTCTGGGTACGAATGGGGTGAACATGCCCCTCAAGCATCCAAGTGGTGGCTCAAGGGGCATGCAAAGAATAATTGCTGGTCGCCACTTTGTGGAAGGCAAGCGGGCCTCGTGAGTCTCTCATTCCCCCTTGCACATGCACCGGGGAAGCCATGGTCCTTTTGCTCTGCTGGGTGGCACCATGCCCACGCCAGGCTCCCCGCAGCGCCAGGGACCCCGTGTCTGCCTGGGAGGGAGCTCTTGGAGACCCAGCCTCGGCGTGTCTTTACGCCACCCCGCCAGCCGGTGCTGAGGTACAACGTGGTCGTGTGCCTCATCAGGGAGGTCCTGTGAAGAGTCACAACTGTCCTTTTGGGCTCTCTGTCACTACTCTGTGTTTGCAAACCGGGGGCGTTGGTTGACATCCCCTGCACCACTACCTGAACCACCTGCAAGTGCCTGCTGGGTGGGTCCAGAGAGGGTGGTCTCAGTGGTGCAGGGGACAGCACAAGGAGCAATGGGCGCAAGTTGCAGCAAGGGAAGTTGAGGTTGGATATTAAGAAAAACTCTCTCACTAGGAAGGTGGTGAAGCCCTGGAACGGGTCACCTAGACAGGTGCGGGACTCTCCATCCTTGAAGGTTTTGAAGACCCGAGTAGACAAAGCCTTGGCTGGGATGATGTAGTTGGGGTTGGTCCTGCTTGGAGCAGGGGGCTGGACTGGATGTGACCTCCTGAGCTCCCTTCAACCCTCATTTTCTATCAGTCGATGATTAGAGATGAATTATCTTGGCCAACACTCTCAGCACAAGCTGGTAAAACTTTGACGCCAAAGCTTACAGCCTGAGGTAGAGACCAGATGCCCCACTTTCCACGCTCGCCGGTCTAACTGCACCTAAGGTGACACTGGTATGGCCCCCGGCACTGCGGTATCTGAGCACTCCCGCTCTACCGTGTGTTCAGACTTGGAGGCAGGAGCGAGGTCAATGCTGTCATCCTCGTTTTGCAGTCGGAGGATTGAAGGGCACGGAGTGACTGGCCCAGGTCCCCGACTAGCGCCCTAGGCAGCAGCCCGTCCCTCCCGTCCTCCACCAGCGCTGTGGCCCCTTGCTCGCCGTTCTCACACTAAATGAAAAATGACGCGGTTCGGCGTGTTAAGCGTGTTGCTTGTGCAGCCCTTGTCACTGGCTGTTAATGTTTGTCTGAACTCCTCTGATCAACACCAGCGGGACTTTCAGGTTTGCTTTTCCACCCATCTGCGTCTGTATTAGCAGCTGCAGAATCTCTGGTTCAGAAATAATCATGTCTTGGGAAAATCCATTAAAGGACAGTAGCCATGTGTATTGTGTGGTGACCTTTAGGGCTCTTGATTCCACCTAGCTAATGATCACTGGGGAAGGGAGAGGCTGAGAAGAGACGGGAGCGTTCAAAGGCCGCTTGCCACCTGCTCTGCAGACGCTGTCATCATTGCCCTGTAGCATTTAACGCACGCGGGTAACATTCCTCGGTAACGTTAACGCTATTAATTGTTCTTCAAGTGGCCACTCTTGACCAATTCAGATGCTTCTCAGCCTCTGCATAATTGATTGAAATGACGTCACCCAAAGCCGCAGAGAGAGTTTTGGAGCAGGTACTACTTATTAAGTGGAGTTAAAAGGTTGTGCATTAGAGAAACTGGCTGCTGGCTTCCAAAAGAGATTCAGAGAGCGAGGTATGAAGATTTTTGTTTTCACCCGGAAACAAATGTCATCACTTATCTGCCCTTTTTCCCATGGATGGAGCATTCTGGCCATCCACGATCATTCGCGCTTGAAGACAAGCTGGTCCAAACTCTCACGGGACAAAGACAGGATAACTTCCGTGGGACTGCTTGGGGTGAGTTAGGCTCTCGACTGGGCATCAGGTGTTCAGAAAAGGGAAAGAGTGGTATAACTGGCACCAGCTTGGTATGCCATGGCAGTGACAGAAATGGCAGGAGAGGACAGATGAGCTGCCAGAGTGACGGGTATAACTTACACACACAGTGGAGCAAATGGCAGCTGAAAAAGCAGCAAATTTAAAAGAGAAAAAGCCTTATTCATTGAGACAGTCAAAAATGAGAGTGGACAGAGCACTGGCGTTTGCATTAAGGAGCAATCCTGAGCTGGCAGGAGATGGGCAGGACGAAGCGTCGAGGCATCCCCTGTCCCTGACTTGTCTGCTTGTATCAGGAGAGAGCGGTGTCCCACGTACAGGACTGCCAGGTGGTTTGGGAGCACGCTGCAGGACCGGAGGACTTTGCCCCCTTCCCCGCCTCCCAACCCCACTTCCACCCACACAGATGTTTAATTTCTCCTTCCCCGCACGTGCACTCCTACATTAGGATCTACAAGGTGAACACGTGCATGTACACGTGCACATGCCTACATAGGGGTTAGCATGAAGCCAAGTCAACAGACGTCTGCGCACATCCATCAGGTGGTCACAACTTCCAACCAACTTCCACTGCAGACCTATGCAACCACCCCCACTCACCACCTTCCCCGGGCCCTGAAAGACAGACCTGTGCCCACGGACATGTATAATATAAACCAGGGGTCAACAATGTATGTGGGCAGAGTGCCAAAAACACCTACAACCTCAACTTGCAAGATGTTGGTGTGCCGGAGATGGATGGCCAGAGAGCCGTGAGGGGTCCGATCCTTGTTGTGGCAGTGCAGCTTCGGCTCCTTCCCCGAGGCATGTGCGCCAAGCAAAATGCCTTTGGGTGCCACTCTCTGGCACACGTGCCAGGGGTTGCCTACCTTTGATATAAGCTATAACACATCCTACCTTATGCCCCTACCCACAGATGCCAGTTCCTTCAACATAGTTGATGCCTACCCCAACAACCTGCTGTCTGGATTGCTCTGAGGTGGTGAAGATGATGTTGACAACTAGGCGCTTGCTCTGTAAATGAAGGCAGATTTCACTTCCCTCTCCATCCGCTCCCTGCTCCTGCAGGCAGACGTCAAGCCAACCAGCCCCCCCCCTTCCGGGTGCTGGCATGCACGGCAGCAGGCCACACACACAGCATCTGGCTGCAGATATTCATCTTCAAGTCCACTGATTTCCCCCACGTGATTAATGGCGTTACACTTGATGGGGAATGGAACGAGTAATGATTTGTCATTCACAGCAAAGTGCTGCTATTTCATCTGCTAGCATCCCGCGATTGCTGGCTGTTCACTATATGCACCAATTTATGGTCTGTCTCTAGACTAATGAGGCTGCACTTAAGAGGCAAGGTGGGGTTTTGTTTTTTGAGTCCCACCAGCTGAGGTTTCGATTGTTGATTAATGTCCACCTGTGCATCTGATTTGAAAATGTCTTCACTTGATATCTGGAACTGCATGGTAATGGGCAAAACAGACAACTGCTTTTCAGAACTGAATGGAGCAAAGGTCCATTGCTTTCAACTGGGGCAATATGGTGACGTGGACAATCTTCATAGTGAGTGTTACAGCAAATCTCACGAGCAATAGAGCACCGGAGGAGACAACGGGGGGCCTGCGGGAGCTACCGGGTGCCAGCTCCAATGGGGCTACAGTCAAATCTGGGGGGTTGAAAGGGCAGGGCGGGGGCTTCCAACAGCTCACTAGCTCTTCATGTCCTTCCCTTTGCAAAGAGAGTTTGGAGCCCAATGTAGGGGATGTCCTGGGACCTGCTGAAGCCAAGAGACCTTCTGAACAAGGCAGAGGAGCCTGAAGGACGTCGGTGCCTTGCACCTGTTGACTTTCATTCAGAGGCCTTCATCTATCTCAGCCCAAAACTTAATTTGTTTGAAAACCTAGTGCATGCAAACACTGACGTGACACTCCAAAACAAACACATTTAAATTTTATAAACCTATTTAATTTTAATGAGGATTAAACCCCACGGGATGTATAGGCACCCCAAGTCGGCAAACGAAGGTTGAGGAGTAGGAAGGGATTCAAGGAGGGGAAGACTGTTCTCAAAGACTGTCAGCTCGGCTTATAGCCAGGAACATCGCTGCCTGGAAATAGCAGGCCTTGGGGTCTCCCCCGTCTCCTGTGGGCATGCAGGAAAGCAGTTGAAGTGCTCTGTAAATCATGTTGCTATTTATCCCTTGTTGGTTCTCTGGGGGCACAAATCGAACCAGCCAATATTTAGCCCCGAATTCCAGTTAGATGTACATGCATTCAAGGGACAGGACTGCAGCTGGCAAATACAGTTGGGAGCTGAGGAGAGATGCAGATGCCCATCGTCTTCCCCTAGATTATAGACGGATACAGCCTCTTTGGCATCTTGCTGCCTCTCTGGATTTCCATTTCTCTGCTTCCGTCGCCCTTCCAGCCTAGAGGGTGCACAGCCTGAAGAATAGTCCAGATGTGCTGAGCATGGATACACCCCCAGCACACCCCTGGCACACCTCTGACACGACCCCCACAAAACGTAGATCACCCAAAAGCAGTTTGACACACCGCTGACATGCCCCCAGCACATTCCCAACACACCTCTGACACGCGGCCCCCCAAAATACTAGCTTGCCCAGAACACACATGACATGAGACAGACCCCCGGCACACTTCTGACACACCTTCCACAAAAAAGTAAGTCACTCAGAAACACACTCACACACCCCCAACACAGTCCCGGCATGCCCCCAACACACCTCTACATGCCCCCCACAAAAACCAACTCCCAGCAACACCATGACACAGCCCCAACACAACCCTGGCACACCCCCGACACACCTCTGACACACTGCCTGCAAAAAATCACTCAGAAATACCCTGACATGCTCCCAGCATGGCCCTAACACACCTCTGACACGCCCCCACAAAACCTAGTTTGCACAGAAATAAATGGGCACACCCCAAACATGCCCCCAACGTGCCGCGATACACCTCTGACACTCCCCGCTCCACAAAAACAAGTTTGCTCAAAAATAACCTGACACCACCCCGACGTCCCTGGCACACCCCGGTACTCCCCTGACACACCTCTGACATGCCTCCCACAAAAACTAGGTCACCTAGAAAGCCCCCAAAGCCCCCAGCACACCCCTGACACACCTCTGACACACCCTGCTAAAAACCAGGTTGCCCAGAAATACCCTGGCACACCCCTGACACACCTCTGACACCCCCCACCAAAACTAGATTGCCCAGAAATACCCTAACACCACCCTGGCACACCCCTGACACACCTCTGACCCTCCCACCCCCAAATGGGCTCACCAAGCAATGCCTGTACACACCCCATCACCGACACTTCATCTGTCTCCATCGTGTGCATCAAGGCTGAGCTGTAGAAGGCCCCAGAGAAGGGAAACCAGCGTAGCTTTCTCCGGCACTGAAATCCCTGCCAGCTTCGTCCCTGAAGAGTAACTCTCCCACCCTATGAATTTAGTGTAAATACATTTGTGTGCCGTTTCTTTCCTTGGTTGTTCTCTCTTTAAAAACCCTGGAGCAAATTAGCCGGCTGGCAGGGGGTGGGGTCGGAGGTGGTCTGCGGAGGCCTGCTGGCTGGCTGCCTGGACACCAGTGCATTGCTAACCAGCAGGGTGCTAATGGCTATTAATATCTTCAGAGGCAGTGCTAAAAGGCCAGTAATGTAATTACCATTTATTTTGTAACGCTAACTGGCCCCTGAGTCCTAGCTGCCACATGACACATGTATGGGGAGAAGGGAGAGATGGGGAGGTGCCCGCGTCTGGCAGAGCCACCTGTGTGCTCCCCGGCTCCAGGGGTTGCGCGGGGAACGCGGCATCCTCTGAACTTGTGCCGCTTCGTCCGATACCGCCGAGAAGGTGAAGCAGAAAGCGATCGCGGGGCAAGGCAAGGGGCTTTTCTGCGTGTAAACGCTGGGCTTGAGAGCATTTTGGGGGCCAGCGAACCTCCGGAGATGCCAGCTGATGACTGTTGAACTGTTTCCGTACTGGTCCGGTTTACTGGCTGGTGCGGAGGACTTAGGAGCTGCTCCGAGGAGGGGAGGCTGCAGGGGAAGGGGCTCTGCACTGCAGGGCCAGGCAGGGAACAGAGATGGGAAAGATGGAGAGAACCAGCCATGAGAGCAGGGGAAGGAGGCAAAGGGCAGAAACAAGGTGTGCTAATTGGACCGGGCAGCACAGAGTCTCAAGGGCATGCTCCAGACCTCCGGTAGGGAGGAAGAGCCAGACCCGGCCTTTCCTCCAAGGGTATTGTAGCTCCCCTAGTCTCTGGGTTGGTACCTTTTACATTCCCCCTTTGGAAGAGAGCAGAAAGCAGCTTTGTCTGCTGGGACAGATGAGACAGGAGACCAGAAGAGCCAATGCATGAATCTGCCAGCCTTGCTCCGGCAATTCTGTGCAGACAGCGTCTTCGTTAGCAAATTTGCTCTGGAGCTTTGGGCACCGGGAAACGCTCCTGCCAGCTCCGACCGAGCCCCACTGAACGAGGGATGCAGTGGGAGATGTCTTCGGCGTACGGGTGATGGGCTGCCAAGCACGCACTTGCCTTGCTGCCCTTTGGATGGTAAATGAGCCTCCTTCTCCCTAGAACAGCCCTCTGCTATTAATTAAGGGACACCTGAGGAAGGTGCTCACAACACTGAGCCCGGGTGCAAGCAATTGTTTCCACTCTTTGCTTCATCAGGGCTTCTCCACCCACCTCACCCCACCAGCACGAGTGCTCCCCAGCTCAGGGTCACCTGGAGAAGGCACCCACAGCCACACACGCAGCCTCCTGCCATCGGTGCGGCAGAGCAAGTGCTACGCTCCTGTCCGCGTGCTGGCAGGATGGCACGTTAAAATAGAACTGTTACATGCACGAAGGGATTTCAGCTATGGATGGGATGGTGGGAAATAGATTAACAGTGTTTTTTCCCCCCTGGTACCGGCTTGACTGGCAGCTTGGGTAAAGAAGAACCCATTCTAAATGCTCCCAGGGGTCTACAAAGGAACTCATTACATCTAGACTGCCAGTAGCCAGCAGTTCTGCTTTGTGAGCTGTGAAACTAATGTTTATCCACTACTCAGTTAGACTCAGCGCCATTAAGGAGCTCAGGGTATTAAACAGGAGGAATGAGAAGTATATTACCCAGTGCCTTGTATAAACCGAGCCTCCATTAGGGGCATGGGAATGGCACCCCTTTTCACTCCAGCTGGAGTGTAGCTGAGAAGCCAATGGGCTTGGGCAGGAGGGAGAGGATTTTGGCTGGTGATTTGTTTTCCCTTCTGCTGCTGGGTGCTGGATAACGGGCCGCGCCAATACCGGGCCCTCCCGCGATTGCCGACAGCCTGGTGCTGCTCGCCTCTGCGAAGCCCAGCCTCCAGGAGCACAGGGCGGCTTGGAGAGGTCTGAGCATGGAGCACCTGTTCCCTCCCCGCGGGCTGGTTTCACAAAAGCTGCCGTATGTTTTGCTGTTGGGTTCCCAGCTCGAGATGCGCCAGGAGCCTGATTTGCACAGGACTCGGGGCCTGGCATCTTTAGAAAACCCAGCCCTTCTCGAGGCCCGCAGGCAGGCACCTCGGCCGCTCTCAGCCTCCAAATCCCTGCAGCAGGACCGAGGGGAACGGCCTGGCGCAGGGCCCGGGCTGCGTGCGAGCTCCCGCAGCAAGGGAGGAGGTGAGAGCACTCACCTTCCTTCCCCGGTTTATCTTTATTTATTCTTTGTTTCTGACAAAGCCGCACAGCCCTGGCTGCCAACCTGGCCTTCAGCTCAAGGCAGCCACAGGCTGCTTCGCGCACAAGTTGCCATGTACTCAAGCCGCAGCTCCCTGATCCCTTGTAATCTCATTTTTTTCCCCCCTGCTTCCAGCTGTCTTTGTCTCTCCCTCCCTCCAGCAACCTCAGGGACGGCTGCACTGCCGCACACCTACTAGAGACGGGGGGAAATCAAAGCAGCTCCCCAATATGCAGACCACCCCGCAAAGGAGCTTTGGAGGGGGTGAGGAGGTCCTGCATGGTCTCCGGGGTCCTGGGCTGGTCTCTGCTCAAAGCTATGGCTCAGGGCAGCTGTGTTTTGGGTTGGAGGGATAGAGGACCCCTGGGCAGGACTGAACCAGGGTGCTGGGCAGGTGGGAGGTGAATCACCAAGACCCTGCAAGGAGGGAGGAAGCTGGTGCTGGCCTGGCAGCTGCCAGGGAGAGGGCAAAGCTTGCTTCAGGTGCAAAGGCTCCGGCTGGGATTCGGGATGGACTGATGAGTGGCACCCCAGTCTGGCACACAGTCGTAGTCGTGGGCAGCTTGCCATCAACTGGCTCCGTGGGTCTGTCGGCAGCAGTCTGGCAAGGACAAGGAGGAGAAACCTGCCCCTTGGCTCAGCGGGTAGAAGCTCCCACGGCTGCAGGTGTCACGCGATGCTGTGGGGAGGCAGAATGAAACCTGGCCCCAGCCTTGGGCCCTCCTCGCCCAGATGATGTGCCGTGCATCCTTGGAGAGCGGGAGGGAGATGGAAGGTGAGAACTGGCCACGGGTTGCTTGTTTATTTATTTATTTTTGCAATCGATGATGCCCCAAAATGTTGACTCTGTAAATTTGTTCAAGAGGGAGCTCGGCAAACACAGACGCTTCAGGATTTGAGCAGCCTGCTGAGTTTACAGAAGGACTGAACATGCAAGACACAGCAAACAATATGGAGGAGAAACAAGCAACCCTGAGCTGGGAGATTACAGCCACGTCATTCAGCATCCAGCCCCGTGGCAGGGAGCTGCAGCAGCAGAAAAGAGGGCAGCGGGCATCACGGGCAGGCGCACACACCTCTCCCTCGAGACTGGTGGAGGATGGAGGTGCTGGGAGGGGCTCCCAGGGCTGCCACTGCCTCCCTGCACGACGTCGGGCACCTGGCACATGCCCCCTTTACAAAATGAGGCAAATAGGCCTTTCCATCGGGTGAAACCTTCAGCCTCTGGATTATAGACATCGTGGGGGTACGGTGGCAGAGAGGAGCAGGTGGGAGTCACAACCCAAATGCTACAGAGCGATTTAGTAAAGCGTTTGGTGGGCCATGGGGTGCCCAGACCCGTGGGCTGTAGTTTGTGCACCCCTGGGGGAAGGCCTCCCGTGGTAGATCCAGTGGCCAGACTGCCAGGCTTGAATTGGCTCCTACCCACGAGCCTGGAGGGGTCCAAAGTGGCCAGACATGAAGCTACCCACATTGCTTTGGGGGCTACTGGCATGGATCTGCCTTAACAATGCGAGCCCCATGCACTCCCCAGGCTCCTACGGGCCTCTGCCACTATCAGTGCAGACCATAAGTAGCAAAGACGTTGGAATCTGGGCTTAGACAGGGCACCAAGCCCATAAGATGCTTCACACAGCTCTTGCAAACGTGGCCAGGCAGGTACTCTGTGCTGCATGTAACAACCTCCCGTTTGGTCCACGTGAGCGTGTGTTTTGTGTGCATGCAACCCGCCTGGCTCGCGTGCAGTGGCCCCCCGGACAGGGCAGCTGGGAGGAGGAGGTGGGTTTAAGGCATCTTTAAATCAGCAATAAATCTCAGCCCCCTCTACTGGAGGCCTGCAATGGCAGCAGCAGCCGCCGGCTCGCACGGAGAGATGCTCCCCTGTTACCATAGCAGGCGAGCGAGTGCAATATGTGACACCTTCTGAGCAGTTACCAGGGCTGCCGGGAGCTATACAACCAAACGTTTTCTGATCGTCAAATGGTGTTTGTGCAACGCAGCAATTTTGGGGGGGAGAAGATCAGAAGGTGATGTGCTGACAGTCTAGGGAGGGGTGGGGTTTCGATTTGCCCTTTTGCAAAGTGCTTTTCTTTCTGTCTTTTGACCCAGTGTTTCAGCATTGCATGGGGTGCAAGGTTGCATTTCAGCATTGCATGGGGTGCAAGGTTGCAACTGTGCCCTTGAGAGGACCTGCCTGTGAGAAGGGACCAGAAGAGTGTCCAGCCCTGGCAGGTGGCTTTCATTTTGCTGCCTGGTCTCTACGGGATTTCCTAGTGGGGCATGTTTCTATTTAAAATGACAGCAATGGCTGTTCTTATGCCTTGTTGTATTTTAATCCATTCCTGTTTATTTCTGTAGCATCGGCCACGGGTTAGGAGTGTTTATGGGCAGGTAACAAAGCAAAATCCCCAACAAGCTCATGGCTTGAAAAACTATCTGGGATGGCCTTATTCTGCCCCCACTGCACCGCTGCTCTTCTGCTGCCTCCACTCTCAACTTAGGGTCTTGTCCTGATGAGACGTGCCCCCCAATTCCTGCGAGTGCTGAAGGCACGGACACGTGTGCGAGCGAGCTGCGGGATCAGGGCTGGCCTCCACCACCCTGCACACCTGAGCCTCGTGTCGCATATTGTCCACGAGATTGGACCTGGGAAACAGGAGGCTAAGAAACAGTGCAGCTGGGCTGCAAAGCTCTGCCTAGCTCTCGTAAGCCCTGTAGTTTTGGTTGGGATGTTTTATCTTTTTAATTTGTTGCATGTCATGCATCGCCTGATTAATTATTTCTTCTCTGCAGGGAGGACGAGGGTTTATAGAGCAATATAGCATCAGTGCTTTTATTCGCCCTGTATGCCCAAAGGAAAGTCAGCAGAGTACTTATGTGATGTTCTGTCAATAATAACGACTCTCGGCACTTGGCCGTTTTGTGGGTCTATCAGAAGCCCTGTATTAAATCGTACATAACTCACACGCTGAGCACAAAGCGATGCAGAGCGCACGGTCTGACATGCAAGCTCATTGGCCTATATTCTGGGATCGTCTCCCCGGGTAGCTCCGAGCTTGTGAAGCACTTGTTTGACACCCATCTCTAGTGGAAGGCATTGTAACTTCACAATGCAGCCTGCTCTCCCCTCCCCAAACCAAGCAATACAGAAGCTTAATTGCAACCCCCAGCCTGGGATGCAATGAACTGCTTGACACATCCTCCAGCTCCAGGAATCCAGAAGCACTCACAATAAAATTCCCTTTACAGCCACATCTCTCCTTCAGCCGAGTAAGAGCCCTCTCCCTGAAGAAGCGTTCCCATACAGTAAACGATATTAAGACGGTTGTATAACTGATTGGGGAAGGTACTGCAGCAAGACTAACAGCAACGAAATGCATTTGAACATTTCCAGTGCTGAGTAAACCATATGTCTTCATAATGTGATTGTGCCCCAGTCCCACAGGCACCTCCCAGCTCTATTGAACACCGATGGAGTTATTTAGAATCATAAATAATATTATCAAAGAGGGTCCACTGAGTAAACAGAGTCAGTGTATAAATTGTTGGAGTGTGATATTGATTGTTCTTAGCTGACTAATGAATTATTCTGTTTAAGAGCCCACGGAAATAATGTGCAACGTTTTCAAGGCAAGGGCCCCTTTGAAGGATTTCCCCGAAGTGCTGCGTAGCTTTGTTGTTTCGGCCACTGCAGGCGGCGAGACCGCTCCATCAGCCGGCACAAGCCAGGTGAAGGCGCAGGCAGCGTGCGGCGGGGGCACTGGGGCAGGCAGGGAAAGCTTTATTAAAGGTGGCGGCTTGTCAAGGGTAATTCGTGGCAGGCTTTCCTAACCTTTGATCCTTCCAGCTTCTTCTCTTCTTCCTGGTTTTGTCATCCCCGGCCCACTCCTTGCCGGCTCTGCTAGGCGTACCGCACCAGCATGCATGCAAGGCCCCACGTTCCTGCCGCGATCGTTCTCCCTGAGCTCCCCCTGCTCGAGTGCTTCCTCCGGGGATGGAGGGACTTGGGCAGAGCCGAATGCAGAGGTGCGGTGCTGATGTGCCAACCTGAGCCCTGTTCAGAGAGGAAATGGAAATGTGATTTCAGGGACACTTCACCTGCTTTAAAGCTGGGCCAGGGCTTTCTGAATCTGCACCAACAAGGTCCCCTCACCATTTGGGTCCCTGCAACATCCCTAATTCACGCTGAGTGTGATGAGGGCTCCCCCCTCTTGCTTTCCCATGATGTCTCCTACTCAGTGCCTGAAGTTTGGGGCAGTTCTCAGGCATGCGCTGCACAGACTCCCCTCCCCAGAAGCAGACGAATCATAATGTCATAGAAAGTGAGGGTGTAAAGGGACCTCAGGAGGTCACACCTAGTCCAACCCTTGCTCCAAGCAGGACCAGAGGTCACATCTAGTCCAACCCCCTGCTCAAAGCAGGACCGGCCCCAACTCCATCATGACATGAAATGAGCATTGCCTTTTAAAATTGCTTCTCACTTTTTCCGACACCTGCATATAATCCCTCCTGTTAATTTTAGAGTTTTACAATCCCTTTGATGTCAGGCACTCGACGTACTTCCCAGCTAATCTCCCACTGCAGTGACTGGCATCCTGAAGGCACTGGCAGGGGGTGTGGCAGGGAACCAGAAGACAATTCAAGGCATTTCGAGGGAGGGAGGCAATTCTAAAATAAGATGCTCCATAGAAAGAATTCATTTTATTAACCCTGCTCTCTCTCGCTGCCCTGATCCTCCTGCACCTCCCTGCTCTCCGTCAGCCGCGCTGCCCCAGCGTCCGTCATTACCGAGCGGGGTCGTGCTATAAGGGAATTCAGAAAGTTCCTCGGAGGAGTGAGAGCGAGCGCTCGCAGAACCAGGGCCCATATTATTTCACAAACAGATTAAATGTTAAGATATAATTAACCCCCCACCCAGAGATGTAAGCCTTTCCATGGTTATATCAGCAATTTAGAGATGTAAGCCTTCCCAGAAGAGACCAGGTCCAGCATGAGCTGCTCCAGTACGTAGGAGTGGCATAATTTGACCCTCATGAAATCTGTAATAGCTTGGGATATATTTAAACCCTGAAACATAATGTTTTATATTTAGGTCCAACATCTTTTTCCCCCCCACAAGCATTTACTCTTATAATCCTTTCCATCATGCATTGTATTCTAGCAATGCTCCACCTTCGGTTTGTCTGTAATTTCATGCCAGCTTTATTTTTGTCCTTGTGTGCGATTCTGTACCTCTCCCATTTTGCCTTTTATTTTTTAATTTTTTTTCGCAACTACTGGTGACATGACCATTTTCACCTGCAAGCCCCATGAAACTTCGAACCGCTTCTGAAGCAAAGCCTCTTTTGTTTGCAAATGAATCCCTTTGCACTTGAACAATGTACTTGTCTAATTATCTCGCCAAAAAAATTTCACAGAAACGGACCCGTTTGGGGGCTTTGCTGTAATACCTGAATTTTAAGTTGTTTTGCATTTAATGACAAATAATTTGCACACCTCATATTAAGGTCATGTTGGCATCTTATTTATATTCCATATTAAACTGTCATAAAAAGTTATTTGAGAATTCAAAATGTAAGAAAATTAACAGCATAACTCAGGCTTGCTTTAAATGAAAGGATTTAGGGGCTTTTGCATGAGAAATGAGCATGACAAAAAAAGTACAGTGTGCATGCTTAAAAACCCATAAAAACCCCAGAGACCTGTAGGTGAGGCAGAAATGGTACATTACATCTTGAGAGCACATTAGAGGTTTAAAAAGTGGCTTTGTGTGGAGAATAATTTACTATTATTAAAAAGGTAAATTGCTGGAATAGCACTTTCCTGCCACTGCTCTTTTGCTAGTTAGAGTAGCCAAATTAGCACTGTGCTGTTTTGCTGTTTACGGGGAAAGATTCCCCAGCAGCTGCGTTACATCTCAAAGTGGGATTCTGGGATGCAGCCAAGTGATTAAAGGAGACTTGTTAGCCTTTTACAAGAGCCATTTTCTTCTGGAGTCTTAAAACCTTTACTGCCTCAAGTGGAGCACTTTGGCTACTGATAATTAAAACTGATTTCACTGTAGCATCTGATTTCTTTCAATGCATCATCTTGGTTGCTCATGAGCTGCAGATATCACTCCAGTTTATGAAATGAGGCACGGGACCGTCCTTCACAGCTGTTGTGTGCGGGTCACTTTCCAAGCCCCCTCCAGCAGCTCACTCCCATCAGGTTATCTTGAACACGCTTGAGTCCATGGTTTCGCAGTCCTGCTTTTAAGAAGCCAATTATTTATCTCACTTTTCTCTTTTTCTTAACACGCCAGGCAGGAGCACACCCAAGCATTGGCTTAACTGTAAGCATGAGCTTCAATTCCATTGTAATCAGCAGGACTTACACACATACTTACAGTTTTTCCTGAATAGGATGATACTAATTGATTTCTAAGCACCTGGAGGATAAAATGGTGATAAATAACAGGCAATGTGGATTTGTCAAGAGCAGATCATGCCGAACAAACCTGATTTTCTTCCGTGACAAGGTGATAGGCTTTGTGGATGGGAGGAGAGCAGTAGATGCAAATACCTTGATTTTTCTTTCTTTTTTTTAGCAAGGCTTTTAACACTGTCTCCCAAGACATTCTTGTACATATGTAAGCTGTGAAAATGTAGCCCAGCTGAACCTGCCATCAGGTGGGTGAACAACTACTTTGAATACTTGTTCTCAAAGCGTAGTCCTCAGTGGCTCAGTATCAGACTGGGAGAAGTGAGGGTCCCTGGGGGAATATCCTGGGTCTGATATATTTACCAGGTTCATTATCTTTCCTAATGACTTGGAGGACAGAACTGAGTTCACACTTAGGACATTTGCAGACAAGGACAAACTGGTTGGGAGAGCTGATACCTCGCCCACAGGTACAGACAGTCAGAAAGCCCAAGGCTGAATCGATTCAGTCTTTACAACTTAGTCTAAACTGCGCAGATTAAATTGAAACAGAAGTGAACAGACATTTACTTTTGATTCAGGAAATGCAGCCACATGCCTGCACTAGCTCCACCAGAAGCCAGGAGGCACTAGAGCATGGCTCTTTGGCTGTGTATTCGCTTCATCTTCCTGCTGCCCTGAGGCCTCTGGGATTTGCAGTCCAGGCTCACAGCAGCAGGACTCTGCATGGTTGCTCATCACTTCCTCTTCCTGCTTCCAGGGGCCTCTGGGATTTGTAGTCCACAGTTGCAGCCAGCAGTAAGTTTGAATGGGGGAAGGGGTGTTTAACTCCCATCTCTGGCCTCAGACCCACAGCCAGGGTCTGCCTGGGGGTGGGCAGTCCCCCCCAGTGCAGACTGGGCTGCATCCCCAGCTGGGCTTGTGCCCCCACCCTCTTGTCAGCCAGCCCTCACTGCTCCAGCTGTGGAGCAGAGGAGTGGGGTCAGCCCTGGTCTCTGGAGCAGACAGCCCAGGGCCGGAAAGCATGCTGGGATGCTGGGGGACTGTGATTTAACTTGAACCAGGAAGGGGTCTGGGACAGAAGTTTCATAAAGCAATTTGACCCAAATCAGTTAAGTCTGACACTACATTCAGCTAGGTTTATCTTAAACCAGTGTCAGCCATTTTGGAACTGGATTATATGCACTGAGCTTCTGTTCTGTTCCAGGTTTAAACCAGTTTTTGATCACTTAAACCAGTTTATGTGTAACTTCTGTCAGTAGCCAGGAAGTGCCAGACACTACACTTAGGACTGAATAATCAAGGCACAAAAGGAAAATGGGGAATGAGTGGCAAGGCTGCAATACTGCAGAAAAGAGCGCAGGGCTGGTCTTAGTAGACCTCAAGCTGAATATGAGTCCATGGAATAATATTATTGGAAATAAAACTAACAGTGCCATAAGCAAGTTGCAGGAAGTGATTCTTCCCCTGTATTCAGGACTGGTAAACCCTCACCTGAAGAGCAATGCCCCAACAGGATCCAAGAAAGATTTTGGAAAGATGTTGGAAGAGTCCAGAGGACAGCAACGCACGTGATTCGAGGTCTTGAAAACACAGCATGTGAAGACTGGGATTTTGTGGTCTGGAAAAAAAGGAGACGGAGGGGAGATTTGACAGTAGCCTGCAAATACAAAACACGTTGTTATAGAGAGGAGGAATATCAATTGCTCTTTGTGCCCGCTGGCGACAGGACAGGGGGTAAGGGGCTTCATCTGAAACAAGGAAGATTTCGGTCGGATATTAGGATGAACTTACTATCTAGGAGGGTGGCTAACCACTGAAACAGGTTACCTAGAGGGGTTATGGCACTGGGTGCTTTTAAATGCAGGTTGGACAAATGTTTGTCTGGGGTTGTTGATACAGGGATGTCCCAGCCTCGAGCGGGGTCTGGGTTGAGGGCCTTTTCAGCCCTGTTTTTCTATGCACCGAACTCTCCTGTTCTTTGAAGCTGTTTTATGGAAAAGCAGCCCACACCTCCCTTTTATTTCTGCTCTGGAAAAAAGGGGAACTTGACTTCTTCTTGGGGTAACTAATTTACTTACTTAATGCAAGCTCTAGGGATTTTCTATGCACACCCACATATTCTATGAAGATCCGAGAAATAGTTTCTGCTACCCGAAAAGATTTAACCCTTGGAAGCCCTGTCAAACGGCTGGGAATATTGTGCTGGCGCCGGGAGGGAGCTGGGAAGCATAGGGCAAGAGACTGGCCTATGCTTTATCTGGGCGTGTGCGTAAGGATGGGAAAGGGTTATACCAAAATCGGGATGTCCAGCATAATTCAGACCGTTTAATTAGTGCCCCATGCTTGTTATATTCAATAGTGTTTTCCCCCTCGGGAGAAGTGTACTGGCTTGCATGCATTGCCTGTTATCTTTCAAGTACTCAGAGCAGAATGCTTTTTCAGTAACCTCATCAAAGGATAAGCTAGGATTCAGATAAGCTTTTCAAGGAGGAAGTCAGGGTTATAATTTTCAGAGACTTCTGAATGTCACCTCCAATTTTCAACTCTTCAATTGGAATGCCAGTTTTTGGAAACCACAGAGCCTCAGATATTGAAATTGTTGACCTCTGGACTCAGGCCTTCTCAATTCCTGGTCATCTCCAGCCTGGCAGATCCCGGAGTTGAAAGTGCCGGAGATTTCTGACTTTATAATAACGCAGCTTCTCAGAAGTGCAAATTACAGAGGAATTGGTGCTAAACTCCCCATTAACTATAGAGTCCGAGAAATCTTTAGTGGCCCAAATTACCTGTCACTTTCTCTGTAACACGGCATAATTCTGTCGCTTAAAAAAATGGCCGTAATTTGGAATTTCAGTGAAATTTCTAATTGAATCTGCACCGAGCTCCGCAGGCTTGATGTCCCCCCATTTCAGTTGCAGACCAGAACTCGTTCAGCATCCCAATTACCAGCGCGCTCTCCCCTTTGCATCCTTCAGAGCTCAGCCCGGGCCCGATGTAGGCTGCACAGGTAATGTTAACCGAGTGCCCTGCCTGCTCGTGCGCTGTTTCTAGTGGCAGCTCATCAGAAGGGGTTCAAGGAGGTCAGGCATTCTCAAAAGTCACTTATAAATATTTAGATCTGGGTAGTCAGAAAACACAGCGCTGTCTCCTCCGCCTTCCATCGCTTATACAAATTTTCAAAACCCGGAGCATTCTTTATAGATTCCTTTGTTACGATTCCCCTGTAGATTCACAGTGAGAACTGTTTCTTGCTTGCCAATAGGCAATGTAAAAGATTAGACAAATGGGTAGATAAATACGGAGAGAAAACTAGACAGCTAGAGGAGAAAAAAATCAAGGTGGTCAGCAGGCAGGCAGGTCGGGACGGGATAAAAAACGGGACGGATGGGTGAATGCACCGGCAGAAATAGAGACATGCCAGAAACTAGATTCTCTTCAGCACCTGTGGGACTGTGGGAGCCTCCTTGTAGCACTTCATTTTCAGGGGATGCAAGGAAAAGATTTGTTCGGCGCTCACCCAACAGCTTGCTAATGGAGCCAGCAATCTCCTGCTCTGTGTGAGCCGAGGGGCTGCGCGGCCAGCGGTGCGGGGAAGCTGGACACAAGTGATCGCTGGGCGAGCAGAGCCCTGCCCTGCAGAGAGGTCGCTCCCCTGGCAATCAGGTCCTTGATTATGCTATTAAAGACAAGCCTGTGCGATCGGCATGTTAAACTGGAGCATAATGAATCAAAGGGAAGATTTGGATCTGGGTTTGATGAATTTTCACTGAGAGAAATGTCACCGTGTTTGTCAGTTAAAGAAAAGGCAAAAGGTATTTTCTAGTGGGGATCTCATGACTCTTATTTGCATGACAGTGGTACGTGGAGGTCCAAGCTGAGTTGCCTTGTGCTAGGTGCTGCACGTATGCCTGGGGGAGTTGGTCCCTACCCTGAAGAGTTTACAGTCTACATGGTGAGGACGTTATCCTCTCCCATTTGCAGATGTAAAACTCAGGCATGGCAAAGAGAAATGATTTATCCAAGTTCACAAGGGGAATCTGTGGCCGTAGACAGATGAAGCTCTTATACCGCTTCCTCCATGCACAATGCACAGCCCAGCCAACACGAGCCCCCCCCTCTCTGGTCACGTCTAGGGCACGCTCGCCCTGTCTGGCAGTGCCGCCTGCCAACATGGCATGTGGCTTCCTACATGCTACAGAAGCCGTGTAGCCACGGCCCCCTCAGCAAAGACATCAGGCTAATTGCTTCTACGCTGTGCTAATTAGCCCAGCTCCGGAGCACAGAGCCAGGCAGCATGCTGCAGCCTGGTGCTGCTTCCAGGCTAGACGGCCTCTGCCTCTCCCCAGAACGCTCCAGGCACTGCTCCTTATTCTTGGAGATGCTCCAAGAAGAGCAATTGTTGCTAAATCATCCTTCAAAATTGCATCCTTCAAAAGGAGCCCCTGCATGGCTGAGCCACGGGGCCCTCCGAGCCGTCCTGAAACCCCCCGCTTAACGTGGTCCACATTGGGGGGGGTGCAATGCTTTTCCTTTGCTGCAAGCAATCGCACACCCCGGCTGAAATGTCTGCCCGGGTGTTCATTGCACAGCCCTGCTATGCCTCTGTCAAACAGGGCGAGGATCTGCATTAAGCCACACAACATATCTATGCGGTAAAATGTTGACAGCATAACAGAGAAGGTCATTTTCCGAGCCAGAAACAAAGCCCAGACATATTGACTCCAATTCCTCCCGCTCTGATCATGAGGCAGGACTCTCTCCCCGGCTTCTTCCCTCCGCTCGGGGAGAGGGAAAAGCATCCTCTTCTCCGTAACTCAGAAACCCCTCTCCCAGGTCTCCTTGGGGGACTCTTAACTCCCTAGGCTAACTCATAAAGAGCAGTAAAAGCTACTAAGAGATTCATCTAAGTTATATTGGACTCTAATTAGAATGATGTAAAAAAGACCGTTTAGCTCGAGATAGGTATAAAACATGGAAAAATCAGAGAGCAGCAGGGAATTTTAACATTAACCCCCCCCCCCACAAACCACCGGGATATTATGGGCTGGGTAGCTTCTCTTCCAGCTCTCCTGCTCCTTCACTCTGAGATCCTGGGGTGTTAATATTAATTATGATGATTAGCTGAAGGATGATTATGTGCTCAGCCCTGTACAGTGCCCAAGCACCCACTTACAGTCTGGAGACTAAACACAGTGATGGAGAATGCATTCAGAAACCCAGACGTGAGCTAATTCGAGGTTGGAGAAGGTGCACTTAAAGAGGTCTCTAATGCCCTAACACACCCCTGCTTCATGGAGCGGGTGAGGCGAGCAGAGGAGTTTTGGGTAAGGAGAAGTCAGTGTTTTGTCAAATAAGAGGCGGTGGAGGAGAGATGCTGATGAGCCACAGAGCTGGGCATGTCATGGCCTGGATGTGCTCAGGGAACTGATGTCTCCTGACAATAAAAATGGTCTGTTTTAGACAAACTGATCAGCAGAACCTTCCCCCCCCGCAACCCTGCAAAAATATCCCTGAAAACCAAAAATTGCTCAAAAATTCTCAGCCTAAAACTGCCCCAAACCTGAAAAACACTGGCCCAAAAGTTGTGGCTTTCCCAGCAAACCCAGTAGCAGAAGCTGAGCACAGAACCGCTCATTGCACAAATGCCCCCAGGTTTCTCTTGAAGCCTGTGGCATGCTGCGAAGTGCCTGCACAGGGGAGTAAAGAGGCAGGGGGTGCTTTCCCCTGCCCAGGTGGGTGCCATCACCCCCAGGCGGAGCGAGGCAGCCCCAGGACACCCCCCCTCTCTTCCCAGCACGTTCAAGGCCTCCTCCCGTGGAGGTCCTGCTTGGGTTTGCTTCTTCTCTTCCCCGATGCCAGTTTTTTCCTCTGCTCAGATTCCTCTGGCTTCGGCGGTGCTGCTTCTGATTCCCCGCAGCAGGAGAGGAAGCTTGTCCCCCGCGAGCCCCTTTGCAAATGTGCTGTCGCTGGAGTTTTTTTCTCTCTGTAAATGGCAATGTAGCTAAGCTGCTTTGTCTGGGAGATATTTTGGCCTCGCGTAAGTGTATAAATCCAGTTCATATACACTTAAAAACTCACTCCTGCCACGGTAAACAGCAGCGCTCCAAGGCCTAATTGCTCTCCCTGGTCTTAACTTGCCATTGATTTCCTATTTTCTGTTCCTTTCCTCTGCTTTCCAAAGTTGTTTTCCTGCTAATGCCACAAACACAGGTGTGTTTAGTTAGTCACTTTTTCGCGGTGGGAAGCTCTCATGTTCCCAGCTGCTTGCACTTGTGTACAAATAGACATCAAAATTCAATTAGCCCACCCCACTCAGCCGGAGAGGAGGGGTCAGGTTTGGTTGGGGTGGATTTCAGAGGCTCTGATTTATCTATGGACAGCTTGGTGAGTTGGGCCATTGATAATCCCAGCTCTCTTTCCTATCTCCATCATTTTCAAGCTGGTACAAAACCACGCTGGGCAGTAATCTCCATGTCAGTGAAGCCAGGAGCTCTCTCTGTGGCTTACAAGCGAGATTTGAATGCATTACCCTCAGCACTGAAAGGCTACCCTGCAACAGCGGTAGTATCAGGGTTGTTGCATCAGCTGTAGCTGTGCATTGCTGCCTTCGACTGGGGGTCACTCACCAGACTGTGCGCCCGGTGCAGATACAGCATGTGTCCTCCAACTTCAACTAGCTCCACGTCTCCTGGCAGAGAGGGAGCTTCACCTGGGTCGCTCCCCCGTGCTGCACCGCTGGGATGCACCAGTCCCACCAACTGGGATGCCTTTATAACCGAAAGGGGAAAGAAAATGTCAAAAGAGAATAACCAGAAGCTGGATTTGCCTGTCCTGGGACTTCAGACTCTTGCGGGCCTGGCCGAGGCGCTGACCGCCGACACGGCACGGTACTCTCTGCGCTCCGCTCTCCTGCGGCTCTTTCCCCAAGCGTGTTATTTAGCTTCAAAGGGCTAAATCGCAGTTTTGAGCGGGAGGCGCTCTGGGAACAGCGCACGCAAATAGGATCATTACAGGAAAAGCTCCCCGAACGGTTAATGAGGGGATGCATGCCGCATAAGTAAGCAATGCACAGACACCCCCGCCCTAGCTTTGCTCCTGGGAGAGTCTCCGGATCTGGCACTGCGGTCAAGCCAGGTGATTTGGGCACGCGCCAAAGGAGAAAGGAGAGCCAAAAATAGGAGAAATTATACGTCCCAGCTAGCATGAACCCAGCAAGTATCTGGCTTCCCCTTTGTGCTGGGCTCCTCAGAGATGAGCTGTGTCCGATAAAATGGTGGAGAAGGGTGCAGTTTCCCCCTCAGATTAGCAGAAGGTGTTTTATTTTGGCTCTTATGAAGGCAGATGCTGGTGGGACCTCTCCAGGGATGTGACAGACCCCCTGCCATCTTCTCTCCCTCTCTCCTCTTGCAGATGAGTGGCACCAGGCAGAAAACGGGGCCTTTTCAAAGGCATTTTGGACCAAAAAGTGACAAGAAAATGAAATGCTTTGCTCTAAGTTCCCTTGGGAAATGGTAGCCTTTCACCAAAGATGGAAAACCCCCCAAACTGCACGTAGTCGGGATTTCTGCGTTGCAGGGGGGCGATGAACATGGATCGCTTGCACTTGCCGCGGGCTCGGCCCTGTGCTCCCTGGCAGGGCAAATCCCATCCAAAAGTGTCCGAGCTGTGCAGGGAGGCTGTGCTGGTGACACTATTTAAGAGAGGGAGAGCGGGGTGAGATGAGTAAATCCCCAAGCACCTCGGCAAGGATCAGGAGCGCTGGGAGACAAACAGCTGCTCCATCGTTAGCTACCAGCTGTCCCCTTGGGAGGCGAGCGGAGAGGAGCTTCCTGGCGCAGAGTCCAGCGTCAGAGCAAACGGCAGAGCTGCCGTGCTGGAGAGGAGAGGGTGGGGGAAGACGCTGGGGACCGCGGCTCCTCCTGCCCGCGCCAGGTGGGTGCAGCTCCAATGTAGACCCAGGCATGTTCAGGGGAGGCCAGCCCAGTTTGCTTCCTGAGCTGAGGGAGACAGCTGCTTATCTGCAGGCCTCCCAGATGGGTGCTGTGCCACGGCAGTGCAGGGTGGCCCAGCAGGAATGGCTAGCTAGGACAGGGAAACCCTTGGAGCCAGGGAGATCTTGGCATTCGTGCCTGAGCCCCTTCCTGGGTGTGATGGCAGGCGACGTCCGAGTCTAGGAGGGTCCCTGCAACCTGCGACCTAGCCTGGCAGCCCTGTCGGTCAAGCCCACTGCAGGCGTCCAGGGGGGTGGGAGCAATGAGATTAGCCCCTAGGATCCAGGTGCCCGTGGGACTCCAGGCCATGGAGGGGATGCGCTGCTAGCCAGAAACCTCCCATCCTGCTTTGGCATCTGCTTGCCACCCCAGCGCCAGGCTGCAGACACACGGGGACAGAACGCCAGCCGCTTGCAGGGGCACGGCTCCCGGGGCGCTGGTGCGAGCAGCGCACTTGGGGGAGAAGGCACAAAAGCAGCTCAGCACATTTTCCTCCCTCATCTCCTTTTTTTTCCCTCCCCCCAGCTGAATCAATAATTAAGCACATTCTAAGTAGCGCAGTTTTGCTTGAAATTTTCCATTTGGCTCATGCATTAGTCGGAAATGAAATATTTAGAGGACAGAACACAGTGATGAAGCGAGAGCACATTCCTGGCTGTAGATTTTAATTCTTTTCTTTAGTCATGAGGCGCTGCAGCCCATCTCCAGCCCCCCGTGTCGGTGGCTTTCCCCTCGCGCCCCCCTCCCCTTCCCGCGCAAGGAGGGAAGATAATATTGCTCTTTTAAAAAATAATAAAGTCAGATGTGTCTAACAAATCTCAGGGCCCGTGCTCTCATGTTGCAAATGTTCAAAGGAGTCTCCGAGAAGGCTGCGAGAGAGCGGAGTACGCGAGCCGCCCCACGTGCATGCTTTGCTGGTAATTTATTTGCAAGGGGGAAGTGAGAGGAATCCCTGCACTTAAACGACCTGGTCCCTGGTGCTACACCTTCCATCATTTCCCACCCGGAGCATGGCTTTTCCTCACATATGCACAGAGCCCAGCCCAGCCCCCTCAGTTTTTCTGTGGTTCGCATTTTCACTTGCTAAATATATTCTGACGTGGGGGTTTTTTTTTACCTCTGTCTGTGGCTTCGAGCTGTTTGCAAGAATTGCCTCCCTTGGGAATTTCCTGAATACATTACCGGTGCTAACAGCAAGGCAAGAAGGGGGGGGAAAGATCCTTTATCTTAAAAAAAACAAAACAAGTTATTTTGGCACAGGGTTTTGCGGGGACATGGCAAATGCGATGTCGCCGTGACTGTGACTCCACTGCAAGAAGACACAACCAGTCTATTAAGGGTGGCTCCTGGAAGTGTGATGCACGGGGGAGGCACTGCGCCGGAGCTGGGCCGAGGGAAACGGCCTGGGGATTCCCAGCTCTGCCCCTGCTCTTCTGCGTGTTCCTGGTCAAGTCACTTCACATCCACTTCACAAAGAGGACGGAGCTGGGCTGTTCTCCATGGGGGCAGATGACAGGACAAGGAGCAATGGGCTCCAATTGCAGCAAGGGAGGTTGAGGTTGGATATTAGGAAAAACTTTCTCTCTAGGAGGGCGATGAAGCACTGGAACAGGTTACCTAGACAGGTGGTGGACTCTCCGTCCTTGGTGCTTTTTAAAGACAAAGCCTTGGCTGGGATGATGTAGTTGGGGCTGGTCCTGCTTGGAGCAGGGGTTGGACTAGATGTGACCTCCTGAGCTCCCTTCAACCCTCATTTTCTATGATCTCTATGCCTCAGCGGCCCTATCTGCAAAGCCAGGAGGATTGAGCTGGCCTCCTTGAAGCTCTTGCAATGGCAGCACCGGGTAAGGAGGAGGTAGCAGCCTTCCCCGTCGCCCATGCTGAAAGCAGTGAGCATTTGAGATGCATGCAAACTGCTGGGCCAAAAAGCAGTTGTGCCTGCAGTACGGGGGGCCTTTTGCAAGCATCCGGGCAGCAGGCTGACAGGTGCATCCCATCTGGAAATCCCTGATGCATTCAGGAGAGAAGCAGGTGCCTTCTTCCCGGACCGCACGCGTCCGCAGTCAAGCAGTTAAATGGTGTTTAGTGAGAAGGGAGGGAAAGGAAGAGAGATGCGTTCTTGACTCTTGTCACCCATCAGCAAATTTTGCACGTGGCTGGCTCCCTTCCAGGTGCTGCTGAACACACGTTTCACTATCAGCTTCACGTCTGATGCTCGTACCAGGGAAACATTCGACTATGAGCTGGATCAACACAAACTCATTTGTCTTTCATTTTCTCTTCATCGCTTTCAGGCCCTGCTTCCCTTGTATCCGTGACAGTGCTGGGCAGGAAAGGGCTCACCCGCCTCATGAGAACTGGGAAGATTTGGAAAACTTTGGAATAGGGACAAAACCAAAATTGAAATCGCTCAAATTTTCATGAATAAAAAAATTCCCTCCAGAAATAAAAGCCAAATCTCTCAAAATTTCACGAGTCAAAAAAATCCCCCCTCCAAAATAAGATAAATAAAAGCCTTTCACTTGGAAAGTTGCCAAATGCTCCAGTCAGGGTTTGTTTTATTGTATTTGATTGCATTTTTTGAGTAGAAGTTTGCTTGTTTTTAGTTTTTAAATGAAAAGCTGTTGCATGCAGATGTTTTAACCACTGCAGAATTCATTACAAAATTTCTTTTCGACAAAGTGAACCCTTCAGAGCTAAGCATTTTCCAGGGATAGTTTTAGTTGCAATAAATATTTATTGTTTGCTTTTTTTTTTTTTAAAGGCAGTTTCAGGAAAGACTTTTTGGCCGGCTTTAACCCTCCTTCTGAGCTAATCCTGACAGCAAGGGAGGCAGAAGCATGAACTGGGGGCCTAGCGGGTTGTATGTGCAGATATTTCATAGGATCATAGAAAATTCAGGTTGGAAGGGACATCAAGAGGTCACATCTAGTGCAACCCCCTGCTCCAGGCAGGACCAGCCCCAACTACATCATCCCAGCCAAGGCTTTGTCTACCCAGGGCTTCAACACCTCCAAGGATGGAGACTGCACCACCTCTCTGGGTAGCCTGTTCCAGTGTTTTACTCCCCTCCTCATGAGAAAGCTCTTCGTACTATCTAACCTCAACTTCTGGGACTTGCAGATTCAGATCCTGGCCTCATTATGCACACAGCTCGTAGTAACCCTCCAGGATGTTCGGTCACAGTCGACTTGGACTAAATGTAGAGCAGTGACAAGGGCTGCAAAAAGACACAGCTAGGCAGCCTTATTTGAGGACCTTGATTAGCCACGCTGGAGTAAAACTCCCCGAGTCTTGTCTCCACTACTGCCCGATACTGAGACCGCTTGGTGCAGAGTGCCGCATCCTTCATTGCGGTGAAGACGCAGCCCGAGCGCCTGTTTATCCCCTTCCCAACCCTGGGGACTAGTCACTTTTTCTCTTTGTGCCTGCTCTTCCTTCATGCTAGGGTTTCAGATCGCAGCCAGATTTACATGGGTGTCATAAGACATTTTCTGCTGATAATATTGATCGGGTTGACTGTTCCCACAAGCCGCTTAGTCATTACTTCAGTTCCACAAAGATGTGATTAAAAAAAAAAAATCCCTCTGTTTCAGGTGTGAAACAGCTTAAGATAACTAATTATTTGCACAGCTTGCCACTCTAAGCTCCTCGCTATTTTAGATAAATATTTTGTATACGTTTGAACTTGGAAATTAAAGGAAAAGTTGAGCAGTGTTGAGCCAGAATCCAGCTTGGCTGCCGGGCTCTCGCAGTGTTTGAGAAGTCAATCCATTCATCTTCAGCAAATGGGGGAATGCAGAAAATTGATATTTTTCTAATATTTGCTCAGCCTATTGTCTCTTGCTGTGTATTACCAGGAGGAAAGGTTCGTCACAGAAATTCAATCACTGGGTCTTAAGACCCCCTAGGCTAGGCTTGCTTTGGAGTGTGTGGTGCAGAACGTGGGCTGGAAACGTCTCCACTGGGCCCACGTGCCCTCTCGCTCCCAGCCACGCAGATCTGGGTCGTTTCAGTGCACCGACGGCATTTTCCCAGCGAAAGCACCATGAAGTGTAAGTGCTCGGGGGATAGTTGCATTCGTGGGCTGACCCGGAGCCCACTGAAGTCAAAGGGAAGACCCTGCCGTGTTGCATCTGGAGACCTTTGCCTGCCCTAAAGCAAGAACGGTTCCCACTCGGCGTGCTAGACCGGCCTCCTGCTTCCCGCTCGCAATAACTGTGATTTCCCAGGTGCAGAATCGCTCTGGCGATGGCTCCTCTGCACCCCTTCTCCCTGCGGCACACCTGTGCCAGGGACCTCCTGGGCTACGGGCCGTGGCAGCGGAGCTGGGAAGGTGCACATGGCTGGAGGAGCAAAGCGATGCCAAGCGACAGTGTATCAGCCCTGCGCCGACACACGTGGCCCTATCACAGCAGCTACGTGGCGAAACGTGGCTCCCTTGGGAGACGCCTGTAAAAGGCTGAGCAGAGCAAAATCGATGCAAGCCACTCTTTTCTGAGTGCCGTGTGGTCCCTGGCAGGCGTAGCGTGTAATTTCCTTGTATCTATCGGTTTGAATTGCAGCGTTATTTTAAGCAGCCCAGGCTTTGGTTTATATTTCCGCTCCTTTCCGCTGCTGGCTCTGCTGCGTGCATGTGGACGCAGCCGTTGTCTTTAACTCTCTGAGCAACTTTGGAGCCGGTTGCCGATTTAAGCAAGATTGAAGGAAGCAGAGCAGGGTCCTTCTTCATTAATAACTCTCCCTGGCAGTCAGGAGGAAATCTTACTAGTCGGCTCTTTGTAGTTAATTCTTGATGATAGTCCTCCCATTGTTAATATTGTTGTTAAACTCCTGCATTCGCACTGAGTGAAAGCTAATTATAATAATTAACAGAGAACCCGTGAACTTGTCAAACTGGTAATTATAAACCACAGGGACTTTTATCATTAATAGATGCCATTCAGAAGTGGGGAGAAAAAATAAAAATCACAAAACCTCTTTTGATTAAAGACATGCCAGAGATGATTTATGCCTCTGTCCAGACTTCAGCTCCTCTTGGATGTGAGCAGCGCCTCCTCTGTCACACGCCATAGAGACCAGCCAAGCAGTGCTCCTGGTTGAACTGGGCTTGGTGGTCCACCCTCAAAAGCAAGCAAGCAAGGAGGGTAGATAGCTCCCTACGGGCCCAGCAGAAAGCGTCTCCCCCAATCCTGCCCGGCCAGTGCTGCCAGCCTGTGAACACGCCTTGCTCTTCTGCTTTAGAAATTATCCGCAAATGTGAACCTGAGCTTTCCCCTATTGTTTCCTTCTCCTGCCTGCTGCTATTCTCATTAACGAAGCCCCTGGCAATGAGGAAAGCATGCTAGGATCTCCCCACGACGCTCTTCCACATTCCCTGGTAACAGATGCTCTTGATCCCATCCTAATGCAACGTGAGATGGGTGGGGTGGATTATCCCTGTGGGTCCGCAGCGTGGCTCTTTGCTGCTTGTGCATGTGACCGCTTGCTTTCCTCAAAATCTTTTCTGCCCCAGGATGCTGTGATGACCTAGCTTGCAAAGCAGACCCTGTCTCAGAGATGTCCTGGCAATTGTGACCTGCATTGTGGTGAATGCCGGCGGTCCCAAGTGCAATTGTGGACTCCGTGCACTCGGTGATGTCCATGCACCTAATGAATCAAGATGTGGCCTGGTCCAGAGAGGGCAGCGGGGGTATGGAAGCAGATCAGCTCCCCATGGTGCACCACGATGCCTGGTTTTGGCATATTTTGACAAAGAAATAAATAAATCAGTTGTTTTCCATTTGAGAAAAAATAGTTTAATCAAAAACAATGCAACCTAAAACCCATTCCCAGTTTGGCCAGGTTGTTTTCTATCCACTCTTTCCTAAGGTTTCACTGTTCAGGTGTGATACCAGTCTGCTCTTCCTCTTGACTTCCTCGCCAAGTGCAGAAAAGCTTGGACCCTGTAGAAGTTGGATTGGCAACTCAGCTAGCCAGAAAATGACCCTCCAGCAAGAGTGACGGCAACGTAGCTGGCTTTTTATCAATGCAACCTTGCTAGCAAAGCTTGTGTACTTGGCCTTGGGGATGACTCTGGGTTTCATTCAAATAAATGCCACCGTTTTAGCAGCTGCTTCTGGTTCTTTTTTTTCATTCAGCAACTTTTGCTCAGTTATTCTCCAAGTTCCCCCCGTGTCTATTGTGAGTTTTTGCTCCTGGACAGTAAACAACAAATGGTCCTTTTCACCCAGGAGATAAGATTGTTCATCTTCCAAAGTCACCGACACTTGTATGCCGGGCCTGGAACGGTTTGAATAATGAGCCTCCGGGAGAACTCATGTTTCTTTTGCGTGTCCTTTTCTTAACAAAGATCTGAGATTCCCCAGGCAGCGGTGGCTCCACCGGAAGGACAATGCGAAGGGGCTGCTTCTGAAGGGCACGACTTAGAGGCAGGGATTTTTTTTTTAATATTACTTTTTTTCACTTTTGCAATTGTATTTTGCCAGGCACCGGCTCCGAACAACGGGCCCTTTCTGCACAAATTCCCACCGGGAATGGCACGGGTCTTGCAGCAGACAGCTCTCTCCTCCCACGCGCACCTCAGGCTTCCTGTGGGTTACCTGCTCGCTGCGGTGCGGAAAGGTCCCGCTGTCCTCCATATCCTCCCCGTTGCTTGTTATCTCCTCCGATGTGGCAGGCCATGGACCGTGTCGCCCTTGCCTCTACCTGGGTCACCGGCCAGCAGAAATCCTTCTGCCGATTGCTCGCCCTGCTGGGGTGCGGGGTCAGTTCAAGGTGCTGCCCTTGTTCGTGCAACCTCCGGCCTCCAAACGCGTCGTCCAAAGGGATGCTCCAGGTCTCAGGCAGCAGAGCGCCGGGCAGGATTGCCCTGAATTGGAAGAACATCTCAAGCACGTGCTGCTTTGAGCTCTTGCTTCAAGCATGGCGTATATCTGTCTCCCACTGACCCCGAATGTGGGCCTAAAAGGACTTCATGTCGTTCCTCCTCCTTATGCCCATCTGCTGCCTGTTCACGGTCCCCCTTTTCCCTCACACTATCCCTAACCTCGCCGTTCCCCAGGCTTGGCCAGGCTCAGAGAGCCCTTCCCTTCCCTCCCCCCAGGCCTGGGTTCACCCCTTCTGTTCCCCACTCAGGCTAACAAGCCCCGAATGTGCAAAAGCAAGCTGTTCTCACAGCGATTACATTAAAATTGGAAAGGGGGAAAGAAATAACACAGCCAAATTAGCCATGTTCACTCAGTGTGATCGTACTTTAATCCAGGTCTGTGAGTTTGACAGGGCTCAGAGTAAACCCAAGCTGATGTGTCCATCACCCTAGCAGCTCTATTATTGCTAATCCCACACAATGCAGGCAAACACACAGCAAGCGCCTGCCTGCAGTCTCAGTCCTAAGCCTTAACTAATTGTTCTGTGCATGGTGCATAAACCCCGTCTATAGACTCCTGGATCCTCGGGGCCTGATCCGTCATCCTTGCTCGGGTGTTTGCATCGGTGCAAAGTGAGCGCACGGTGGGTAGCTGGTGACACGGGGCCTGGTGGAGAACCGGGCTCATGCTCCACCTGCAGCAAGGGATGCTGTGTCCAGGTTATGAAGCTGGGATTTCATCAGCAAGGGGTGAAATGGCAGCATTTGGGGGTCAAACGCTTGGCTGAATGTTGGCCCCTTTTGTATTGAGAGAGAAAAAGATTAGCTGAAAAATGCAAGGGGCATCTCCTTCCTCAGGGACTTGGGTTTTTTGCTTCTCCCGGGCCGCCGGGAAGGAAGATGATTCGGGGCCTGTGAGCATCCCGGGAGTGACAGCACAGCCTCCGTTGGCTTATATTGCGCTCCCAGGGTCCGGGTCTTCCAATGAGCCAGCAGCAGAGTTGCAACAGGAATTTAACGAGCCGTCCTGTTGACGATGCACGAGACAGATCCCAGCGCAGCCGGGCTGCAAAACTTGCGGGAAACGACCTACTCTCGGCACTGAAGTCAGCGGACCTGACTGCGTGTTACATAGAGAGGAGGTCTGTTCAGTTAAGGAGCTGGGATTTTACTGAGCGGTTTTGAAGAGCGGGCCTGGGCTCTTGGATAGGTTTAAGACACCGACACAAAAGTTCAGCTGGGTTCCTTTATGCTCCAAACGAGCCTGGTCTGCACAAAGCCGCTGAAAAGCTACGCGGCACATTTGCCTAGCTGCAAGCCATTGCAGGCATGCTGTTTTGGGGCAGCCAGCCAGTTTTGGAGGCCATGGCAAGAAGGGAAGAGCGAGGGCCTATGTCGCCCTTGCCAGCCTTATGTGCAGAGGCATCGAGACGGCACATTTGAGCATTTAAAATACATTAAAGGAGTGCTGCCTTTGAAGTGGGAAACTATCTCTATTTAATCAGAGAGAAACAACTTTTCAAAAGATTTTTTTTTCACCCCCTTCTTTACCTTCAGCTGTCTGGCTTCTCCTGTGGATAGTACCATGAATAAAACATGCATATCCCAATTAAATCTTGATTTAATTTCACTTCTTTTGCAAAGCTGATGAACTCGAGTGCTTTCATAAAGACACTGAGCATTAGCATTCTTTTGTGATGCACAATCCAGTCAGAGGAACAAGGGACTAAAAATAATCACCCCTGTCTCTCCTGGCCCTGCCAAGCTCTCTGCTGATTTAGGGAATCAAAACCTCAGCTGGGATAATCCTCCAGAGCAAGAGCCGTGCCCGGCCCATTAGTCAGCTATAGAGGCCCGGGGTGGGGGAACGGGGTTAAAATGGACGGAGATGGAGAGACCACGGCTGACAGCGGGCGCTTGTACACGATGTAACGGGAAGCAGGGAGAGAAAGCAATGATGGGTCTTTTCATGTCACTAGCTCGAGAGTGGAGTAGCCCTTCATCCAGCCCCTGTTGCAACCAGCTGGTGAGACTTTAACATGTATTAAAATACAGCTATATTCCCTGCAGGGAGGGAGTTAGCAAACTTTTCTGTTGTTTTCTTGATCTTTTTTCCCCCCGGAGAACAACCTGGTCCCTGGACACACTGTGCTGAGCTAATAACAAAAAAGGCTGTCGGGCCCATCCTCGCAACATAGACCTAGGGCAAGCTGCAATAGGTGAGTCGTGCACAGAAAAGACAGTATAATCACTTATTACTTGCACATGTGTGTAATAGGGAACAGCAATGCTGGAGCCAGTCTGCATGGGAACACCCCGGGGAATAATCAGAAATAAAAAGTTGCAGGAAACTTCAGATTCACATTTCAAGCCATTTCTTGTACTTTTTTTTTTACACGACAAAGACTTTAAGTCTTTCTAAACCTTTTTTTTTGCCCCCATTCTTCAAATAAGTCACATTTGCCAAGCGATTGTTTGGTTCGCTTCGCAGCATAGTGGGAATTTGTTTAAAAATAAATATTGATTTTGTAAAATTGCTCGTTTTGAAGACAGAAAATGGCAAATGATGCATGAAGAAGTTCGGGTAAATTCTTAAGGAAGGAGCTTTAACATGTCTGTAAAGTAACGATCCCAAGTCCAGACAAATACAAAGCCCCCAACTTGTTCTTTATCCTCTCCTAAAGATGGACAACATTTTCTGAATTGTATTTTCTCAGTGAAAAAAAAGGGTGGAGTTTACCGTAAAAAAAGTTTCTGAAAAGTAGTCCTATTTTTTCTAAAATCCCTTTCCCAGCTCAGCGTGGATCCATCCCTTGTAGTGACGCCTCAGCACACGTAGGCCTTCTGTAATGCTGCAGGAACGTCACACAACCTTTTAAAACCGTTGTGACGTTTTGCTGCACACGCCAGTGGCTTTGCCCTCCATCTTTAAGCCCTGATGCTGCACAGATTTAGGCAAGCGCTGCTCTTTGCATCCCGAGGTTAGTCCTGTTGACTCCAGGGGCCTTTGGGTGCTGCTGGAAAGGGACCTGGTGCTGGCTGAAAAGTCGAAGAAACAGCTTTGCAAGAAATTGGACTTTTTGGTGGGGAAAGAAATCTATTTTCATCAAGAATTGCACGTTTCCTTCAAAATGACGATAGCCTGAAAACAAAACCCAGGCGCTGTCACAATGGGTTGTTGCATGTCACTTTTTTTTTTTTTAAGGAGATTTTGTGTGCACCCTTTTTTTTTTTTTTAAAAAAAAAGGAAATTTTGGGTGAGCCCAAATAAAATGCCTTTTCCCATCTGCTGCTGAATGATCACACAGGAGAGTGTCCTTGTCACATCTCCATTCAGGACTGGAAGAAGTGGGGAAAAAAGTATGACCTGGTCTCAAGGTTTGCAGCCAGAAGTGGGTAAAAGGCAGGGGCAAGCTTGCACATTTTGGCTACGTACAGATGTTCAAAAAGCCCCCGCAGAATCAGTCTAAATTATGCGGTTGTCTGTAAGCGGCAGAGTTCAGCAGTGAACCGAACACACATCCACCCTTTTCAAAACAGTTTGTGTGCCAAATTTCTGCTCTGCTATGGGTATGAACCAGTTTCCGATCACTTATACCAGGAAAAGTATAATGTCTGTACCTCTGAGAGCGGCAGCTGGATTTAACTTGGATTCAGAGAGATGGGCTCTTTCTCTTCCCCCTTTGCTGTGCTACAAATGCACTGCATGACCCTGGGCAAGTCATTTTGCCCCTCCCATGCCTCAGTTTCCCTATTTGTATGATGACAATGGGAACAGGAAGACACTGGCCAGTCTGCCCTTTAAAAAAGTGGGATAGAAGGGGAGAAAATCATGTCAGAGCCGTGCACTTAATAAAATGAAATAGCTCCACAGCAGCCAAGATAAAGAAATGTTCAATAGGAAACCATGTAATGTGGCTATTTTCATGGGTCATTGCAGGAGATTATGAATTCCACTTCACAGCTGAAACAGCTAAAATAGCCTTCAAAAAAGTTAAATGTGTTCCTAAGCCGGCGCAATCACGCTGTTCCCGGGGAACGCGAGCGCTGCCTTGGGCAGCTTGTCTCCTTTCGGGGGCTGGCGTTGCTTCTCCATCAGCCCTTCCTCCCGCCCGGTGAATGCAGGGCCCAGGCAGGAGGGAACAAGGGCACAAAGCACCCACGCATGGAGCGCCAAGCCTGTGAGACAGGGGCATCGCTTCGAGTTCGGCCTGGGTCTGCGCAGAACAAGAAGGCATGCACAAGGCCGAGCTGGGGGGGCCGGATATGAGAACGGCTGAGCCTGCTGGCTCTGATCCGGCAGGCAATGTGTTTGACCAGTTGAAGCCCGTAGGATGCAGATGCTTCCAGGAAGCAAAACATGCCCCTAGGAAGGGGCGTCAGTGCACGGCCGGATCGAGCCCAGCCTGTTCTGGGAGCTGCAGAGGAAGATGCACAAGAGGGTCGAAGAGTTTGCCCTAGCCCCAGTCCCCTCCAGGGCTTTGTTTGCAACGAAGAAGAGGACAAATGAAATTAGGGGCCTTTAGTTAAGAATCTGAATGCCTGACCCAGCTAGGGTGAGATTCATCTCCTCGGTTCATCACCACTTTCAGGGCTGCTCGTCAGGGGCTGCCGGGCAGAAGGAGTTAACCGGCTGGCAGGGAGGAAGGGAAAACGCTGTGATTAGTGGTTTTCAGAGACTCGCAGGGGAAGAAGGCGCAGGATTGTCATCATAACCCAAGTGCTAGTATCTGCTTCCAGTGGTGTGTTTTATTAGCTTATTAAGCCATCCTGCCAGTGACCCTCCATGCAGGGGGTCTAGTGAGGTATTTGCATTGAAAAAAAAGAAAGAAAGAAAGAAACCACAAGGAAAGTAAATTAGAAACAAATTTCTTCTTCTGTTTGCTTAAACTCCCCATCTGTCTTTGGACAGGTTCCCCGGCGCCATGCATAAACATGTGTGCACATTGCCAAACTTCGTCTCCCCCCTCGGCCCCCAGCCATTGAGACTGCAGCTTTACCAGGCGGCGCGATCGATACGCATTTCAGATGCTTGATTTATAAAGTACAGCTCATGATTGATTGCAGCAGAGTTTTGGTATGAGTTGGTTTTGTTGTATGGATTTGCTGCTCCGAAAGCACAGCCTTGTAAACACCCGACGTGTCGGGTACGGCTCCAGCCCTGCGCCAGCGCCAAGGGAAGTTGGAGCGCGATGGCCTATTTTGGAAAACTGGAGCATTTGCTCTCGAGGGAGCTGGGACCGGAGAGTGCAGAAGCTGGGACTCGGGCATGAGCGTGGCGGCTGTCTAGGGGGATTTGTGAGCCCTAGGCAAGTAGCTCTCCCTTAGAGAGTCTGCCCCGTTAGTTTTTGCGTGTTGAATTGCATTGCCCAGTGACGTTATGCCTGGCACCTGGGGAGATGGACTACTGCCACCTCCCACCAAGGCTGCTACTTGCTTGCTAAACAGCGGTAAAGGGGCAGATGCTTTTTAGCTCATGCTGTTGCCTTAGTAGCTCTTCCTATGTTAACGAGGATGGGAGCAGCTGTGGAAATGCACACATGCATGCACGCCTGTGTCCCCCTCTTCAGAAACAGGTTTCCTTAAATATGACAAACACCATGCATCACATCTTCAACCTGGCCTCAACCATGGAGCTACTTGAAGTCATGCCAAACAAGGATCTGGCCGGTCATTTCCTTCCCTGACCTCCTCCTGGTCTCATTGAGCAGTGCCTGCTGTTGGAGCCATGGTCTGAAGGCCAAACTCTACCAGCTTTGGGCAAGTATAGCCTTTTTACTGTCATGCACTGCATCAAAGTCCACAGTGCTGTGGCCTGAGGGTTGGCCAGGTATAGTCCTCCAGATGTGGCCTGCCAAGGCCCAGCTTCAGCAAGGGTCTTATAGACATCCGACATGAAGCACAATTAGTCCCCTTGACTTTGAGAGGGCAAGTGCTATGTTGAAGGCGAGACGTGAAATGAAGCACCTGGCTGGGCCAAGGCCACCAGTCAGCCACCTCTGACATCTGGGCAGTCGTCGCCTCTCCCACTCCAGATGCAAAAGGAGGTCTTTGGGAGCAAGCCACGCTTGTGTTGGGCCCTTGCTTGGTGCCATCAGGAGTGTGGCAAACCTCAGTGATCATGGCCGCATCGCTCCCTGGAAAACAAAAAGGCCCAGGCAGTGCCACCGCCACCACCACACCTCCATTAATTGCAAAGTAAAACGGGGGGAGCAAAAAATAAAGTGCTTTTACCTGCTCAGCTGGATAATTAAAAGCTGCCTGAAGCGCCGCTAACCTTTTTCATTATGGCGCCGTTCATTATAAAACCAGAATGAATTAACTGCGCTGCATTATCAGATAGAGAAAAATATTATTAGCAAAAGTGGGAAAGAGAAAGGCAGAATTTGGGTGAGTTAATTAAAACGCACGTCCTCAATGGCTTATTAAGTGAATGGCTGGGCTTCCTGGGGCTCAGCAGGTCCCTGGGAGCGTGCGATACCATCACGGCAATGGGAGCACTCCAGCTCAAGGAGCTTTTCCATCTAAAAACATGATCATGCCTTGGCCCGACAGCTTGCGTGGTGGATGCCACGTTGGCCAGTGCACCTCGAGAGCTCCTGTCTTTGCTGCTGGAGATGGAGTCAGGCTTTTCAGGTGGAGGCGGTGACAGATGCCTAGGCCAGCTCTGGGGCAGAATGGACAAGAAGGCACCACGGGGTCATTTCTTCTTCCCCCAGGCAGCTGGGAGGGGGGCAAGTGGAGCTACATTGCATTTAGCACTTACTAAGTGTGTCCGTGCAGGGGTTTAGCACAGAGC
The DNA here is from genome assembly GCF_030867095.1 of Alligator mississippiensis. NCBI lineage: Eukaryota > Metazoa > Chordata > Crocodylia > Alligatoridae > Alligator > Alligator mississippiensis. The sequence goes on along the minus strand of NC_081839.1, from coordinate 33,875,132 downwards.
CACTCTCGTACTGTGATTTTGCACGCTGGTTCACCATGGAGCAAGTCCACCAGAAGGTGGGACTGTCAAGCACGCTAGCTGACTGCACGAAACCCATGTACAGAATCGCTTGTCCAAAATAAAATTGGCCTTGATTCAATTTAGCCTAATTCACTTGCAAAATACATCGAGCTGAACCAAACCGAGGCCGCTTGAATTGTGCCCAAGAGGCACCCCCCCAAGGATTTAATGCAGTTTAATTGATCCACTTCAAATGTTCATTTGGATTAATTTTCCTGCGTGCCCCCATGTAGATGAGACTTTAGTCAGAGGCTTCGATAGCATCGCAAGAACCAGACAGCCGGGTGCACGATAAAGCCCCAAGTCAAGCAGACTCGTCTCATGCTGTGACTTGACTAAAATGCAAGTAAACAAGCAGCACGGATGGGGAAACTAAAATCCAAGTGTAAAAGGTATTTCAGGTCTTTAAGGGGTAAAAATTTCTCGAAGTGGATATGATTTGTATCAAAACAGCACACCTGCAAATCAAGCCGAATGGCAGACAATTTAACCGGGAGTGCAGCTTGGCCTGATGGGGGCTCTGATTTCTAAAGGGCCTTTGCTATGCCCTGTAACCAACCTCAAAACTCACCAAACTCTATTTCTCATAAATAACAACTGCCAGGCTCTACAGCCTTTCACCTCGCGCTTCACAATTTCACAATTTCATATCCAGCACCACTGAATAAAAACGGGGACATTTCTCTAGGAGACAGTCAATTTTTTTTTCTTCCAACCCATGATAAATCACGTTGCACAGATATCAGCACTCAAACTAACCTTTGAATATGTGTGAGTGATGGTAAAACACTCGGCAGCCTGTATGGGGTTAATTAAGAGAGGCACCCTCGTGCTAAGTTACAGGGCAAGGCTCAATTAAGTTGGGAACTGAAATGGATAATTCCATTAAAATGGATTTATTCACTGTGTCTGCTGCTGACACGCGTCATGCCGGGGAATATTCTCAATGCAAGTTTGCATTTCACCAGCTTGGCTTCCCTATCTCTGTCAACACTAAATGACTGCAGAAAAGAGAGGAACAATTGCTAAGGCATGCTAGGCCAACGTCAGGCCTGGGCTCACTCCGGTGCTGCCAGTAGCTAGGGTTGGGCTGAGTTTGGTCAGGGCAGCAATTCCTTTGGGGGGAAAAATGGGATTTCTGAATGTATTAGAGGAGTGCTGTGGTTTGGCCATGCTTATCCTGACTAGCGCCACTTGGAAGACCCTAGTCCGGTTCTCAGCTCAGGGGTGAGATCCTGAATAACACACTATCAACATGGGATCCCTTCAGCAGAGTCCCTTTGGATGGTACCCTGCTGTGACAGGTAACCGTCTAGCCCCCGGTTTCTTGTGCCTGGGGCTTGAGAGGGGAGGAATGGTCCCTGTTTTCCTAGGGATATAGAGCATCACACCTGTGGCCAGTCCACGATGGGTCCACGGAGGATAAGGCTATTACAGCCGCCCACCAGGGAACCGTGTCTTTTAGCTCAAGCCGTGGACGCTGCTGCTTTTCTTCTGGTTTCAGTCCGAGTCTGGGCGCGCCGTCACGGCTGCTACTGCTCGAAATGGGAAAGGCAGAGAGCCGGTCTGATTGTCATTTCTCTGACACTGGTGTAACTCCACCGAACTCACCGGAGGTAGACAGGTGAGATTGGCATCAAGCCCCCAGCTTCCTGCCTGGCTAATAACAATTCTGAGTAGCGCTGGAACCGCATCCTTCTTCAGGATTTCATTAGCATATCTGCATATTTCAAACAATAATAATATTAACGGCATTCGGCATCTTCCCGAGCTGGACTCTGGAGTTTATTTCGCCCATTGCACATTTGCAAGGACAAGAGGCCGTGGCCTGAAAAGGAACCACAGAAGCGGAGAACAATAAAGGAGGCTCATACTGCAGCCTGGGCCCTGGGGCTCTGCCAGCCTCGGCATTTCCACTTGCAGGCAGGTTGAGAGAGTCTCTGGGCTGCTCTGCATCATCTTTGCATCCATTATGCAAAGCAGCCCAAACCAGCAGGTCATTTAGGTTAGGGTCATGGATGGAAATTTGCTGAATTTTTGCCAGGTTTTCTCCCAGAATCCCGGGATCTCTCCAGGCCCTTTGAAACTCAGCCTGGGAAAGCTTTGCAAACTGTGTGTGAACCTGACCCGTGTTCCAGGTTTGTGATGGCTATGCAGCTCCACATGAAGAGAAGAGAGGCCCCCCTGGGTCTGCGTGCAGGGACGGTTCAAGGCTCTGGCATCCTGAATGAGTAGGGATTGTGTTTTGTATTGTTCATACTTTGCAAAGGTGGGCAGAGACTCCCCTCTTGGCCTCTCCGGGAGGGAAGGGTGAGTTGCAGTGGCAGGTCTCTCCTGGTGGGTGCAGAGATTAGCAGGAAGCAAGCTGGTCTGGAGGCTGCCTCTGCAACCACTCCTCTCCAGAGCAGTGCAAGATCAAAGCAAGGCACTTCCAGAGGAGTGAGAGCGCTGACTTTTGCTCTTGTTTGTACCGGCATTGACCTGGTTGCACTGCACTGGCACCGCTCGGAGTCGAGTCTTGCCCTGGCCTCCAAAAGGAACGGGAAGGCACCTGTTTAAGACCGCAGGCCTGGAGAGTTGGTGCTGGAGCGCCTTTGGGTCTCATCCCTGCCCTCGCAGCACAAGAGAGGAACCCCAGCCACCCCCTCCCCACAACCGATGCAATTGCCCAGCAGATGAGTACATCCAAACCGTGGTAATAATTAACAGGCAATCTCAGCATCACGCAAATGCAAACTGACGCCTGTAACCTGTGCCTTCGCTAACATTCGTTCGACAGCGAGCCCCGCTGTCTGTTGACATGTTGCTGCTCTTCACTAATAAAGAACTGCCGGAAACAATTACTCCGTTAGGGACCAACCTTATTATTTTTAATCTCCCTATTGGCCTAGTTGTTTGCCTTGAGAAAGGTACAAAAAGAAAATGCGGCGCTGGAGATGGCTGTATGAGCAAGGCCGTGATTGCACCTGCAGCCGGGTCCCAGCCCCAGGCAGTTGCTCATCTTTGCAAAGATGGAATTGAAAAGCCCCCAGGCGATTCCTCACCAGCCTTGCCCCCCTACACCCATGCTACAGGAGAGGCCAAAGGGACAGAGCCCCAAGCGTTAGGTTTGCACTTGCCCCGTGCATGGTGTTGATGGGGGTAGAAAGGAGGTTTGAATCTTTCAATTGCTCTGCCAATGCACCTCCGCACACCTCCACTCTTCCAGGCCCTGGGAGCTCTGTCCATACCATTTCCCCTCCTGCCGTCCCGGTCCTAGGCCTTTCATACCCCGACGCTCCCAGGCAGGCCATATTGCACTGAGCTGTGCTCTCAATGTTACAAGCAGGGACTGGGTGCAGAAGAGCCGTCTCCCCATTTCATCTTGGACTTTCCCCAAATCCCGAACCCCGACAAACGAGTGGTCAGAGCCTCGGCACTACCCCTAAGAAGCACTGAGAGCATCGTGCTGCAGAGCTGGGCCGTAAAAGGAGCAACGCTGAGAATTTAATAAACAAACTCATTCCTTCCTTCCCGAAGGTCGGCTGCTCTGGAGCCGGTTCAGGGCATCGGGGCATCTTTCACTTCCATTTCTTCTGTTTAATTCTCACCAGTTCATTAAAACCTGACCTTCTGGGCACCCTGTAACTACTTCTGACGTCCAGCAAGAGCGACCATTATATTTTAAAGGCTGTTAAACCGGCAATGATATTTTAGCTTCCTTTTTTTTTTATATTTGATGGCAAATCATCAATCACTCTCAGAAACCCTAGCATGTGGCACAGCGTGGAGGAGGCAGCGGATGATAGGAACGTCGAGAAGGAGAGAGCGACTGAATCCCATTTTCTATGAGCTACGGAAAGGTCGGGCGAGATTCCGGTCAATTATCTCATTGTGTTTATTGATAAATCATTGGAGGTTTCATAGCTGTCAGTGTTTGACTTGAGACAAACAGATATTTAATTAAATGCCACGAAAGGAACAGGGAGGATAAATGTGTTAGATAAAAATTCCTATGACTTTGCCCGGCTTGAAGACAAGCAGAAACGGAGATGAAATTGTCCCCTAAGCGATCGCCAGCCTGGCTACTTGGGATCCCCTTTCACGAGTGTGTCACGTATCCAGGTTTAGTGATATTGGTCTAGAAGAAAAGGCAATCAGGACTCGTAGTAGAGATGATACCTTTTATTGGACCAAGACGATTTTTGCAAAAAAAAATCTTTAATTGCACGCTTTCGGGCACAAACACCCTTCATCAGGCATTGGAGAAAAGATTGTAAAAGTTCACTTACACACTTACGAGTGTGTAAGTGCATCTGAGCAGATGGGTAGGAGCTGATGATTGAAATGTGTTCTGGGGAAATGGGGAGTGGAGCGGGTTTATTTAAGTCTGAGGAGCTGCGAATCAGAGCCATTTTGGGGTCACAACTGCAATAAGTTTCCTGGCTGCACATCCTTGGTCTCCATGTCTCTCCCCGCCCTTCAAAACTCCTGGATGTTTTGTGGACAGCAGTCTTTGCTTGGAAACCCCTAAAAATGCAATGGCACTGAACGACTGGGCAGAGCTTCGAGGCGTGGATGGAGATCTCCCCACCGGGGCAGCGATACAGGGTGGCATAAGCCAGCAATGAGGTGCCTTGGCAGGGCACAGGGCAGGAGCAGCTGTGGAACAAAGTGCTGGTGTATCATCATTTCAGGACCAAAATATTTCAGGTTGCAGCCTAAATCCTTGGGATTTTATTTTTTGGGGCCAGAAATGATTTCCTATGGATAAAAATCATACCCCCCACCGGGTTTGCCATGTGTGGGTTTCATGCAGCACCCAGCGCAGTTGCTGCATGATGCTCCCATGGCTGCTCTGTGCATGTCCTTTCCCGGCCTCTGCTGAAGTGAGCTTGGGACCAGGAAAGCTGTTTGCAGCTCTGATGTAGTCAGTCTATCAGGGATGTATAGACTACTATAGTCTCTAAGATGCATCTCTACCCTGCCTGGTGCTAATGGGGGAGGCTGGGAGCTACGCTCAGATCTGTTTGCGGCCCACCGCAGAACATTAAACAGCAGGCGATGGGGCAGGCTGGGCTGAGCCATGTTTTTGTGACAGCTGATGCGATTTGGCACGCGCGTTTTGTTTGTTCATCTCATTAGAAAGAGAGGCCCATGCCGGCTCTTTTTATTTTTCCCTCTGTCCGAATCTCCCGTGGCGTTTGCCTTAGTAGCGGTGATCCCAGGGCAGGGAAAGGGCAAAGCGTGTGGGGGTGCAGGCCTGGGAGAGAAGAGGCTTAAATAATCCTCTTGGAGTGATTTATACAGTTCTGCTTTACAGGAGCAGCTTCCTCTCTCTTCAGGCAGAGCACACCCTCTGCATCTACTCCCTGCATTTGCATAGGTAATGGCCAGATTATTAACAGCTCATTAGGAACATTGAGAAGTCAGGCAGGCCGACCTGACAAAACAACACCTCACAACCACTGGACTAGCAGGGAAGTGCATCCATCCCTTGCCTTAGAAATGACAAGGGAAATGCCACCAGGTGCAGAACTGCAGGTTAAAAAGCAGCTGGCGCCACAGAAGCGAGTGCAAAGCTCATGGTTCACTTGCACCATCCAAAACACACATTTGCAGAGAAGGCAGACGTCCTTCTGGGGTGCTCACTGCAGGGGATGCATACTCGCTGTCTTCACGGAGAGGTGGATGGGTGGAAAGAAGTGCAATGCAGTTTGGGACAGGTGGCACAAGCCTTTGACACACAGGCATCAACTCGCGTGAGCTTCCATCCTTGCAAACACCCCCTCTGTGTTTGATAGACCCCCTACTGCTATTCTCAGGGATGGAGGTACACATAGACAGAGCCATAGTCTGTCCAGAAAATAGATAGGGCAAGTGAAGCATTGGAGAAAAAAAAGGGCCCAGACTCGATGAGTCTGTTAGGATGTCACAGCTCAATACAGGACCGTTCCTGGCCACAAGGAACCTCTGAATACTTTCCCCTCCAAAGTGAGAGGGTGCGGGCTTCCCACTGCTGACCGTGACATGCCGTGGGGGCTTTCACAGTCTGTGCCCAGCAATATTTCCTGCCTTCTCGCTGGCCCTGTCGTTCCTTCACCTTCCTAAACTCTACTAGAATTACCCCAATAATTTAAAGAATGAAAAAAGAAAAATGCTAAGTGGAATATGAGCCAGTCCAGCAGGTGCCTCTGTCAGGACAGAAAGCTCTGGAGTCCTCAGATGAATAAAAAAGTAAAAGAGGTAAAAAAAAAAAACTTGGATAAAATATAAATTAAAAAAGAAGAATAGAGCTGGTTTCAATCAATAACCCCTGAATTATTGACTGCTCTTACCATTACAGTCTTATACCCCTGTAATCTGGTAGGGGAATTGTATAAGGAGCACATCTGTGGAAGATAAGATGGCCATTGTCAAAAGTCATAATTCATTCCAAGTCCAAAACTGATAGGCACAGCATATACTTTTTTTCCCCCCCCGATTGATCTGGTGTCATTGCAAATAACATGACATCATTATATCCAAGCTATATTACATATTATCAAAGGAGCTATCTCACATGCCTGGCGAGCTGTCATTATAGACAGGAGGACTCGTTTGAGTTAGGGACTTCTGCTTTCCCTTTTGTCAACTCAAGTTTAGACAGCTTTCTGTCTTTGAGAAGGCGCTGTGGCATGAAGGTTTTTCTGTTGGAAAAATGTGTCTGGGGAAGGGAAATCGAATAAGTTTGGATAAAATAAGTTTCAAGTGGCTGATACGTACAAAATTACAGCTTTTGTATGAAGGTAGTTCTTATGTACGATGCTGTCTTGACAGCCACGAAGCTTGAAATTCTTGATCAATCTGAGGACACGTACATCATGGAAAGCGAAAGCAAGCATCCCCCGAATTGCCTGGCAAGGTGCCTTCATAGGACTGCCTCCCGGGAAAGGCCACTATTAGGCATTAAATAGCATTCGGTAGAGATGGCTCGGAAATATATTTGAGGAAGATCTTGCTGCTTGCATCAAACTCATCCTCCCCAGGTCTGGCTGCTATTCCACTACCCCCAGAAAAGGAACTGACATCAGAATTTCCCCCCCTGAAATTTCTACGTTATTGGGGAAAAAGTATTACGGATGGAAAAATGGAGTGCAAACAACTGAGATCAGCAGCCTTCGCTGGGAGATAGGGCAGTGGTTGTTTCTGAAGCAGGACTGTGTCTGCTGGGGAATGAACAGAAACCAATGTCCCTGATTCGTGACGCCACACATGAGGATGGTGCTCATTCACTGTAGGAGGTCCTGCTCCATACCTTCAAAGGTCAGTGGTGATTTGGGGTGCTTCTCTTTCTGAACCTGCAACCTGCCAAGTACAACCCCATTGCAACTCCAGACTCCTGGAGTCCTGGTTTCTGCAAGTGCTGGCAGCTGAGGAGCCAGGGGTGTCACTTCCCCGTCTGCAAGCACCAGCCCCATGGGCCAGGCCCAGCGTGAGAGCCGGCATTTTTGTCATCCACCGCAGCACCCTGATTTCTGAAGGACGCACGTTGCTGGCCACGTAACCATCCAGAGCCCTTCCTCATCCAGCGGGCAGCCCCCATCTTCTCCTGGCATTGCCACGAAGTGATTTTCCTTCAAAACTACATTGGGTTTTTGAAGCAGAGAGAGAAAGAGGAGAGAGGAGTGAGAGCAGTGGAAAAGCATATACCGTGCTGCTTTCTCTGGGGCATTGTGTCCAAATAGAAAAGCAAAGGTCTGCTGATTTTTATTATTAAGATTTACAGCTAGGAGTTATTTTCCTTGGCAATACTGTCCACTGCATTTATGAACAGCAATTACAAAGCATTTGGTAACTGGGAAAGCAACAGGCTCCGGATGAAATTCTCCGAGTGTATCACTCTGAGGAGCAAACACCGTTGGTAATAAATACCAGTGTTCATTAAAGGAGAAACACGGGATGCAATCCTCTCCCTGGAATTTCCCTTTCTCTGCCGAGCCGCAGTCTTCCTGCTTTACAAGGGCCCCTTCCTATCTCTGCTTTAATGAGGCAGGTGATAAGCCCATCTCCGTCACAGAGGGAGGACTGATGAGACTCCATCGTTTACAGAGGCCATGTGTTGGAGCCACGGGAGGGAAAAGTTTGCTCCAGTCTGTTTTGATGCTTGTCTCTGTGGCTTTGAGCCTGGGGAATGGCTTGGTGACTATTCAGAGCGGATGAACACTTAAGGGCCGGCGTGTCGGGACCCCTCTCTGTACCGAGGGGCCAGCTCAGGCCAGGGGCAGGGCTTTGGGGGTCTCGTCAGTGCCTGCTCCCTCCAGAATGGCATTAATTGCCCGCTGGCCGAGCCCAGATACAAATGACCACCTGCCTGGCTCATCCCACACCCGGTCAGCTGAACTAGGGCTTGGGCAGCTTCCTGCTCAGGAGAGTGAACAGCTGCCCCTGCGTGCAGCCTGGGGAGCTCGCACGGTGTGCGTGCGCACCCTGGGCACTGCGGCTATCTCGCTCTCACTGTCTGGGGCATCTGACCCCAGCTGACTTCCTGCCCCTTGGGGACCTGATGAACTTGTGAGGTCCCTTCCAGCCATAATACCTATGAAATCTATGAATCTTGCCCCCACGTGGGAGAGCACAGCTGGGTTTGAGGGGCAGCCTGGGCAGTGATCACCTTGCATCTCTTATCACTGATCATCTTGCATCCGGTACCATTAACTGTGCCCAGTTTTGGGGCGCCACTGCAGAAAGGATGTGGACACGCTGGAGAGAGTCCAGTGGAGGGCAATGAAAATGGTTGGGGGACTGGGAGATGTGACTGGTGAGGAGAGACTGAGGGAACGGGGCTGATTTAGTCTGAAGAGAAGACCGAGGCGGGATTGAATAGCAGCCTTCAGCTCCCTGCAAGGTGGGTGCAAAGAGGATGGAGCTGGACTGTTCTTAGTGGGGGCAGATGACAGGACAAGGAGCAATGGGCTCCAGCTGCAGCAAGGGAGGTTTAAGTTGGATATTAAAAAAAGCTTTCTCACAAGGAGGGTGGTGAAGCACTGGACCAGGTCACCCAGAGAGGTGGGAGAGTCTCCATCCTTAGGGGTTTTGAAGACCTGGCTAGACAAAGCCTTGGCTGGGACGATGTAGTTGGGGCGGATCCTGCTTGGAGCAGGGGTTGGACTAGGTGTGCCCTCCTGAGCTCCCTTCAACCCTCCTTGTCTATGCTTGTATCTCTAGTGCTGTAAGAAACCTCAGAGGCCCCGAGGAGCAGAGCCATCCAGCCTGCTAATGCAGGGAGAGAATAAAATTAATAACATTTAGAACAAGCCGTTTTTTCAAGTCGCAAATTAAAAGAAAAATCATCCTCATGTTCCAGCCTCCTTTCAGCTCCCTGCCTCTGGCAAGGATTTCTAAGCTGCCCAGGGTCCACCCACCCCATTTACGAAGGGTGTTTTGCTTTGGCCTTTAGTGGGTGGAAAGGTAACCCTAACACCACTGACTTCCTTTCCAGGGAGGCGGGGAGGATGCTCATGTGCAGGGAAGTCATGAAAAACTGCAGCTCTCTTGCAGATCAAGATGTTATTGTTCAATGCAATATTAATGATCAAGGCTGCAACCATTTGTAATGTGGTCATCACAAAAGCAGCTGTTACCATTTACATGTTGGTCTCCCAGAGAATGTTATTAAGGTAATATTTTATCATGAATTGTAGTAGCTCAGGGGCTGCATTCTTAATGGATGGAGCGAACATTTCTCCGATTTCTCAGTAATCATTCCTGTCCTTCGCTTAATCACAAGGCAGGGACCGGGAGAAAATTCAGCCAAGTCAGAGGCAGCATTTTTGTCCGTGTCCAACTTGAAGGGGAAAAAATATATATAAGAGATTGAGGAGGGGAAAAATGTCTTGGGAGCCCCATAATTTTTAAGAGTTTGTATTTAAAAATAGCCCAGTCCAAGTGCTGCTGTCACCGTTCCTCTGTGCTGAGGACCGGCTTCAACCCCCACACAACTCGATATTTATACACGAGAAAGTAAATGCTCAGAAGATAAAAAATAAATCAGGTTAAAGTCTCACTAAGGGAGCTGGGATTTAGCAAAGGAGAAAAAAAGCAAGGAGCTGCAGTGCTGCAGAAGCACTTGCAGAGAGGACGTGTGGAGCATCCGTGACAAAAACCCGGGGCTGCGTGGGAGGTGGTGGTCGTGTTGGTACCGCACGGCTGAGCCCCACCTGCAAGGCGAAGCCCTGCCTGCACCTCGGAAGGGCTCTGGGAGCGTCAGCAACTTTTTCGGAGAAAGGGCCAAACTTTGAGGTTCTTTCTCCAACCTCGCCAGGCCACCGGGGTCTGCCTAACCAGACGCGGGAAGGATGCAGAAGAGGAGTCTCTTGGGATCTTCTGTGCTTTTGATTCTCAAGCCCGAGCCAGAAGGATCTGAGAGGCAACCTCAAAACCGTGCCTTAAATAGGCACAAAAGGGCACCAGGAACCTAGCAGGGAGCTTATTGAAGGCAGCTCCTAACCTGGTAAGGGTCCGCACACCTTTACTAAGTCATGTTTGCAGAGGACGGGCTAGGCTGGGGTTCACCGGTTATCCCTTAACTTCAGAGCTCCTTTCCGCTCCCTCGGTAGAGGTTGGTCTTGGCTACAACTGGGGCCAGGACATCGAACCCTGGTCCTACGTCCTAATGCCATTCCTTCCCCCCAGGTATCAGCATTGCAGATGGCAGTGGTTATCTGCTTTCAGGAGAAAAGGCTTTTTTCACTATTTGAGGACCCACCCTAGATCTGACTCCAAATTTCCAGCCCCCTGCATACTGAAATGCCCATGTGACTCCGGCAGTTGATCGGTGGGAGCCCTGACGGCTCGTATCCTAGTGCTGCATTGGGCTCCTCTTAGCCACAGTCACTTCCCTCTGCATTTGGGATGTCTCCTTTCACCTGCTTGTCACCTGGAGAGCTCTAAGAAGGAGCTAAAAATCCTCTTGCAGACTTGCAGTTCGTTGTGACTTTCTCCTCTGTGCTGGGTAGCAAGGATCACTCAACCCTGGCCTCCGCTACGTTTTGAGTCGGAAACAGGAATTTGCCAGCAAAGCTTTTCACAGATTGAGTTCCCTTGGGACTCGCAGACCTTCTCCTCCTCTACCCCCTCCCTGCAGCCAGCATCCCAAGAGACCAAGCTGCAGAGAGGGTGATTAGCAGGTCAGCAGTTGCAGCTTCAGAGAAGATGTTAAATCAGATGGGTAGAAAGTTTCCGCTATAATTGCCTGGGATAATCAGTGAGATTTTTCCATTTCCTTCTGCTAATATTTCCTGTTCAGAATCACCCTGGTGTTGCAATATAAATTCCAAGTGTTACACATACGGCGATAATTACCTTGCGTCTGATCGGGATGGCCGGTAGTGAGGAGACGGAAAAGGGCAGGTAATGCTTATTATTATTAATTGCTTCCTCTTTGTTCCTGCTCTTCTGAAAACCCGAACCACAAAACCCCCTGCCTACCCCAGTCCGACCAGCCATGTTGTCACGCAGCAGACATGGGGTAAGGCTGCATCCTCCCGTGGGAGAGGCTGCAGGGTCCTACAAGCCTGCCGGCAGCAAGCTCTTGAGCCCCAAATGTTTGCACTGCTTCACCCTGCCTAACTTGGGTGCCTGGGGACCAATGCCATCCTGCAGCCCGTGGGACCCGCTGACAGCTGTGATGGGCACTGGGGGCCATGGGGTGCTCTCCAGGCTCAGCTGCTCTTGCTGGGGACAGGGCTCAATTGGCTCCACTCGGGCCAAGATCTGCCCCCACCCTCAATATTGCAACCTTAAAGTCCTCCAAACCCATGACTCAGGCTCCCAGAAGCATGGCATGAGTTAAAAAATCTGAGTTTAGAAAAAAAAAAATAATGCAAATGTAAATCATGAAATGATTTGCCTTTAGAATATGTCCTTTCAAGCTTCTCTCTGAAAGCCGGAGGGCTAGACGTCTGCGCATGCATGTGCGTCAAAGCTGCTGCGATTCTCTCCTCATCTCTTGACTCTAGGATCTGGGGTTATGCAAAAGGACTTTCACTATCTTGAGACTCACAAGCAGAAGATGAGAGCTGGAAGCAAGACTTGGATGGGGAAGGCAGGGGAGAGGTTCAGCAGGCTTCATCCTGCAGGTCAGTGGCATAGGCAGGAACAGGGAGGATCTGACTCTCCTATCACCTAGCCCCATGCACTAGCTCACGCTGCTTCTCCCGCTCCCGTGCCTGTGCCTGTGCTGGGAAGAGCGGGGAGCTGGGGTCAAGTTTGCAAAGTGCTTTAGGCTCCTTGGATGAGACACACCTGTCCTATATGATTCCTCCTGCCCCCTCTGCTCACAGCGCCGCATTGGGATTCATGCTTGTTTTGCTGCGGATGGTGCGCTGGGTCCCACCGACAGCAATTTACAGCTGCTGAGACTCGGCATCGCCCATAAATGAACCTCCCGGGATTCGACTCTGAGTGTCGGTAACACTCCTGGGGCACTTTATTTACACGCTAATAATAATAATAACGATTAAAGGCAAGCAAGACAAGTTCTGACAACTTTTCGGTAATGTCCTGGAATAAAAGCAGGACCCTGATTTGGTGCCTCAAGTTAATTATATCTGCTTGGTGCTAGAAGTTCGGCTCTTTTCCTTCCAGGTGCTATTGTAAGACACTGTTTTCTTCTCTTTAAAACAAAGTCACCCCTGGAGACTGCCTGGCAGACTACACTGTAGCTACTTTGATTTCTTTATATTTCTTGTCACCGCAGCTATTGACTTCTTTAATTGTTGTGTTATTTTAGGAAGACAATGTATTTTTGGATTTATTATTTATAGCTGTGATGCCTGTAAGGCACCTGTCTCAAGCTCTTAAGCATAAAACCAATTCTGTGTTTCAGAGACACAGAAAAATAACACACAGCTGTCAAATCTGAAGAGCACCCTGGCCTCATAAAATGTAAGACATTGCCTTACTCTGCTCCTTCTCCCAGGAAGAGCCTCTGCATGCAACCACTGCAGCATGCCCTGCAAATCCCCCAGGAAAGGGCAGAAAGTCCAGAGCTGAAGGATACAGCTAGACGGGGCCATGCCCCCAGCTGGAATAAGCTGCTTTAGCTACATTGACCTCCATTTGTCTGGGCTCCCCATCCTACTACTCTCTGGGAGCGTCTACGCAAGACACTTGCTGCGCATTAGCCTAATTACCAAGCACAGTAACGCGGTGGTTAAAAACGGTGCTAATAGCCGGCAGTGCAGTGTTATTAGGTGAATGCACAGTAAACGTCACGTGCACAACTGCACGGTAACTCCAGCTACTGCACATTTAGTACTTTATTGAGCAAGCACTAAACTAAATGCACAGTGTCGCAGGTGCATTAATGAACATGTAGACGCGCCGTCTGTCTCTCCGTGGATTCCTTATTTTCCTGTTCTACACTTTGTGCTTGATTCAGACTCCTCTGCAATCAGTGAGAAAGCTCCCCTTGATAGCACTGAGCTTTCAGTTCTTCGGGTACTTCAGCTATGAGGTCTGCAGAAAAAAAGCCTGGCTGGAGGGAGACAGATGGGACCAAGCTGAACTGCAAACAAGAAGGCTTCTGTTTGCTTTGCTTTTCTTTCACAAGCACTGAGCCGGGGTCAGTGTCGTTCTAGGCGATACTTTAAGGAAAAGATCCTGGACAGAAAGCAGATTTTGGATTTTTTGTTTGTTTGCCTGGTTGCTTGGACTGAATCATTACTTGGAAGCCAAAAACCTGTCCTGCTAGCCAGAGCAACCCAGACAGCACCGCCTCGACTGGCACCAGTGCTGGCTGCAGGTGAGTTAGCATCGCAGCCAACATTCACACGGAGGCTCCGATCGTGCCATGTGTGCACGCACGTGTGTTCCTCCTCGGAGAGGGCGCAGCTGAACATTAGTAAGTGCTGAAGATTAGTAAAAGGCAGAAAGCAGTACTCCATTGACTGGATTGCAAAAAAAAGAAGAAGAAAAAAAAGGGGGCCATTAATGCTAAGCTTCAGCCAGTGGAACACAGAAAGCGGTATTAAAGGATTTGCTTTTCATGACCATAATTCAGAGTTACTGTACATTTGATGTTTAATGTATGAACCACAGGTGATTTCAAACTGGCACAGCCTTCTCTAAATAGTGTTTTAATCTAAGTGTGTTTTTTTTTTTAAAGGTTCAGACACTAAGTCTGTCAGACAAGGGGAGAAAAAAAATAAGGCAAAGCTAGGTGTGAGAATCCAATGTGGGCACAGGCTTTTGTTCAGTCTTTTATTGAGGTTTTACTTCTAATCTCTGCCTTTTTGATGCAATTTAAGATTAAGGAAATGAAAAGCAAGGCTGCCTGTGAACAGTTCTACAAACAGGACAGCCCAGGGGCGCTCATAAGACAGTTTTGTAAGAGGCTTTGGGCTGCTTTCCCCAGGAAAGAGCAGGCCCGGAGGCTAGGCAGCGGCACACGCGGGTGCTGGTGGAGTTGGAAGCAGGGACAGGTTCCCGCAGCTGAGGATCAGAGCCGACCGGCGATCGCCAGTGAACGGGGAGGCTGTCCCCGGCCTCCGCAGAAGGCTTGGCCCTATGTTATACTCGGCACACGTTTCACTTAGATTGCAGCGAGTCAGAAAGTTTCCCAAGCCGCTGCACAGTAATCACAATACCGACCATCTCAGGCCCCGGCAAACAGCTGATTATCAGTCCTAGCCCCCGTCTCACCCATTCAAGACTCCCATGGGGTGCAGGGCTGACACCCACAGACAGCTGATTGTGGGTCCCAGCCTGCTCACCGCATCAGTCTTGAACTGGCTCCATTATCAGCCATTACTGGTCCCAGCACCACACTGGAGCCAGTGAGGAGCACTGGTATTACCCCCATGCAGAGTTCCTACAATAGTATAACATGTATTACTTAACACATGAGCGTCTATGTGTTCAGGCAGGAAACCACATGGTAGTAAAGGAAGGACTTTTTGGGCGAGGAGGATTTCCAGATCGTGTTAAATGCAGCTCACACGTCATAAGTGTAATGTGTGACAAGACAGCACAGGGGGCTAACAAGCAGACAAGTACAGCAGCTGCACTTGTGCCACTCTCCTCAATTTGGACACGTGGCCACAGACCCTTCGATGTGCCAGGTTGGTCTGAACCTGACCCGGGGGAGGTATTTAAGTGTGCGTGCTGCTTCCCACGTGTAAGGTACCCTGCTGAAGAAGTCACTACGGGCCTTCCTGAATTGCGGCTGCTTGGGCCTGAAGTCAGTGGAAAGGGGTGGCTTGCTTTACTGCACCCTAGATGGGACTCTTCACCCATGTTTATGGTGCCAAGCCCAGATAACAGTCCGCACAGGTGACTGGGTTCTCTGCACGTGCGTAGAGTTGATGCACTAGGATGCAATACTCTGCTAGCGTTGCACTAGCATTGCACTAGCATGCGATACTTGGCTAGCATTGCACTAGCATGCGATACTCTGCTCCCAACAGCCCAGCTGCAATGTGCTACACCAAATCCATCCTTTCCCTTTGCCTACTCCTCCTCCCACGTGTTGCCTACGAAGACTACACTCATTGGGGCAGGTATGTCTTTTGCTGCGCATGCATCTGCTGATAGAAGAACAGAATCCACTCTTTCCTGGGGCACGTAGGAGTGACCGTGATAAAAATGATGCATGAGGGTGTTTTGTGCGCTGTATCGCTGGGGTGAATCGGCAGGCCCGCCCCCATCTTTTGGGAGGAATCTATCACCCGTTCCAGCCAGCCGTTAGCGGTATTTGTATTCGTACAATGAGATCCTTTGAAACACTGCGACAACAAGGAGGAAACAAGCTCCTGCCAGAGAAGCCATCTAGGATAATCAAATCCTTCCGCACGGTGATGAATCAGCGCTGTTTATCCCAGTGCGCTGTGAGGTCGCCGGCAGACCACACAAAATCATTATTAAAGAACTTCGCCATTTGTTCAGGATCACTTGCAGCCTCATTACCCGGATGGGAGATGATCTCGCTCTGTCCTGGGCGCAGATCCAAAGAGGTCATTAATAACAATTGTCACAAATTTTGCACAGGGAAGAAAGATTTATCTTCAATTAACACCGTGTAATTCTCCAAGCTTTCGCCTTGCAGGTAAACAGTTTGTGGGAAGGTTTGAAAAAAAAAAAGAATAAGCTTTTTTTCCCCAAAGAGCTGGAAGGGGGAAGATCAGTCATCCATCCCTGTCACCTGGAGCTCCACAGACCAAAGGGGTCCGTCAGCAAAGCAACGACACCTCCTTGTTGAGTCCCATGCAGCAGAAGACAGCGATGGACCCGATCCAGCCTCCCTGGAAACTGAGCCTTGAGGGGCTTTTACCATTGCTGAGCAGCAGCAGCATTGGACCCTAGGGGCTCATTCAGACTGAAACCAAGGCTTTCCATGCTCATTCTTCATTGCTGTCTTCCCTAGAAGAGCAGGCTGGTAATAGGAGCTTTGTTAAGCCCAACACAACTTCTGTTTCTCCCTGTAAACACCTACTTGAAGGCTGACATCTTCCTGTCCCTGCAGCCTCTCTTATTTGCTTCGGAGCTGGGGCCCTGAGCTAGCACGATGGAGCGGCAGGAGCCAAAATAATCCCATCCGAGTTCCTGGGAACAATAGCGAGAGAAGAAGAAGCCGGCTGCCCAAAACAATCGAGGGTTCACAGTCTGGGGAAGTTTTAGGCCCACGGTTGTCAGAGGGGCTGAGGCACCTTGCTGCCCCTGGGATCTATTGATGATTCTGTCTCTGGGAGATGGGTTCCTAAATCCCTTTCACAATATAGCCCAATTTGCATTAAGGAAGATGGCTCAACAGGATGAGTGCGGCGTACGGAGGGTGTGGTGCAGAGAGCATGCAGACAGGAGCCCCACGGGCGGTGAGAAATCAGCGTGTCATGGGGGGAAAAAACCTAGAAAATCTGAAAATTCAAGGGCATGCTCCGAGCCAGGGCATCATGCCACAAGTGGCTTAGGCCGCCTCTGCGTGGCAGGCGACGGGTCGGGGAGAGGACAGGCAGCACAACCGCAAAGACGGCAAGAGGCAGACGGTGCCGCTGGGGCTGGGGCTGGGGCTGGGTCTTGAAGCGGCCCATGCAGTGCAGCGCTGGAGTCGGGCAGGGGATGACTGTGAAGAAGCAGGCACCTCGCCCCCAGCACGACCAGCATCACCTTGCCCTGCTGCTACGCTGGCTATGAAAACAATCCTAAAGCAAGAGGGAGAGAGAGAAACCCGTGCAATGCCCCAAGCAGAGGAGGATGCAAGGAAAGGGTGTTCATTTCAAAGCCCAGCCTGACTCTACTCCAGCTGCCCTGACTTTGCAAGGCCCTTTGCTGCTGGTTTTTAGGCTTCTTGTATTTCTCCCCAGCTCTCCCTGAGGAGCCCTGACAGCTGCATTACACCGGCGCTGTGAGCCGCACATGACATCATTGGTAATCGGAGCGGCCAGCCAGAGCCATTAGTCTAACAGTTTGCCCTTCGCTTTTATTGTGCTGAAAATTTAATTGGCCGTTGATTCGAAAAAAAGAAAAATCTTTTCTCTTCCCTTTAGTCTGCCAGTCGCTGCCTTTCTCTTGGGATTCCCGCTCTGGCTGCGGATTCCTCGAGGACGCTCAAAATGCTCTGGGAAGAATTTCCAATGCCGCCCTGCCTGGTTTGGCTTGTTAGAAAGTGCGTGTCACACGGCAGCTGAAAGACAAAAGAGTTCCCGCTCTTGACATGGGCAAGAAGTGCAGTTCAAGAACTTGCCCTCATACTCATAGTGGTCCCAGTGCACTGCAAATGCACCGACCATGCATGTACCCCGCTGCCCATCCTGGGGTGCATTTCTGCCGTTGGTCCAGGCTCCCACGCTGATGCCCGGTGCTGCTGCTGCTCTCCTGAGGTTGGCTCTGTGCACCACGTGTGGCAGCAGCTTGAGAAATGAGTGACCTGAGAAGCCCGTGTTGCTAGCAAACAGAGAGGGGTAGCGTGGAGGTGGACCTTCCCGGCTCGAGGACCTTGGAGCGAGCCAAGCTCTCGCCAGGCTGGGGCTCTTCTTGAAAGCTGGCTTGTAGGGGCCTGAGCTATGCAGACGGGGAGTGGTGGGGAAGTGGCTCAGGGGCATAACCGCAGCTCTGCAGAGGGACGTTCAAGTCTCACCTTGGACTTAAAGGTCACATCTATTCACCCCAGCAGTAAATGGCACCTGGTCCTTTGGGCTGGGGGATAAAGAGCAAGAGCGGTGGATGTGATGCTGGGCAGATCACGTGCCTGTGTGTTGATGATTATAGGAACAAGTGGGCCTTAGCCATGTGAGCCGCATGGGCAATTGAGGCACAGGCATGCCTTTGACTCTCTAATAGGTGCAGACACTTGAACCTGGGAAAAGCTATGTGAAACCGTACCTCCCCTCCCAATGCTGAGCTGGCCTGGAAGGTGTGTGACTCAGGAGCTGGATGAGCCATGGAGGACCTCACATGGCTTACTTCTCGTCTCAGCATCACAGCCCCAAGTGGCTTCAGTGATCTGTGAGATTAGGCATAGACTCCTCTCCTCTCTCTTGAAAGTTTCTGTTTGATGTGGCAGTGTTCAGGCAGGGTGATGGGGCACTGGGCAGGAAACTGGCAGCGTGCGATGCCATGCAAATCCACACTAGAGACCGTGAAGAAGTAGATGTCTCCTGACACTCCCAACACACTAGGGCTAATTTCTCAATGCATCATCATTTTCCTGTCTTCCCATGAGCCATTCTCCCAAGCAGCATCTTCTCCGCACAGCACGGATGCTGGTTTGCACTGGGAAGCCTTGCTCAGGTGCCCCAATACCAGGTACTTTCCACCCTGGTGGAAACTAAGCAAAAGTGAAGCTGAATGCGCCCAATTTTTCCCCATAACTGGCCAAAAAAGAAAAAGAAAAAGCAATGTGTTTCCTTCCCCTTGTTTCTGCCAATTGCATGCCGCAAATTTTCATGCAGTTTTCCCTGAAAAGCCGTTTGATCGTAAACTGCAGGGGAAATCTGAATGTATGAACCAGACACATCTGGAATAGCTGCAAATAAAAAATCTCTACAGATCATTTCGGTGATGAAAAAAGCTGATGTTTAACTTTTGGAGATTTTCCCCTGGAGCAGCTCAGGAGACAGGAGGAGGGTGGGAGGGAGGAAAGGAGAGGGAGAGATTGAGAGGGAGAGAGAGGAGAGGAAAAAGTGGTGAAAGGAAACGCACCACCGGAGCTTTCATTTAAATAAAGAGCAGAGTCGCATTGTGCTCCATTGATTACAAATTTTTTTTTCTGACTGTTGTGACATTTGCAGGAAGGCTAATTTATTCAAGCATGGAAATCTTTAAAAACTTAATTAAGTTATTTCTGCGATTTCCATGCCTTATTGTTTCGACTTCACATTTAACTTTAATTCTGGTTAATATTAAAAAAAAAAAAAAAAAAAGAAGATGATGATGAAGAAGAAATTTTTTTTAAAGGGGGAAAGAAATGACTGGTAGAAAATCCAATTTGTGCCTTTTGTCAGCTCTGCTCTGGCGGGCCGGTCCCCGCAGAACCGGAGCTCAGACTCCATCTGCCCGGCGGGTCCGTGCCAGGAGAGGGGCGAGATGTGGGGTCACGGCTGATTCAGTCACTGCCCCAAAGCTTTTCCATCTGGGGTGTCCCTCAGACATGCTGCTGTGGCTCTTTCATCTCTGGGGTATTGATTCAGTGCGGGGAGAGGGGAGATTTGAAGGAGGGAGAAAAGGAAGAGACAAAGCCAGGGCATCCAAGGCAAATGAAGTGATGAGCAAGGGAGTGCACCGCAATCCCAACCTGTCCTAGGTGTCCCGGCTGCAGCCAGGACAATGCATCTCCTGTCTCCCTCATCACCGCAGGCTGCCTCTATGGCAGAAAGGGCTGTAGGACATGCATCCAGTTCACTTGCACTCAGCCCAGGGTCCAGAAGCCCAGGACCACCCTCTGACACTCCAAGCCAAGGGCCAAGTAGCAGTTGAACCAGTGACTGGGGGGACGCAGAGGCTCTTCTGCCAGATATGTCTCCCTGTGTGCCCATTAGCCTGGCACACCAAAAGCAGCCAGAACTGAGGATCTGACCATAGAGCTGATTGCACCTTGGCAGGGCCAGGGGCTTTCCATGGCACCGGGTGGTCCCTCCCAAAACACTGAGGCTTTGAAAGCCAGGCAGCAAAGCATTAAGCAGGTCATGCTGAAGGCCTGCAAACCCTGAGCTCAGGACATGCCAGTGCTTGCCATGCTTGGGTGGCACTTGCAATGCACCCATGCTTGGGTGGCACTTCAGGCAGGGTAAGTAAGTAGTAGGCACCAATTAGCTCACCCTGGTGCTAATTAGTCTTCCCATCATGGTGCATGAGCAGGGCTACACTGCTTCCTGATTAGGAGGCTGCTCACGTGGTGCAGCGCAGCGTGCATGAGGGTGTGCTGGTGGGCACGGTGACTTGCGTGCACGTGGCCTTTGGTACGTATGCAGTCCTTGCTAGCACAGTATCCATGCAGGTAGCCATCCCTCTGGGGCTTGCTCCCATGTGAGATGCGTTGTCCAAAGTCTCAAGAAACCAGCAGTGGAGCAGACTGGAGCCCAGCCTGGGTCCCCCACGGACCCCCGGGGCTGGGCCCCCGCATCCAGCCCGGGGCAGCTGCGCTCTTTAGGGAATCTCTGCTCACAATCAGAAAACACATGGAGCCAAAAAACGCTCCAGACATAAAACACAAAGTGCTCTAAACTGTCCCCAAGGTAATATTTAGGCACCATCAGAGGGAGGAACAAAAAAAAAGCCTCCCTCACTGTCCAGCATTTGCGAAGCATTAGGCTAATTTCCCTCGGGCCTGCAGACAAGACATTCTGTATTCCTGCTATATTTCTGCATATTATTTTTAAGTCATTAATCTCTGCCTCGTATTGTGATTCAAGAACTTTAATAAGAGAAATTTATGGCATGTCTCCTCCAATCAACACCATAATTCATGGCGGTGTTGAATGCCCTACACTAATGGATATTGCTTTCATCTGGTTCCTCTCTCCCCCCCTTTCTTTTTGGAATTCGTTAGCCAGGCGCTCTTGATCTATTAACAGGAAGGGCATCTGCTCCCTTCCACTGGTGCAGTTCCCAATGGGCTCTGCATTTTGCACAACACATCAGCTTTGGAGGGGCCCTTCAAAGTCCTTGGACACTAAGGCAGGCTCTGGGCAGGCGTCTTTACTTCACCTGCAAAAGGAGAGGAGCGTTCCCCCGCCCCTGCCCCCAGCACAAGGAGTTAATGAGCCCTACTACAGCTTGCAGCTAGGGGACTTAATTAGAAATAAATGGGAAATTGCTGCTGACAAAATTTGCAAATGACACCAAGGCTGGTGGAGGGGTAAGCAGCGCCCAGCACAGGTGGCCAGGCAGCAATCAGGGGTTTGCCTGAACTGGGTCCAAAGCCCACAGAGGGGCTGCACTCCTGAGCATGGCCTAAGCCCACTTGACATAAGGTCCCAGGGAGCAGCTATGGTCAAAAGCACTAATGCGGCCCTCGGAGGTACGGACAGGGGAGAAGGGACTAAGACGTGATGTTACCTGGGGTGACTGCTCCTGGGGTCCTGTGCACTGACCCAGCATCCACCCTTCAGAAAGGAGGTTGCAAAATTGTGGTAGGGGGAAAGAGCCATAAAAGTGATTTAAGGGCTGGAGAAAAAAGCCTCACGGTGAGTGACTTAAAGAGCTCTTATCACAAAGAAAGCTGAGAGGTGACTCGACTATAGGGTATAAGTATCTCCACAGGGAGAAAATACTGGGTACTAAAGGGCTCTTTAATCTAGTGGAGGAAAGCATAATAAGAACCCAAGAGTGGAAGCTGAAGCCAGATGAATTCACATGCAAATAAGGCACACCGTTTTTATAGCGAGGGTGATTAACCACTGGAACAAGCTTCCAAGGGAAGCCGTGAATTCTCCATCCCCTGCTACCTGCAAATCACGCCTGGCTGTCTTGTGGAAGATATGCTTGAGCCAAACACAAAAGGTGTGGGGGAGAGCGACCGTCATGGTCCATGTCATACAGAAGCCAGGCCAGAATTCATGGCCATGAAAGCAATGCTCGTCCCTTAGCTGGGGTTCACGCCCCACTGTCACCCCAGGCACCACGGGTGTGAAAGGAGGTCCCAGGTTGGGGCTAGGACGTGAGCAGCGGTGGGTCGCTTGGTGCAGGAAGATGCAATACGTGTCCCACTGCAGGCCATGAGCTTGTTATGCCCTTCACGGAGAACAATCAGGCCTCTAGCTCAGGGGACATCCATGGATGAGGTTGGTTATAAAAATGAGGGTTACGGGATAAAGGGTTTCCTGCCTCTACCTCACACGCGTGTGCGCCCAGTGGAAGGGAATGAATGGTTGTGGGCCCCAGGAAGAGGGAGGCTCCACTTCTGCGAGCCCGAAGGTCAGGGCCAGAGGAGGGCTGCTGCAAGGATTTAATGATAAAAGAGTCGGCAGGTTCTCCATCCACGTCTCCACGTCACAGTTGGCCATCTCGGCAGATAAACCAGGGGCTGAAATAACCCAAGAGGGGTGAGAGGAGAGTTTGGTTTCAAGATTCCCCATGCCAAATGGTCAGAGCATTGCCCGAGAGCTCAACAGACCCTTGGCAAAGTCACTCGTCTTGCTTTCCCAGTCAAAATGGTAGTGCTTCCCACCAAGCTGGGGGTGCTATGAGAATGGGCACAGTAAGGCTAGCAGCGGGCTCGGACATCACACCAGCTGGGGCCCTACAGGTATATAGCGTAGACTCGAGTGGAAAGGGAAAAAAAGCAGGCTGAAAAGAGATTTCAGCACTGCCCCTGCGTGCAGACAGCAAGCCAAAAGCCTCAGGGCCAGCAGGCCAGGGCCACGTGGATGGCTGCAAAATATTTTCATTTTTCTTTGTCAAAATAACAGCGTCTCACCCCTTGATTGCCATTAAAGCCGCGTGCAGCGTCGGGCTCCAAAAACCCCAGCAGTCAACAAAGTGGATTGTTAAATTGAGGCTCTGGAGAGTTATTCACGGCAGCTGAAATCACCGGCACTCCTTGTTCCAGGACTTTTGTGCCGTGCTGGGCTGGCCCGGCGTGATACGCGGCAGTGATATTATCGAGCCAAGCAAAGCTTTGGAGAGGACAAAACTCGAGCCGTCCCTCCTGCGGCAGCTTCAACGCATTCCCCAGCCGTCGCCAAGCCGCAGAGGTGCCAGCTCTGCTTGTAACAATCCTACCTGGAGACAAAGCGAGCGGCTCCACTCGGCCGATCATGCAGGGACAAGGGTTTCATGGCCGCGGAGGGCTTGCATCCAGCAGACAATCAAACAAATTACAATGCTCTACTCTGAAATGGCTTTCGTTGGTAAGAAAGCCTCTGTTGTCTTACCGGATCAAGCCAAGCAGGCCCTGCAAGCACGAGGCAGGGGACCTCTGCACGGGCAAAGGAAGGGGCGAGCGTAGCACCCGGTGCCGCACACGTTAGCACGGGGAGCGACAGGCGGCATGACATGCAGTCGGGGTGTTAGCGTGTGCCAGCACATGACAAACCCATACTGACACAGCTACACTGCAGCCCTTATTCATGCTAGCTGGCTGCAAACTGGCACCGGTGAGCTGGCACGGGCTACAAGGACGCCCTCCCGTTGCTGTGTGGGCACGCCAGCAGGGTCCCGGGGGCTGGGGCAGCTGTTCTGTTCTTACTGCTGGATTTGAGGACGTGAAACGTGGCTGAAATGGGCCAGCTTTGTCCGGGGGCAAGCCAGGCATGACTATGCCCTTGTAGTTTCACAGAGCCCCAGCTTGAGAGTGGGTATTGCCATGCCATAGAGGGGTGCCCCCTAAGCACCCAGCGGTCCCCAACCTGCCCAGCACAAGGCACCGTTCTGCTGCAACGTGCTGCGACCCGAGTGACCGCGGACCCGGTGGACGCCCGCCCCATGCCTGGTGCAGAAATCACGGCTGCACACTGCAGGTCACCCCCTGGAAAAGCGACTAAATAGAGCCACCAGCTACACGGAGCTGAATTGGACTCAGCAGGAAGCAAATCCACTTTCTTCCTGCCTGTAACGTTTCTTTATTTCCCTCGGACTGTAACTCCAGCGACATTTGTATTCTTCAGCCAATAGCTGTCCGGTGCATATGGAATACATTTGCTTTGGGTGTTTGCCATTAATGTTTTCATTTCTGTTTAGTGTCAGGAGTTTTCGATTACTGGCCTTGCAGAGCAGAGAGCTTATGTTTTCATGCTCCCTTTGTTTCCATTTCCACAAGCCATCAGAGTAAATTACAGGATAGGAGCCCTGCCCTGCAGAATGGGAGATGAAATCTCGTTACCGACCTGTATCTGAATTTGTCTGCGTCGGCTTGGTCATCAGCTAACAAGACCTGGATCTACACATGACCTTACTTCCCTGGTGAGAGCCCTGGCGAAGCAGGAGACTCCATCCATCCCTCGGCTCTTGCAGATCTCCTGGCCCTGCTTGCACCTTTTCCTGTGTTTCACTTAAAATGCCCCCGTGATACATGCCGCGAGCAAGGGGTGAGCTAGAACGAGCTTCATGCAAGCACGGTGCCTGCTGGCTCAGCCGGGGGCTGGCTCCTGATTGCAACCCCGTGATTGCGGCCGTCCGTGTCCGAACGGCAGGTGCAGACACTGCCTCTTCTGCCTTCCTCTGACTCCCCGCCACAGCCCCGGCCCTCCCTCCGCTGGGGTTTTATATCTCAACTTTATTATTTAACTCTGCGAAGCACCGTACAAATAAAATGGCATTATCTTGAATAGGAACAAGGCCCAAGTAAACACAGGCCTTGACGGTAACAGCAAGCTCCATATTTCTGAAGTGCCACTTTCCTAAAATATAATTAAGCCGTAATGTTTCGAAGCGAGTTGTTGAAGGAGCAATAAATGGCTGCCAGGTCAGGTAAACACCCCAGCAGCAGCAGAAGCATTTACCAGAGCTGAAAGCCCTTTATTGTATGCGTACTACTTGCTCCTAAACGTTACTGCATTATCCAGGCTGTCACCGAACGCCGGCGGAAAATAATTAGAGAGCAGCAGCTGGAGGAGGCTGCGATGCAGCAGCCCCTTCCCATCCGGGCCCCTGCGTGCACCCGTGGTGAATAATGGATCGAAGGTGGGATTTCAAACCGAATAACAGATCAAAGGGGCGGCTTTGTGCCGGGAAGCACGAGGCGACCGGCCAGACAGCTCATCTGCCAAATTTATGAGCGGGATAGAGGTTTGGTTTCCCAGCCGTAGCGTGGCAGAGCTGATCCTGGCGCGCGCTGTCGGGATTCAGGGAAGATTATCTGGTATTTGCTTTGAACAGGAACTGGTCCAGGGTGCTGCTCCTTTGATGGGAGGTTAACCCCAGCTTTCTCCCGCTGGAGCGCCATGTGGATCGGACCGCGCTACCGCCTCGCCTCTGTGCTCGTGCAGGTTGGGGTGCAGGGGAAAGCTGCCCCTGCAAAAATGCACGCCGTTCGTTAGCAACCACCCCCTGATTACATCCAACCCACCGATGCCGTCAGCAGCTCGGCTTGGCCTGGGATGCTACCTGGCATTGGCATGGCCAACGCGGATGGACATCCTGGAAGGGGTGTTCAGGCCTCAGCTCATCTCTGCTTGCACAGCCTCCTGCTGGGCTGGGCACAGGGTCTCCCACCTTATTCAGACGCCGCTGGAGCTGGTCACTGCCCTGCAATGTAGACCATATGACTGACCGGGCCTGGTCATTCCCACACCCTTATTGCCCGGAGAGGCTGTGTCCATGCAGCTGGCTCCTCGAGGGAGAAGAAGAGATGGGATGAAGGGGAGTTAGACATGGAGCTGCCCACAGCACCCAGTCAATGAGCTCTCGGGAGGTCCAGGCTGACCAGCCCCCCTAAACGATGCGACAGAAACTTTTCTAACATGCTGTAGGGACCTGAGCACCTCACTGTAGCAGGGTAGGCACTGACCTCCCATTGCTTGTCTGGGATTTAGATGTTCATCCTGCTCAGGCACAATTTGAAACCCCAGGCAGGGCCTATCGGAGTATGTAGGTGCCTAAATACCTTTGGAAATCTGGCCCTGGGGTGCCTGGAAGCTAGGGATGTATCTCCTGTCAGTGAGAGTGAGGCTCCTATGTGCTTGACTCATGTCTGATTCTGGGATTTAGGCTCCTCAATCTGTTGGATGCTTCTGCTGATGTTGCTCCTAATGGCCAACCACGGCTGGAACGAGCGCTGAACCTTTCCCCCTCCCAGCTGCTGCTGATGGCAGTGAGCATGGCTTCAGACTTTGCCAGAGAGCTTCATCAATCCTGATATAGATAGATAGATAGATAGATATATGCACATACACACACACACACAGCTGGAGGAAGAGCTCGGTCTCCTGCAGAGTGTTTGCAGAGTTTACTCCGATTGGCATGTAAGTAATTAAATCCCCTGTGATCAAAGAGGTCTTTTCCCTTCCTTTTCCATTGCTTTACAGGCCTCTCGTATCTGGAAAAGGCTTTCTTAATGTACTCTTTCGCACTGCCCTGCAGCTCTGCCGGCTACATCTGAGAATCCCCCGATTGTTTTTATTCTCTTTAACTGCTATCCAAACAGCTAGCCTCCCTCTGCAGGCTCCATCTCTCACCAATGTCACGAGCCCCATCTATATACACTTCTGCCTAGCACTACCTCTAAAACATCTAGCTCTAGACTGCGTCTCATGATATTAAAATGGCTTGTGGCATGAATGAACAGGCCAAATCTTATGCTGGGCTTCTTGAAGCAGGGCAGGGGCAAATGCTGATTTCCTTTCTCAGCTTCATGGCTGGTCTGAGAGGAATATAGCTCAGATGCAGGGGGATTTCTCCACCTTTCACTCAGTTTTTTGCATGGGCTTGATTTAAAATTGGAGCAGTGCAGTGCAGCTTAGTGGGAAGAGCTGGAAACTGCTCAGGGAATTGGCACATGCGTCCAGGCAGGCCGGGCGATGCTTGGTCCAAGAGCAGGTGCGACATGAACCCACCAGACTTGTGGGAAGACAATATTGAGGGCAGTGAGAACAACCACACGTGCTTATCCTGATTCCTCTGTTCCTAGTTTTACTGTGGGACCATGCCTTCGACATCAGCAGACTTATTTCAGATTTACATTGAGATGAAAGGCGACTCAAGGCCAGTGCATTCCCAAAATGCATGAGTCCGTCCAGGGAATGGCATTAAATGGACCCAAGTGTCACCATCCTCTTGATGGGGTTTTTTTTTTTTATACCGACACAGAGGGCAAAGTAGAGATTGCAAGGCTGCAGAGTTTTGCAACTATATCAAAGCACTGTTAACATAAGATTTAAAGCCTGGCTCCCCTTTGATTTTAAATGATTAAAAAGGTTTCTGCACTCTAGCAATCTAATTATCAAAGAAGATTTCTGCTAGGTCTTTTTTCTTGCTTCATTTCTAAAGAAGCCTTTCTAAGAATGCCATTGGGTTAGAGTCATTATGGTATATAACACAAACAGGCCCATTTATTGTATTTTTACGAGGGTAATACCGCACCATCTAATAAATTTAACTGGAAGGATTCAGTATAGAGAAAGCTGGGATTCAGCAGCAGCAGGGCCAGCCAATTTGACTTCTAATTCAAGATGAATCTGGTTAAGGGAGGAAATATGTATTTTTTCCCCCTCTTTTTATCCTGAGATGCCGGAATGGCTACAGAGGAGCCGATCTGATTATCATAGGAGCTTCCAGTGCGAATTCACACTGACCCCTCGTCTTTCCGGCCTTCGTACATGTTCTGCTAATTTTCTTCTGCATTAGTCTGAGTTTAGGTGCAGCCTCTGATTGTCTTGGTCGTCTCTTCAACACGTGAACGTGTACGATCGTGCTCACAAATGTTCCAGGCTCATCTTTATTCTCAGACCATTTTGACTCCCAAACACGGGGACTTCGGTGCATCACGGACTGATCTCAGGGATGGCAGATGACAGGACAAGGAGCAACGACCTCCAGTTGCAGCAGGGGAAGTTGAGGATGGATAATAGGAAAAACTTTCTCACTAGGAGGGTGGTGAAATACTGGCACGGGTTACCTAGAGAGGTGGTGCAACCTCCATCCTTGGAGGGTTTTAAGGCCTGGCTATGCAAAGCCTTGGCTTCGGATGATGTAGTCGGGGCTGGTCCTGCTTGAAGCAGGGGGTTGGACTGGATATGACCTCCTGAGCTCCCTTCAACCCTCATTTTCTGATTCTGTTATTTTTGTGTGCGTGTATGTATGTCTACTTAGGTAAAAAGCCAGAGTTCGATGGTTGGGGGGCGTGCACACACATGTGTACATATATATGCATGTGCACACATGGGTTTGAACATCCACATTCATGCACATTGCTGCGAGCTCTTGCTTATCTCCAGAGTGCAGGTACCTCTTTGGTAGACAAAGAAGCAGGCCAATTTGCACTGGTTTTGCAGCTGTATTTCTCTTAATCAGTTCATTACAGCAAGTAAAGGAATCAATGAAAACAGGCTATTGATCAGAAATTCATATGTTAAAATGGTGCTGCGAGTGCGAGTTCATTTCTCAATGGCAGAGGCAAATCCATACTGCCCCTTCTCTGGAAAATCACTGCCGGCGTAATAGTAATGGCTTTGCTCACGTGCTGCTAGCACGTCCCTGCCATCAGGCCGGTCTCAGGCAACCTGGCCGGCATCCCATGGAAAGCCGGAGCAAGCGGGAGAGAACTTGCTGATTTCAGATATCTTCCCCGTCTCTGTCTCCATCCAACCAACCCAGCACCTGACTCAGCAAGCCTGGCACAAGGTTGGAGGAGGGGAAGAGGGGGGCGGCAGCTGGGGAATTGCAGCGTGTTTATGCAGCTCAGAGGACTGCTGGCGTCGAACCGCATCCCCAGGCCCAGAGATGCTCAAGCTGTTTCCATGCTGTCAGCTTGGAGATTTCTGCCCTGGGTAAAAGGCCGCTTGAAGCACAACCCCGCTCGCTTGGCTGCTTCCCCGCACGCCCATCTGCTAGGAAGGCACGGTGCCCGCCCGCAAATTGGTCAGGCATTTGCCCTCCGGCACAGGTGCCAAGACACCTTGGGAATAAATGGAGGGCTGCAGAACATGGCAAGTGTCAGGGCTTGTGCAAGAAAGCTGTGCTCTGCACCACCCGCACTAAAGCGTGCTGGCAGGATGGCACGCACCTTTCCCCGTTGCACCCGCCGGTGCTTGCACAGCCATCGGGAGACGGGAGGATGGCGCGGAGCTTGTGGGTCTCGTGGGCAGCCAGAACAGACCGAGCCCTCGCCACGTGGGGAGGTCCAGGGGTGCAGAAGGAGTAGGTGCTACCCCTGATTTCATGGCCACAGGTTGTATCTCCGGAGGTTAAATACCCACCAGCCCCAGCTTATCCCTGAGCACAGGAAAATCAATGCCCAAGCACAACCTGGAAGATCCAGCTGTTTTCTGGAAGGGACACTCTGGTTTTGCCTCTCACGTATCAAAGGCTAGATAAAACACCCTAGGTTTCCTCCTTTTCTTCCTACTGTTTCCTTTCACGGTCCCAAACTGTTCTTGGGGCTGGGAGTGAGAAATGTTTTTCCATTTGCCTTTAAGAAAGGAGGCGGGTGTATTATCAATCACTAGCGCACCTCCGTTCTTAGCATTGTACCAATCTTTTAAATAAGTAAAAGGTCATTTCTAATGCACCAGTGACCATCCCATCGATTTGCATGCACTCTCAGCTCCCGACTGTCTTTGTAAGCGTGCGGTTTTGTGCCTGAGTGTATATGTGGATGCCTGTGCTCGAATGTGTGTGTGTGTTGCAGTAATTGAATATTGCTGATGCTGCAGAAGTGAATGAAGGTTTGACAGTTAATCTGATCTTTCATGCTTCTGTTGTTTTCCCCACTCAGAAGCGATAGATAAAAATTCCCAGCAAATGACCGGTTTCATGGACTGTTTCCTCCCTTGTCAATACAGGGAATTGAGAACCGTCATCTCTGTCCCTCCCCTCGAGAGAGGGAACTCGCATATTTATAGCTGGCTCCTAGAAAACTAATTGTTTTTCTAATTGTTTTTTTCTTTCTTTCCTGCCAGAGGCATTAGGTCCTCTCAGACCACTGGAGTTGGGCAGCTGAAGGGTTTGCCGAGAGTATTTCATCAAACACGAGATTCAGGAATGAACTCAAAGGGATGACATTTCCTTTCCAATCTCCTGCTTTTATTATTGACATGGGGATTGAGTGGGAAGCCCAGGGCTGCAGCTGCTAACCTGAATCATTCAACAAACAGGGGTAGGACAAAATACACTCCTGGTAATAGCACTTCTGCTCCGGCTCTCTTTGCAGCTGACGGGCGCTTTGTCCCTGCGCTGGTCGGGCGTGCGATGGGACCACTCAACTCATCGTCTGTGGACTGCCAAGCCCTTGACATGCACTAGTACAGGCCTGGGGAAATCTGGGGTTTCTCACTATTTTATTTGATAGATGGACTCAGCAAGACGGTGACGGGGCCGAGACCAGGAGGTCGGATCTCCAGCACCCGCTCCGGAGGCTTCCCTGCAATCTTTAGACACAAGGCCAGGAAGGTGCAAAACCCACGAATCACACACGCAACCACTCATGTCTACAACACGGAGAGGCTCCGAGCCAGCAATGAGATGGGAGGGAAAGTGCGTTGCAAAGAGGATGCTCTTGGGATGAGCTGACAGAGAGATTACAGCTGACGATGCTTCACCCGGGGTCCCTCCAAGGCTTCCCGCAAGTTGAAAGGGAAGTTAAATGGGAAAGCTTTATTCCTCAGGCCTTTTTAACTGTTTCACTTACACTATCAGATGGAGAACAAAAAGAAACCATCCACCGACAGCTTGATCAGAGCAGAGGAACTGGCTGCAAAGCTCTTGTTGGCATCATGGTGTTTGTTAGTAGTACAGTAACATCTTAAAGAGGCGTGTTATAATCAGGCTTAATGCAGCAGCGAGCTGGGATTTCTTAGGCCTGTAAAGAGGCGTCCTGCCGAGCGGCTGCAGCTCTGCTCCTTTCACAGCCTTCAGATCTTGGGCTGGGCGCGGGGAGGGGGCTCCGTGCATTGCAAACTGCAGCGAACAGACACAACGCCGTGCAGGGAGGGCTGAGCTGCCCCCTGGACGGGGCTGCTTCGGCAGCCCTGGAGCCGAGGGTGCTTTCCCTCTCCTGCCGCTGCTCAGGACATGGGGCTTGTGCATTGATTTGAATCCTTCTGTTTATATCGGCGCTCCCTTGGGAGCTAGCGGGAGTTGTGTTCCCATTGATCTGATCTGCCTTGTTTCCTAATGGAGGGAGCAGAGGGCGCTTTGGATGTCTGATATGTCTCTCAAACGCAAAAATGGGGCAGCCCCCATCGCTGTCTTTGCCTTGGGCTCTCTGCAGACTGGTGGTGACGTGACCTGCAGAGGATGGGCACTGTTCCTTCCCTCCACTTTTTGGGCACTCATGTACTACAAGGCTCCTCACACGGGCTGCAGCTAGCAGCATCCCTGCCCCAGCTCCAGGCTTTGCTGGGCCCCGCTCCAGCTCTTCCAGATCCGAGCCTCTTGCACATGCATCGAGCCCGCAGCTTCCCCTGGCTGCCGAAGACGCATCCCTCCCGCCTTGCCATGAGTGGTGACACTGCCATTACGTGCCCACACATCTGTGCGGGTCTCCCCGGAGGCTGACCTGCTGCACCCCTCGCTCTAGATGTAAGGGAGGGTAGCATCGCTTCGCTTTCAGAGGTGCTCAGGTGCGCCGGCGAGGTGGGGTCCCCGCAGGGGAGACGTCTCCGCGTTTGGATTTGAAAAGCATGTGCCAATCATTGCAAAATTCCTCGGGCCAGACACGGGGCCTAAGGTTTAAATTCTTCCATTCCCAACAGGCAAAACCTCTTTCGTTGCACCTCGTGGCTTTTCTCAGAACTGTTTATGAATGTTCCCATTGAAAATGCACCCAGAAGAATGTCAGTGTGAATCATTTATGAACTGGAATTAGTTTACAAGATGTCTGGCTTTTTAGAGGCTTGGAGAGCCTCCTGCCCACTGGGATGGAGAGAGACTGTTCGAGGTGTCTCTTCTGCATTTCCAGGTGTCTGTCTCCTATCCAGCCCCCGGGTTCAGATGTTCCCCCTGTTTCCCAAGCAATGAGAGACAAGGTATGCTCATGCAAACAAGGCAACACCTTTCTCCGGTCTCTCCGTAGCTGCCCCAGATTAAAGGAGCTCCCGCCAGGACATTTATTCTTTATTCTTCATTATTCTTTATAGCAAAATGGAGCAACAGGCAGGTCTTTAGCAGTTTACAGGCTGCTTGTGCTTTTAAGGGTGATCAGGGCTCCACAAAGGCAAACACACGCACATCTCCTGAAGCCCAACCAGTGTCAGACCCCACGAAGGTGGGGCTTGTGCCTGTCTATCAGTACAGACGTGCCCTGCAGATCCCGCGATGGGGACGTTCCCTGAAAACTGCAACCCAAAGAGGAAAGCGTGGTCCCAGATGTGTGACAGGAGAGCTGGCTTGCACTTGGGAGTTGCTACCTGGCTTGGCTTCAGCGGTGGTCTTAAACAGATTTGGTTCAACCGCCCTCTCCCTCCTCCAGCGTGGCCTTTCCTGACCAGTTTCAGCTGAGCCAAAAGTACAGTACACCTACAGCCACTCAGCAGAGGAAATAAGATGACAGCTACATCTGTAATACCCAGTAGAGAAAAGGAGACCACTTGTATTTTTTTACAAATGCTGCTTTTTACAAAGAAAAGCAGTTCTTCCCCCAGACACGAGGCAGTGTTGGCTTTACCGGATCAGGGCGCGACGGTAAACCAGGCAGCTTCTTTGTGCTGACAAAGGCTTGTGTCTAAAGAGGCAGCCAAAGACCAGTCACGGAGGGATGCTGGACACCCCACAGGACACGTCCCCAGCTCTCTGCATTAAATACATACCACAAAGGGCACTAACTTCAGGCATCAGCTTTGGTCCTTACTTGATTTCAGTTATTAGTAAAGCCATGGTGGGAGCATTCTTCCTAGCATGAGTAGGTGGGCGGAGGTGGAGGCGGGTATACCAGGAAGCCCTTCATTTCAAGGGAGTCCAGTGAAGGAGTTATAATTATAAAGTAATCCTATTATTACTATTATTTTAACAGGATCCCTACTCTGTCAGTTCCTTCAGGGAGAGTTTTGCTTGAAAAAGCACTGGGCAAGTACTTTGTGACTCTGTGCAGCCACTAGCGGGGATATTGTTTGATGGAAAAATGTCACTTAAATGTGCAATGTTATTAAAATTTTGTTAGCATGCATGTGACAGTACAAAAATAGTTGGAGGGCATCAGATGCCAAAGTAATGAGCCTGGTATAATGAGCCTGGATGGATGGATAGCTCCATGGAGCAGTATGTATGTGAATGAATAGATAGAGACATTAGCTGGAACTATTTAAATGGTGACCTCTGACCCAACCCTCCATCTACAGGTGATCCATCTTCGCTGGCTCTGCTGCAGACCCGCAGGTCAGTCTAATCCATCCCTCTGCATTGTAACAAGTAGGATTTCACTGGGGGAGAGAACACTAAAGCCATTATGTCCCCTTTGCTACCATTCAGAGGGGAGCTGGGCTGCGCTGCCGCGAATAGAAATTTCATTTCTGAAATGTAATTTGGCTGGAACACACGGCAGGACAGCAGCAGCTGCAGGAGCAAATCCAAATAACGCTCAGCACTATAATTGCATATGTAAAAAAAAATACAAGTGGTCTTCTTTTCTCTACTGGGTATTACAGATGTAGCTGTCATCTTATTTCCTCTGCTGAGTGGCTGTAGGTGTACTGTACTGATACTATAATTTTCTCTACTGGGTGTTGTAGGGAGATTTGTAATATCATTTCTGATGAAGGCCAAAGCATGAGGCTCTCCTAGAGAGCCATGCAGCTGGCACTGTTTCACCACTTGCTCAGGGCCTGAGGCGAGGCCTGCAGATGGGCATTCACGGGAGGTTTACTACCAGCTTCCCACACGCTCTCCAAACCCCTTCCCAGCCACGGTGGGAGAAGCAGAATGATGGATGTGCGCATAGCTCCATCTTCATAGGTCCTATGTTCACCGCTCGCTGCTCTGGCTCCTCCACCCCTCACAAATAAGTTATGCTGTCTCCCCAGACTCTGTAATAAAGATTAGATTGCGCATGAATAAACAATATTCACTTTGCTTTGATATCCTGCATTAAATCCCTCGAGGTGCTCCACAGGAGAAATACAATATTGTTTTACTGTGCCCTAAATTGGATGGTGTACTTCTATACAGACATTAATCACTCCATGAAAGGGTCACCATCATGGGTGACAAGAATCTCAGCTGTTAAATAAGCCCTCCTGTGTGTTACACCTTCGGTCATCCAAATTGAAATCCATTTGCAAATATAATCTCCTTTTCACAGTTTATGGCGTTGGGTTGCTTTTTGCATTTCACTCCTATTGGGAGAATGAAATTTAATTGTCCTCGTTCTTCTTCCGATATCAGCTCCCATATTTCTTCGACATTAGCACCATGCTGCTTTGTGTGTGCGAAGAGCTGCAAACCTGACAAGCCCGCACGGTTTCGGGTCCTTATAGAGTGCAGGACACTTGCAAAGGCTGAGTTGGTAACACCAGAGTATTAAGTTGCTTGAGTGCATCCATCCACCTCCTTCGAACGGCTCTGCCATTTCAATTAGCGCTGGGATTTTTCTTCACTTCCTTTCCTAAGCCATTGTTGAGTGATTAAATAGCTATTGCAGAGGTGTCCACACATCAGTAGCGGGCGAAGGGTGAATATTGTGTGGGTGTATATTTACCTCTCAGTCTCAGAAGGATGTGGTGAGGCTTGCTTAACTAATATTAGTGAAGCTTTCTGAGAAGCTCCAAAGCATGCAGCCCTATGGGGAAGTGCTCCGCGAAGCTGTTATGGAGAGAAATTTGTCCCCAGGTGTGTAAAATAGGTAATCCTTGTCAGTGTGTTGTCATTCGGCAGCGTTCCCACCTCCATCTTCTTCAGGTAGTAAATGTTTTTTATTCTGAACAAGCTGTGAATCTGATGAAAGGATAGCAAACACACCCAAGCAATCGAAGAAGCAGAATATATACCATGTGGCAGGCTGTTTCTATAGGGTATCTTCCCGTTTGCATCATAATGACCCAGCAGCTGTGGATCTATACAAACTAGCAATGTTCCAAAGGGCTGTAATTATTAATCTGCTAACGCAGACACAATACGCTCAGCCTTCCTCTCAGCCCCTCCTAGAAATGGGAAATAATGCTATAGTGGCAATTACCTTAATGCAATTACCTCAAAAGTGACGTGTCCTAGCACAAAGCACCGCATCCGTTTTTGGAGAAAGGTAAAAGAGGTGGGGGGTCTCTGCTAGACGCAGCCCAGGCTTTGGCCAACCCCATGATATATCTCTCCTGCACCGGTGGAAGCAACTACAAAGATTACTGGCTACTAGCAAAAGGCTGGTGCTGTTGTTCTGCTACTGACATTCATGTCTTCCCTACGGCTATTTATAAATAGCCTCCTCTGTCTGGCAGGTCACCAAGCCATTGCTGAGCATTGGTAACAAAGCGCCCTTATGCAATTGGCATTGATTGGGCTGGGATTATACGTGCTATGGAGATACACAGGTTTCCAAAAGTATTTGCACAGAAGACACAGCCGCTCGGCAGGTTGCATCATGTCACTGGTACCATTTTGCTGGGTTGTGAACTCCAAGGCATCTTCCGCGCGCGGTTCCTAGGTAATTCTTGTGCTCTCCTGAGCCGCTTTTATTAAAAAGGCGTGAACTGCATCTGAGCTCTCTGTGTGCAGCAAAAAGGCCAGACACGGTCCCTTGTGCCAGGCAGTGCTACCTTACCAGATGGCGAGACTCAGGCTGAGGCCATCACACCAGGGCACTTTCTGCCAATGGCGTCACTTTTACTCCAGCAATTTACTATGCATCCAGTTTCTTCAACGTGCACTTCAACAGGACTAAAAGCCCCTTAGAATAGAGCTATATTTTGCCCTTGAAGCCCACCAGACACCTATATCCCACCAGGCACGTCCTAGTCGTTATATTGCCAGTCGCGATCCCCAGAGGACTAAGGGCCCTGCAAGGTGGCAAAGTTGGCACAACACGTCCCACAAAATGGGGCTTGAACTCTAGGTATGGTATTTGACCCTTTCTGCAAGGGTTTGGTCAACTCCTTGCTTTTCCAGATTAATAGCAATTGGTTTCTGCATCCTGAAGTGGATCGCTGCTAGAGAACAATCCTGACCTGCTTTGTCAAACAACTAATAGCCGCGCACCACGGGGAGTTTAACCAGCCCCGTGTATCCCCGAGGCTGGTCAGACCTCATGAGCATTTGCATTGCTGAGGTTTGCACCAGGATCTTTGTGGTTCAAAGGAGACGCAACCAGGCCGACCCCAAACCAAAGAAGGAGCTGTGATGAGGTTGACGTGGTCTTTGCAGCCACTACCGGCACCGAAGAACACTTGGGAAACAACCCTTGATACAATCCCTGGGTTAATGGTTAGCATTAATGAAGGGATTTCTACAGCCGGTGGCATCCATGGCAACCAATCACTATGGACACCAGGGATGAGGATCAAAGAGAAAAGAGGACCAGGAATTAACAGCTGAAAGGGAAAGTTCTGGGCAGCAAGTTGCCTTTATTTTATATGTATCCTGGATCAAGGGAGGCGGAGATACTCCGCGAGCTTCACAAGCCATTGTTACAGGCACGACAATCCCGGAGTCTGGGGAAAGGATGAAACAAAACGCAAGTGCTAGAGGAATTAAAAAAAAAAAAGAGAGGTTTTAACTAACCTGAAACACGAAATGCGTTTTATTTCCTCCACTCTGATAAATATTTAATTATCGAAAGTAAAGTGGGGCTTTTGTTTGGTTGGGCTTGTTTGTGTGCTTGCTTTGTGAATTTCTTGTCTTACTCTTTTTTTCTTCCCCCCCCCCCCCCCTTATCTTTTAAAATTTGAATCACAGCAAGGACAATATATAATTTTATTTGCTGCTTTTCCATTGCAACTGACATTCTTGTGTGGCATCTTCGAAGTGACATCCCTTATAATTAGCAGGAATTGTCTTTTCATACTACTAATCCGAACTGCCTAATTGCTCAATGAATATTTAGCTCCTTGCATAGGCAAACATTAAGCAGACTTCCCTGCATGCCTAATTCAGAGCTGTACAATGCCACGTACGTGCAAAGACGGCGAGGGGGAAGACGTTCTCCTTCCTGCCACGAGCTCAGTCCCGCAAGTGGCTCATACCGTGGCCCCGACCCAGCAACGCATGTGCTTTAATGTCAAGCATGTGCGTGGTCCCCCTGACACGGACGCAACTGCCTGGGCTCAGAGTTATAAGTACACATTTATATGTTGGGCTTATTCAGTGCCGGGGTGGTTTAGGCTCTTGCAGGATG
This sequence comes from Alligator mississippiensis, assembly GCF_030867095.1. Taxonomy (NCBI): domain Eukaryota; kingdom Metazoa; phylum Chordata; order Crocodylia; family Alligatoridae; genus Alligator; species Alligator mississippiensis. The sequence continues at coordinate 33,837,706 of NC_081839.1, read as the reverse complement.
GAGCCCCGGTGCTCGTACCAGACACCCCTGCAGATGCTGGAGCCTGGGTGCTGGCATAAAGCTCAGCATCTGCACACAGGCACTGTATAAGATATCATTTGTGAGTTGTGGCCCTTCCTTCTGGAGCCATGTGTCCCCAGTTTCCAAGCTGATCTGCCTAGACCGAGCCTGAGCCTTCCTGCGTTACTCTTGCTCTTCTCACATCAGCCTGGTCCTCCTCCTTGCTCAGACCCAGGATCCCAGCTTACCACCAAAGGGATGGGCTCTTTTTACGTTGTTAACTGTTGGGAGCTCCCTGCACTGCCCAGTTTCATCCGGGGATGAAAGTAGAAGCAATAGACCCGTACCCAGTTAAAACACATCCGTGTGATTATCTCCAAGGTCGTTAGGACAATGAACTCATTAGGCCTCCAAGCACACATCCAGTTGTGTATTCCCTTTTGGACCTTTTGCCTTCACTGCCTCAGTTTTCCTGGCTGTGAAACAGATCTATTCAGGCTGAACAGCCAGGGAAACTGAGGCAGTGAAGGCAAAAGGTCCGAAGGGAATAAGCAACTGAGCTGGGGTGAGTCCTCAAGGGTCCTGTTCTAGCTCCTGGCTCAAAATCTCTCTCTAGCTGCCTTCGGGTTATTTTCAACCCAGGGGTGCGAGGGACGTGCTCTGTGAGGCGTTTTCCCTTGGTTACTAAGGTTGAAGGAAGCCGCTTTGGAAGCAGATTTGGCCCGAACCAGGGGAGCGCAGCCCATCGCTTGCCATGACGTCATTTCTGTCTCCTCGAGCAGCAGCACCGAAGCAGCATGAACAGCGTTGCTGCTTACTCCTGCAGCTCTTCCTTTCTATGCATATTCATTTGTCTTAGCCTGTCCCTCCCCTGGTTTTCTCTCGTTGTGTGTTTTATTCTGCACAATCCTGCAAGTATTTTTAACATTTAAACCCAAGGATGTAATTGCTTTCCCACGCTTATTTACTTAAGGGATTCTTTATTGAACGTCTTCAGGCTTTCACTTACTAATATCCCACATTTACGTAATTGTGCAATTAGAAATGAAATGACAAATGTTTACTTAAAGCAAGGGGGAAATGGAGCTGCTCACTCCTGTACATGCCCAACGCGGCACCTGGCTCCAGGCTCCCCCTGACGCCCGGTCCTTGGGTGCGAGTGCTTGCAGCGTCCCCTCTCTCCACTGCGGCAGGAGATCGCTCTTCCTCCCTGGCCCATGCTCTGCCCTGATTCATCCCTGCTCCTCCACAGCCTCCTAGACACCTGCATGCTGCAGGAGGGAGTCAGGTACTCTGCTGTGCGAGGGGGAGCCTTGGGGCTATGCCGCAGCTGGTGGCGATAGCCGTCACCCCGTTGATCCCAACCTAGTGCACCTGCCATCCCACATCAACTGCAGAGCCTTCTCTCTCAATGTGTGAAATAATAACCTTCCCAACAAGGCTGCCAATGATATGATCACATAAATAATGTTCTCCATTGGGTTGTGGCACTGGCGTCTGCCTATTTATAGCATCGCGTATGTTCCTTTGTAACATTCAAGTGTCCTATTCATTATTAATGGGACACGTATTCTTTTTGACGAGTGAAAATATGTACTATTGTCTCAGCTGTACTTCTGCTTTTTTTTTTTACTTAAGTGTTTATTTTTTCAAAGGCAGCTACAAGTCCTGTCAGTGAAACGGGCAAGCTTGCTTTTGCTGTCTGCTCGCCGGGCAGGGGTGAAACCTGGACTAAGCCCGTATCCTCACCCTCAGCTCTGTCCCAGGGGTCCAGTCCCTTGCCTCAAACCATCACATGATTCTCAACCACCACCCACTTTGGATGCCTGCAAAGGTCTCATAAAGTTTCAGCTTCAGTTTTGATCAACTCAGTTGCATAAAGGTCCCCGTATCTGGCATTTGATAGCCTCAGTCTTGTAAGTAGCCATAAAAATTTAAGGGCAACTATACCTTAAGGTATTGTTTCTGCCTAAACTCCCTCAGATTCATGCAAGCATGTTGCTTTGTGTTATTAGCCCTTCCCAGTGAGGGGACCAGGGATAAATTATCAGAATTAAAGTTACAATAAGAATTAGAGAAGAAAGATTGAAAGGCCTCCTCATCTTTATTCTTGATTAGAAGCCACTTTTACATCATCCAGGATGCCAAAGTTGGTATTTCAACAGTCGCTTAAGCAGCATGTGAGCTGAGAGATGCGTTCGGTTTGTACCTGTCTGGACACTCCCTAAATGTGATGCGGCGGAAGGTGGAATGGGTGAAAAAGGAGGGCCTTTGGGCAGATTTAAAAGCCAGCTGATCCCTCAGGGGCAAAAGGGAGACATGTTAAAGTTGGTAGGAAAGTTCCCACGAGTAGCTCCTGTCAGCTCATGAATTCTGCTGAACTTCCATCCATCAGTCAGAGACACTGAAAGTGCAGGGGAATGAAACTACCCATTCATAATGGCCAAAAAAAGTCTTTTGGCAGCTTTATTACCTCCAGTGCTCAGGGTGAGGAGCAGATGTAGTTTCTGCTGTGTGCTGGAGCCACTGAGACGATGCTAATAATAATTAACAAAAGAAGAGGATGAGGGGAGAGCCTCCTAAAGCCGGAGAATGAGTCTACAGAGAGGGTCAGGTCCCACCAGGAGCTTTACGTGGCTGACGTTGCAACGGAGATGGTGCACAGCTAAAGGACGGTGGTCTGTGCTAGCCCTTCTTGTCTGGCAATGAAAGCACAGCCCTTATATAAAATAACTGCAATACTTGCTGCTCTGAAAATTCCAGCTTTTCAAAATTCTCAAGTAAGAAAAAAAATCAAAATTTGGGCAAATGAATTGTTTTTCATGGATATGCATTTTTTTTTTTTATTTTTTATTTCTTGGCCTCTGCTCTGTATTTTTCCACCAGCTCTACATGCAGTGAACTTCTGTCCCTGAACCGCAGCCCAAGAGTGCTCATCATAAAACATACCCAGGGATCCACCTCTTGCCACGTGCCTGCCAGTGATTTAGATGGCAGCTTCCAGTGATTAAATTAAAGCTGGCCTCTCCTCCTGCTCCGCTCTCCCCGCTGCCAAGACCGGTGCAGTGTCTGTAGCGGTGGCAGGGCAGCAGCACCCAAGCACTCGTTGCCTGTAGCAGGGTGCCCTTAACCAAATGCCCCGGTCCTGAGTGCAGCAATTAGGCTGAGGAGGAGTTGACGATGGGCCCTGGCACCCTGCTCCTGTTGACCACATCAGCTTTGCCATCATGAAATAATAACAGAAGATGATGTGAAGAAAAGATGCCAGGGTGCAGTCAGTGCTTGAGGGCTTGATATGCAGAATTGTGTCGCTTGAACTCAGTCCACATAATTAAGGCAGTACAACCCCCACAGCCCAAGCATGGGCATGGTTATATTGCTCTACAGGTGTATACTGGGGTTTAACCGCTAGCACTGGAAGGGAAGCAAGCGGTCCCTTAATAGCAAATAAAACTGGGGCTGGACTAAGCACTGTGTTGATTTAATTATTTTGGTCACCGAGGATAAAACCTGCATGCACACCTGGTCCAATGCGCCTTGAATGCTATCTTATAAGTGTAAGGCTTATTACAGTGTTGCATATCGCTCCATGATTCAGTGCCCCACTGAGGCGATGTTTTGGTGGCTGGAAATCCTTCTGTGCAAGGTAGAACTGTTTGCAAGAAGTCCAGATGAAGTTGCAAAATTGGGAGCAGCTTTTGGCCCGGGGCATCGTGGAAGAGTCATGCTAGTCTCGCCGCAGGTGATCCGCAGGTCAGTCCCCTTGGAAGGAAGCTGCATCCCTGCGACAGCTGAGGCATCGCAGGAAAACGGCCACTGATAGCCTGAGCAGCCAGCATGGCTGCCTGGAGAGCGTACGGGAGAACGGGCTTCTCTTCCTGGCTCTGGCACTGACCCGCCGGGTGACCTGGGGCAAGTCGCCTCGCCCCTGCGTGCCTGGGTTTCCCCGCGGGCGAGGTGGGGTGAGGATGCTGACCTCCGCTCAGGAGCACGTTGGGATCTATTACAGAGCAGTCTGACGCGAGAGCTCAGGATTTATTTATAACCAAGCAGAGAGGGTTGTTTTTCTGTGCCTTGCCGGCGAGGCTTTGCATTCCAAGCACACACCTTCCAAGAAATGCTCGTGCTCAGATAGAGAAATTAACTCCAGTAAAACCTGCCCTCCATGCTCAACCTGAAAGCTCAACTTCTGGAAGATGGCACCAGCGGGGCACCCCCCCCGAAACCCCTCTCCTGCTCTCCCTTTTCCCGGACCGTCCATCACCAATGAGTTGGCTATGCACATACTTGCTGATCATCTCCCAGGCTCAGGGGTGTCCGTCCTGCTGCGCAGGCCAAGGGGAAGCAGTATGAACACACATGCAAAACGTGGGTCCTGCTCCAGGACAGCATTAGGGTTGGGGAGGGGACGGGATGGGGGTGAGAGAGCGGCTAGATCTGGGGCTGTGCTCAGGCCCTTCTCCATTTAGTGTCAGTTTGGGAGAGCTGAGTATTCAGCAGACATTATTCAGTTTGTATTTTATAATGATCCAATTTACCAGGCTGGAGCCACCCACTCACCGGTCTGCCCACAGCAGCCAATGTCCGGCTCTCCAAGGGCTAATGGGGCCAAGCTGGGTGCATGGGCGTGCTGATGCTCGCTGCTCTTTATTTACTGCTGTTTATCGTGGGGAAAGAGCTGCGCTCTGCTGCTCTGGGCATCGCCGACGCTGCTTACACGGGAGCCAGCACCAAGCGCCCAGCTACACCCACTCAGCACAGCCCAGCGGTCTCCTCCGGCCGGATTTCAGGCACGCGCAAAAGGAGGGACAAAACTGCCGAGGTCCTGGGGACACGGCACGTATGGGTGCTATCGTATAGCCGCACACCTGGGTGGGACTGCTCTGTAAATCCAACTCTAGCTAACCAAGCCTGCAGCAAAGGATGAATCCCAGGTTCACTCACTTATCTGGTTCATTGCCCAAGGCGAGAGGTGGTTCCTCTCCTGTATCCTTAGCAGGAGCTGTTAGCCCCTGGATGCTGATAGCTGCATATTTCACTCCAGCCCAGGACCCCTTGGAAAGAGGGAGGCTGCCCAGGACTCAGCCCGGGTGCCAGGACTGTGCTATCCGCTGCCTGCCGGCTACAGGGAAAGAGCAAGAGGACGGCACAGTTCAGCCTGCTCCGCGCTAATTATTTGTTGTTTCACCAGCAGCCGCATCCCTTCCCCCTCCCGCAAGGGGCACTTTAGCCGACGGGTCCTGCGGTCCAGATGTTGTCACCAGGAAGTCCTGTCAGGGGTTGCTGGCCAGGGTCTCGTTCTCGCCTGTCAGACTTGACATCTTCAGCGCATAATGGAATGCCAGGATGCGAGCAGCAGAACAGGTGCATGCTAATGAGGAGATCAATTTTAATTATGATTTTAATTAAACACCCAATCCGGGAGGAAATATGACAAGCAGGCTAGAAATGCAAAATTTATAAAGAAAAAGTCATTTCGAGAGACAGAGAAAAAAAAAAAAAGGAGAGGAAGAGGATGCTCCAACCTAGCCTGGAAGGGGGGAGGCATTGCCTCGAAGCTGTGAGACAAGGACCCAGGAGCAGCAGGAAAGAGCAGGGTCCGGTGGCTTTGCAACATCTCCTGGGAGCCGGCAGAGCAATGTCCTGCTCCTGGCTTGCTGCTGGACATCAGGCAGGTCGGTTCCCCTCCGTACAACGGGACTAACACCGGCCCAGCCCAGGCCCACGGTGCTGGGTTGCATGAGTGGTGTGAGAAGAGGACTGGTGTTATGGTGAGGAAACTGGATCGGGACCTAGGAGGTCTCTGTCCACTCGCCAGCTGTGAACGCCGAGCCCCTCCACGAACGGCCGCAGCCCCAAAGCAGAGGTCTCCCCTGGGAGCCTTTGGAAGGGAATAAAGCACCAGGGTGCCCATGAGGTTTGTCGTTTAAAGCAGGGAGGACCCTCGAGTCCAACCTTTTGCATGACACGGGCCCCAGGACTTCCCGGAGTTCATCCCTGTTGGAGCAGGCCTTTGGCAGAAACGTCCAGGCTCGCTTTGGGCAGTCCCCCATGCTCCCCTGCCTAATTATAGTCACTGCTAAAAATGTGCACTGTGTTGCTAGTCTGAACTCAACTGGCTTCAGCTCCCAGCCCCTGGTTCTTTGCCTTCGGCTGCTTAACCGGCAACCCCTCTCCTCTGAGTCTGGCTCCTCGGGCATGTCCTCACCGGTCATCCCTTCCCAAGGCAAGGTCCCCAGGGCTTTAATCAAGCTGGTGGTTCATCTCTGAGCCCTCTCTATGGTGCCAGCCACTGCCTTGGGCTGTGCCAAGAGCATGGAGGTAAAACTGGAGGTAAAACACTCACCAGCCCAGCCATCATCCTGGCAGGGAGGTCACTGTGCCCCGGTGCCCGGGAGGACTGCCAAAGGGGGAAGGGAAAGGTAAGTGAACCACGTCTCGCCCACAAGCCAGACTCCGCCGTGTGCGATGATGTATTTAACATGAGCGAAGATGTTGGGAACAGCTTTTTCAAGCTCATCAGTCCTCTGAACTCACCCCTGGGTCCCATCCTTCCCTCCGATCTCCCCATCGCTCTGCAGAGATATTGATTTTGCTGTTTTTCACTATTACATATTAGAAATTGACTTCAGCAACCCTTTTCCCTAACTAATGAGGCCATTAGTGATAGGGTGTGGGCGGACAGGCAGATAACCCGAGATCAATCAAACGGGGCATCCGTCTGCCTAGGGAGACAGCAAGGAGGAATGGGGCTCCCTGGAAACGCGCCGAACGCAGCGCCCGCTACCCACAGATTCGCCCTTCATGGATGGGGAAGAAGGTGAGGCGCCGGCCCCTGAGACGCAGAGCCATTAGGGACAGCACGGGAGGCTGGCTGCCGTGGAAGCAGGGATGCTGGAGGGAGTTTGGATTTGGGGGTTTGCATGGCAGAAGGGATGGGAGGTGGGCAGTGCAGGGTGCAGTGGGCGCAGAAGAGGCAATGGCCAAGCTGAAGCCGCCTGCTAGGCATATTTTCAGGGGCTGTTCTGCTCTGTTTCTCTACCTCTTCGACTCCCCCCAGTCCAGCTCCCAGCCCAGGGTTGAGGCAAGCTCTTGCTGGGGGTGAATGAAGCCATTCAGCTTCACCAACCTCCATCCCCACCTTCCCCAGAAATGCAAAGGCTGAAAGCCAGTGCCCTGGCAGTGAAAGCCGCTCGTCCTCTGCTCCACGCCTCCCAGTCCCCTGCCAGGTCCATCTTTTATGCAGTGGCCTGAAGCTTGCTTTGTGTATTTTCCCCTCCTGTTTAATTAGCAGCGTTGAATGCTCAGGCTAAAACCAAAAAGGCCCAGCCTGTGCGTTTTCCCCGCTACAGCTTCTGCCTGCATTTACCTTTCACCCCTGGAAATGTCAGAGCAGCAGGGGACCGACTCGCCTTTGTTGAGCCTACTGTTTTAATAACAGTTTATGGTTTCAGATCCCCCGGCAGCCCACTCGCCTGCCCCAGCTCGGAGGAGGGAAGTGGACAGCGAGATAACAGTGCATCTGATGTAGAGGAGTGGAGGAACAAGAGCACCGCATCTATCTTTAACCCCGCGCGGCGGCAGGGTCATTCCATTTAGGCGTCGAGGTATTTTTTCCTGCCGGAGTAGCGGAAACACACGGGCCCAGTAAATCATGCCAGCCAGATAAAAATGGAAAGGATGGGTAGTTCCCTACCTGGGACTCCCTTTAAAAGCTTGCACGGTGCGAGAGAGCAGGCCGGGGAGGCTCCTTGGCTCAGCTCTGGGAGCCCACGATTGTTCCCACTGAGCCCCCCGGCTATGGGAAGCAATTTGTCTGTGAGCAAGGCTGCCGGGGGCCCTTTCTTCTCCACTTACGCCTTGCACAGAAACAAAAGGGACATCCGCTCACTTGAAAGGCAGGGAGGACTCCGGTGCTTTCTTGCAAGGTCTCTGCCTGGCAATTTGGGCAAACCACGCTTCCCTGGAAGGAAACGAGAGGGAGTGAGCAGGCATGGGAAGATGCACGGTGCCAGAATCGAGGGGACAGGTGGAGCCCAGCCCGGCTGCTCGTTCTCAGCCTGGCACACGGCATCAGCGTGAGCCGGGCTAGGTCCAAAGTCCCAAGGGAGATCTGGTCTGAGCTCCATATCAGGCCCTTGGACGAGCGCTGAGGGCTTGTTTTCATGGGAAATCTCAGCCAAATTCATCCAAATCAGCTTCTTACTGCAGTGTGCTCCTGTGCGCATGCTCTTATTCAGGAGCAAAGAGCCCGAAATGCTCAGAGTAGACGTATGGTCAAGCAGTGGATGTGTTATGTCTGCACCCTGGCTTCTCATGATCACTAGATCCCAGACCCTGAGTGACTTAGTGTCCACGGCACTGAATTCAACCTCCTCAACATCACAACACGTGGTTGAGCACCTCCCCGCTGGATTCCCCTGGCTGTATTAGGTGGGCTTTGGAGATCTTACCTGGTTGCTTCCAGTGCCCTCCCAGACCCCACCACTTCCATCGGCTGGAGGTCCCTAAGGGCTTTCTGCATGCTAAGGGCAGGGTAGGTTGGAGTCACAGTGATATGGCTACTTTTGGGGTTGCAAACCCCTCTCTTGCCAGCCCTGCACTGTCTGATTTTGTAGCATGCAGCAGTGAGACACACCTGCCGCACCTGGCTACGACGCAGAGCATCCATCCCTGCAGAAAGCCATGTCTTCCAACGGAGGCTGGACCCCTAGTAGAGACACAGCGTATGGTGGCAGAAGGGGAGCTGACCCCGAATGACTCAAGCCAAGCCAGCAAAAGCCCTTTTCTTGCAGCAGAGCTATGCCCAAGTGGGGGTTTGTCATCAGAGCTGCCAATGTCGAGTGAGCCTGAGAGCCTGCAGAGGAGCAGGGTTAATGCACTTTCACTAATGCACTTTCACTTGGCACCATTAG